>NC_086455.1:120690974-120992224 GCF_028390025.1 Pseudophryne corroboree | reverse complement strand
TAGTCCTGCTGTCAGCGCTCACGATTTCACCTATAATAAATATATCCACCAACAATGGATGTCATTCCTATAATTAAATAGACTCAGATATAGGAATGACATCCATTGTTGGTGGATATATTTATTATAGGTGAAATCGTGAGCGCTGAAATGTATCAGAGAATAGTTGCCTGAGATCTAAAAACCTCAGACAACACATATGTGATTACCATATTAGAATTCGCACTTAATAAACCCAATTGATTATTGGAATTATAGTCTGACAGCACTGACTCAATTTATGTATAAGGTCATAGAACTTAAAACTATTTCACTGATTATAATGGACATTGCACAGCGGGATGCAGTCAGTTTACCTCCAATCAAAATACCGACACCAATTGACCGATGGTCAAAATCCCGACAAGGTCAAAATACCGACATTTAAAATGCCGACAAGGTCAAAATACCGACATGTAAAATACCGACATGTAAAATGCCGACAGGTCAAAATACCGACATGAGTTTTTCATGATTTTTTTCATTGAAACCGACTTGTTCATACTTTACCATCCCAGTGGACCTGGAGGGGGAATATAATAGTGTGCCGAATGCAGCGAGGCACCGTGCCCGAAGCATGGCGAGCGCAGCGAGCCATGCGAGGGGACACGGTACACTTTATACGGTGTCCATGTTGATTTATGTCGACATACACACAAAAAAACATCAGAAAATGCATGTCGGTATTTTGACCTGACAGCATTTTACATGTCGGTATTTTGACCTTGTCAGTATTTGACCTTGTCAGCACAGTGGACTAAGGGAGTGTGGCTTTTTAACAATATATGTTGCACTGTGTCCTGCACCTGTCTTTAGCAATTTTAATATTTCACAGTTATTGGCTCTTTTAATTTAATGAAAATAAGTTATATTTTATCGTATGATTATTTACTTCTTGTGCGCCACCCAAAAGTCCAATCTTTTTCCTTCCTTTCAAAACTTGTTTAATATATTGGCAACAATATATGGTGTGGCAGCACCCCCACAAACTGTGACTAGATATTAGACGGCATAATATAATTTGGGGCATCTTGTATACAATTGTTATAAATTTCAATACTAGTGCAGTAGACTTCCCATTTCCGTTTTCCCTGTGATTAATACTAAAAAAAGAGTCTGGCAGGTGTACACAAATCCTGTATTCACTGCAAGCAGTGCCTGACCGGGATACTCAATCATTTGCATCAGAGCAGCAAAAACAAACATGAAATACACCTGGAGTGAAAACATACACGGTCATTTACAGAGGCCTAACAATCCATCAATGCAAAGTTAAGGGGCGAAGTGGCCATGCAACCATAAGGCACAGATCCCCATTTTGTGTGATAAGTGACCCAGTCAGTCAACAACACAGCTGGTGCATTTTTGTGGAACCATTATTGGCCCTTGTACTTACTGGGAATGAGTGACAACACTGAGGAATGAGGCACTTTGGGCCTCATTCCTCCGTGGTCTCACTACTCAAATCATAATCATTTCAGATATCTGCGCTTGTGAATCTCATTAATAAGCAACGTTCATTTTTTACCCTTGCGCTCATTTAATCTTGTGTGTACTACAACAGCATTATCAGCTAATTGGATCTAGATTACCACGTGACTCAAAAAATCTCAGTCAATTGGAATGAAATCCTCTCTGGCCATGCATGAAAGTTATTCAGCAGAAAGCACTGTAGGACTGTGTGGCACGATCTGCTGACTATACTTACAGGCTGCCATGTCACCCTGTCTCACACTGACAAGCTGGATCTTTCCATTAGGCCAGCCAAATAAGAACAGGTTACTTTGTGCTCAGACCAGCTGAAATGAATGGCCTGTAGGAAGCCAGCACTATGCCTTCCAGTGTCTGCTAGCAGACAAGCATTCTAGAACTCTGGCATGGTTCTATTATCCTGCTTGCATACCAGTAGCTGACCTATTCTGATGTGCATAGGTTATGATAGTAGTAGCATAGGACTTTACGGACAACCTACGTATTGCTAACCATCTCGCTGGTTTTACCTTTTGGCATTAGCGTTGACTACACCTTGAAAAGTTATCAGCAGCCGCGGCACAAGTCCTGAAGGCAAGTTGAGATCATAGGGCACTCTCTAAAAGACAACAAAACCAGTGAAAACATGACTATATTCATTCTATCAAACTACAACACATTAGTCAGATTGTTTAGTTCTGTATTGCTATAATATTCATACTCCAATGACAAAAGCATGTTTGTGACCATTATGCCCAGATTCAATGTGTGGAGACCAAGCCATAAGGGCATAACTCCGCCATTTCTGCAGATTCAAATAATGTTCAGCCCTCAGAGCTTCCTCAGTCATTCCTAAAATAGGAGACTAGCCAGAATGCTACAGGGTCATTCCATGTCAGTTCACCCAGGCATGACACCCACCAACTCAGATTTTCATGATACTTTGTACACTTGATACTCCCACAGAGCTACTTATGCTGCTTTCACATCACAAAACCTGCTTTTAAAACAGTTCTTAAAACGGGTCTGAGCAGTTTAACCCCCTTCACATCGCATGTTGTAACCAGTATATTACCATTTCATTACCGTTTTGGTACCTTTCACACTGAACCCGTTTCACCCATACAAAACAGTGGTTGTCATTGTAAATGGACTTTTCTGGCCCACACATTATTAATAATTATTAATAATTTGGCTAGTCGTATGATGGAACCCAGCAGCTTCAAGCATCTTTACCATATTTTTGTAGATTACTGCATCCTTGACTGTCCCAGATATTTGTCTGCAGATTTCCTCATCCTCTCTGATCCTTAGCAGCTCCCTCACCTCTTCATCACTCCAAGTTGCCATTGTATAATGTATTTGCAGTAAGAAAACGCTTCTAAACCCACTCTCATGTGTCTCCTGTGTTTAACAACCAGTTTCCTGCTTCTGCCTGGTGACATCACACATGGAGACAGCCTATCACCTTCTGTGGCTTGGAAATACCGTTTCTGAGCCTTTCACACTGCACAATGAAACGGGTCTGAAACGGGTAGGACCCTGCTTTTTAACCGTTTCAAAATACCGGTATTTTGAAAACTGTAAATTCAAGGTGGCCCTTTCACACTGCAGCTAGAACCGTTTTGGAAGGCAGAAAAAACGGCAATTTACCGGGTTAAAGCTGCGGTGTGCAAGGGGTATAACCTATGCCAATTTTCTCTTCTCTAGGCCTCACAATTTGAGATATATAGGGGGTCAGTTTCAAAAAATTGCTGGGAAATGCAAATGACACTCCTGATGCTCCGTTTTTCTGAGGTGTATCTGGGGGAAAAAAAATCCCCACCCCCCAAAAAAATAAATAAATCACATCTCCATGCATGATTCACGTATCACTTTGAAATTTTTACCCTTTGTCAATCAAAATGTGGAGATTCCCGTAAGAAAATATTTCATCAATCTTGCCCGACTCAGAGAATTCATTATATATTTTTTTACTTCATACTTAATTTTTTTGGTGCAAAGAAAAAAAAAAGAAAAAGTGGGTTCAATTAGCATTATCAACCTATGGCAGATGAGTTATGTCCCTTATTTGTTTAAATTAAACCTTAAAGTATACTTTAAAATGCTATGAAACCAAAATAATGGGATTTTGATTGCCTGTATGAGTATTTTAATGTTTAATTATAATTCTCTTGTAAAAATGAAAATTACCATAAGGTATAATTTTGCCTACCAGGGGAGTCTTTTCATTTGTATATTTCTATGTATATGTGCAGATTTCAAATTACATTCAGGGGAGGTATTCAGTTAGCTGTGATAACCCGTTTTTTGCGTGAAAAACTTTGATTTTACTGCAAATCGTGAAAGACCCCCTATTCAATTAGCCGTGATATTTTATTGTCAATAATTTTACAGTGAATTTCTCTTCACCTACTCTGAGCATGTGCAAAGTTGGTGAAAATCTCTATTTTAGTACAAAATGTCAGGATTTGGTTTAGAACACCCCTCCCAGGCACTTTGATGTTTCTAATTATTTTTAGCTGGCCAATAATGACATGTAATTTTTGGGGTGAAAAAGTGCAAAGTGACAGAATTTGGGGTTCAAGGAATGGGACAGGTATATTGGGGTGCTTTATGAGTGGGACAAATATTTTTAGGCTTGCAGATGGCAGCAGACCTTTTTTTCCTCACTTTTCCCCCCCCATCTCCTAAAATGGCCCAAATATATACTTATACCAATTTATATTGTACCCCGAATTTAACGAGAGCACTTATTTTGCTGAAAGAAAATAGCTTTTATATATTTTTTTCCTTTTAAAAAAAAAATGCATTTAAAAGCCATTTGACGCATTTTAAGTACGCCAAATCTATTTAATATGACCTCTAATATACTTCTATACTGTTATCCTAGGTTAGTTTGCCATTTTTGGGGGTACAGGCTGATTTCCACATTTTCACCTACACTTTTCACAACAAGAATTTTCACGCAAATCCTGTTTCCACAATGTTTTAATTCGCACCTATTCAATTCCAAAATCACGAAAACTGGATTCTTACAGTGAAAAGTCTAGGTGAAAATTAGGAAATCCGCCTGTACCCCAAAAAATGGCAAACTAACACAGGATAACAGTATAGAGGTTCATTAGAGGTCATATTAAATAGATTTGGGGTACTTAAATTGAGTCAAATGGCTTCTATATGCATTTTTTTTTTTTCAAATTGGAAAAAATATAAAAGCATTTTTTTCTCCAGCAAAATAAGTGCTCTTATTAAATTTGGGGTACATAAAAATGGGCATAAGTTTATATTTAGGTCATTTTAGGAGATTAAAAAAAAAAAAAAAAAGTGAAAAGACTGACTACTCCCACCTGCAAGCCTAAAAACATTTGTCCCACTCAAAGCACCTCAATATACCTGTCCCATACCTTGAACCCCAAATTCCATCACTTTGCACTGTCACCCCAAAAATTACATGTCATTATTGGCCAGCTAAAAATAATTTAAAAACGTCAAAGTACCTATTTAGTCATTAGGGGAGGGAGGGGTGTCCCAGGGGGTTCTGAACCAAATCCTGCATTTTTACCTTCAACAGAGATTTTCCCCAACTTTGCACCTGCCCAGAGTTGTAATTATTGCAGATAATTGAATAGGTTTTGCAATACAATCAAAGTTTTTCACGCAAAAAAACAGGTTGTCGCCGCTAACTGAATACTCCCCTGCTTGTAATTAGAAATCTGCACATACTGTAGACATAGAAATATACAAATGAAAAAACTCCTCTGGTGGGCAAAATTATACTTAATAGTAATTTTCATTTTTAAACGAGAGAATTATAATTAAACATTAAAATACTCATACAAGCAATCAAAATCCCAATATTTTTCTTTCCTAGCCATTTAAAGTATACTTTAAGGTTTAATTTAAACAAAAAATGATAACTCATCTGCCTTTGGTTGATAAGAAATTATTTGGTGCAAAAAAGTGAGTTAAGTATGAAGCAAAGGAATGTATAATGAATTCTCTGAGTCAGGCAAGATTGAGAAAACATTTTTTACGGGAATCTCCATATTTCGACTGACAAAGGGTCAAAATTTCAAAGTGATACATGGATGAGGCACTAAGATGTGAATATTTTTCCAGATACACCTCATAAAAAAATGGAGCATCAGGAGTGGCATTTCCCAGCAATTTTTCAAAACTTTGAAGCCCTATATCTCGAAAACTGTGAGGCCTAGAGAAGAAAAATTTGACATGGGTTGGTAGCTATGTGGTAGTATCAAGTGTACAAAGTATCATGAAAATCTGGGTCGGTGGGTGTCCTGCCTGGGTGAACTGGCACGGAATGACCCTACAATCACCAGCTCAACTTCATGGTTTAACAAGGGCGTAACTAGCATGGGTGCAGCCACTATGGGGCCCACAGCTGAGGGCGGCCTCCATCTTCCATGTGTTGTATAGATTTTTTTTCACCACTGAGTGGTACATAAGGGACCTCACAAACCATTGCTATGGAGCCCACAAATATCTAGTTACACCTCTGGAGTTAATGGATTACCCTGAACTGCCATTTTCACATAACGCTCAGGATGATCAAACCTAACTCCATACATAAGCGGTCAGCGTGAGAATTGTAAGACCATTAATAGAGAGGATGAGACTACATTTACACTTCACAGGCTAATGGTTTATGTTATGGTAAATACAATTTTGTATTCCTGTCACACCATTATGCCTTAGGGCAGCACATCTTAAAGTGCACAAATGTGTAGATACACCTGCATGCTATATTATTGACATATTCAAATAAAAACTTACCAGTGGACCAGTGGGAGCTGAAGGTCCTACTGGTCCTGGCTGCCCTGGTGTGGGAGCTCCTGGATAAGTCTGCCCTGATGGTGGGAAACCTGGATATCCTGGGTACTGCTGTCCAGCTGGGGGGGCTCCTGGGTACTGCTGTCCAATTGGGGGGGCTCCTGGGTACTGTTGTCCAGCTGGGGGGGCTCCCGGGTACTGTTGTCCAGCTGGGGGGGCTCCCGGGTACTGTTGTCCAGCTGGGGGGGCTCCCGGGTACTGCTGTCCAGCTGGGGGGGCTCCCGGGTACTGCTGTCCAGCTGGGGGGGCTCCCGGGTACCCTGGATATGCTTGACCTGGAAACCCTCCTGGATATTGCTGTCCAGGGTTCTGAGTGCCCCAGGGATTATTTGTGTTCTGACCTTGGGATTGCAGGCCACCTGCATTGCTTTGACCTGATAAAGCATCGTCCAGCTAATTAAAAATGAAAATAAAGACAAATACAGTTAAGCAGCATGACAATTGCTGAAAATTAACATGTTTATTTATAATGTGGGTGAAGATAGGCATAGAGCATTAATGGAATAAGATCAGAGGTGGGGGTGAGGAAATATTGTTGTTGTTTTTAAATAAAAATGATGAGAACACCTGCTTAAGATGCAGTTGTGTTTTTAGTGGAGTAGTTTTAATTCACTTGATGCTTTCACCAATACATTCCAAAGAGTAGGCAGCATCACAGAGACTCTGGGTAAGGCTGGCCTCATCAGGTTCTAAAGCAGGCCTGGCCAACCTGTGGCTCTCCAGCTGCTGTGAAATTACACATGCCAGCATGCTCTGCCACAGTTTTAGCATTTCCTAATAGCTTAGGCTGAGTACACACTTGCCGATGTCCGTGACATCGTGCAAGATCCCACGCAAACAATATCGTTCATACACACTGAACGATATCGTTTGTGTCTCGACAGTGACAGCATCCACATCCAGGTGCATGCCGTCTCGTACAATGGGGGTCATTCCGAGTTGATCGCTCGCTAGCTAGTTTTAGCAGCCGTGCAAACACTATGCCGCCGCCCACTGGGGAGTGTATTTTAGCTTAGCAGAAGTGCGAACGCATGTGCAGCCGAGCTCTGCAAAAACAGTTTGTGCAGTTTCTGAGTAGCTCTGAACCTACTCTGCGCTTGCGATCACTTCAGCCTATTCGTGTCCGGATTTGACGTCATACACCCGTCCAGCGAATGCCCACCCACACCTGCGTTTTTTTCAGACACGCCTGCGTTTTTGCAAACACGCCCTGAAAACGGTCAGTTGACACCCAGAAACGCCCCCTTCCTGTCAATCTTCTTGCAGCCATCAGTGCGACTGAAAACTTTGCTAGAACTTGTGCACAACCACAACGGGCTTTGTACCCGTACGTCACACGTGCGCATTGCGGGGCATACGCATGTGCAGAAATGCAGATTTTTAGCCTGATCGCTGCGCTGCGAACAACGGCAGCTAGTGATTAACTCGGAATGACCCCCGATATCTTTAGATTTCAAGTTGAAAAAGAAAGATATTGTACCTCGTTAACGATATAGGGTATACACACAGTGGCGGATCTTGCCACGGGCAAGCAGGACTATTGCCCGGGGCGCCGCCTTCCGGAGGGCGCTGGCGCCATCCGGAGGGCGCCGCACCGTGGCAAGATCCGCAACTGCTGCCCGCTGTGTCCCTGTCCGCCTCCGCTGCCGTCCCCATCCTGAAGGGAACTAGACGCTATGCGTCTAGTTTCCCTTCCTGGAGAGTAACTTTGCTGAGCGGTGCGCGATGACGTCATCGCGCACCGCACAGCAAAGGTCCTCTCTACGAAGGGAACTAGACTCATAGCGTCTAGTTTCCCTTCGTGGAGAGGACCTTTTGCTGTGCGGTGCGCGATGACGTCATCGCGCACCGCTCAGCATTCAAGCGGCGCTTTTAATGTACAGGGGGCGTAATTGACCACGCCCCCTGTATTAGGCCACGCCCCATTTCCTGCCCGGGGCGCAGAGCGCCCTTGAACCGGCCCTGTATACACACTTGCCGATGAATACAATATATTGTCCGATCCGCCAGTTCGGACGATATATCGTGTGCACATCGGCAAGTGTGTACCCAGCCTTGGATTAAAGGGATACAGTGGCAACTCTTGTAATGACTAGGAGCCCGCTAACAAGGGAAGGTGATTGCAGAGAGCTTAAAGGTCAGTTGTATCAGTTTAACGTAATGTTGGCATTGGTACAGGAGGCAGGAAAGGGAGTTTTGTCCAGAGCATCTGTGGAGGTTAGGATTAGACAAGTAACTGGTTGGGTAAGGTCATATCTGTCTAGGTATTACATCATTTGGGAGTTATGGGACAAGTCAGAGGGCTGTGTTGAAGTGATGGTAGGAAGAAGTTCTGATATTACACTTTAGGATAGGGATTGGGGAGTTCCTTACATTATGGGAATAATTAAACATTTACTGCTCATCCGTTCCCAGCTTCAACAGCAGCTTCAAACTTTGCAAGATCGGGTGGGGGCAGCAATAGTATATTAAATGCTGCTGAAAGCAGAAGGGGATTAAGATTAGATGTTTGTGGTCCACTAAATGTAAAGAAGTGAGATGTTCGACTATGATATAGGATTAACAAGTGCCCTCATTGTGAAATGGTATACGTAGATACTTTGCCAACTGCAGCAGCCTATGCAGATATATTTCTGATCGTTTAGAAACGCAAGATTAATAAATAGGCAGCAGATAAAATAAAATGCTCAGATGCTTACCGAAAACTCTGACATTTTCTGAAAGGATGGAAAATAAAGAGTTTAGTTGCATGATTTAAAAGGAGATACCTGAATTCATACAATGATTTACAAGTTACATATTGTGATTACATAGGCTGCTATAAAATAGGTAAGGTCCTAATAATTTGTCAGAAGGAGCATTTGCGGTTAGCCCACCAGTCAGAGAGCCACCATTAAATAAGCAAGTCACGGAGCCCTTGAGTTCCAAACTGGTGAAGCCCCAGATGAATTCTCAAACAACTTCAATTACACCAGCCACTTGTGGAGGCAGTCAGCATGCATTAGAATGCAGCCCACTAACCTATGGTTCTATCAGTGACACCCAAGACTGTGACCACCTGCCCACTCAGCACGGCAAGTAACTTTTACAAGGAGAACACATGTTCTAGGACCTGG
This sequence comes from Pseudophryne corroboree, assembly GCF_028390025.1. Lineage (NCBI taxonomy): Eukaryota > Metazoa > Chordata > Amphibia > Anura > Myobatrachidae > Pseudophryne > Pseudophryne corroboree. Next base: position 120,982,745 of record NC_086455.1, on the reverse strand, counting down.
GTGGCCTATAGATCCACAGTATGCAACTGTCCAGCACCCTGTATCTAGGTCCCTCCATCATGAAGCTTCTGACATGCTGTATAAACAGTGGCAAGTGCATAATGACCTACAGTAAGCTCACGTTTTGCATAAGATTCATAGGAAAATAACAAAAACTTAAAAAGGTATATTTCTAGCTTGTGATTTCCAAGATAATTAACAAGTCCTAAAGCTAGTGTCCCTTTGCCACTGTAATCATTCAGACAAGAGAATTTCCCAACTACAACTATTAGTAGAAGATGCTGCAAACTAAAACTGTAGCAATTCACTCTGAAATAATGAGTGACTGGCATGTTGGGATGCTCTAGTGCAGATGTAACCGGAGAAGGGATAAAGAAGTGATAATGCGCAAGGTGATAATGCACCAGCCAATCATTACGGATTTGAAAAATGACAGGACTGGAGCTGACTGGCTGGTGCGCTATCACCTTGCACTTATCACTGCTTTATCCCTTCCCCAGGCTTAATACATCTGCCTCTCTCTCTGTCCACAGGACCCCAAACAGTTTAGGTTTCCCAGCAGGACTGTCTTATACTATGGGCTCAATGGGCAAATGCCGAAGGGCCCCAGTAGTATAAGGGACCTGGGCTGATAGCTGAGGGTCCCCTTTTTTCAGGGGTACCAGAGTTTTTTAAATCGACCCTGGGGAACCGGAGATATCTGGCTTCAAAGCAGATATCTCTGGTTCTGTCTGACTACATTTTTCTGTATACTCTAAAAGCTGGGACTCTCCCTTTTGGTGGACACTGGTAGCTTGTCTCTACTGTGCCCGGAACCAGTGATATCAGCCTTCCAGCAGATGGTCCCTGCTCCAGCGCCATACGCCTAATAATGCAGTTTTATATTTTCGTTGGTGGATTGCTGACTCCTGAACTCTGACCCCCAAGTCCACAGTACCTCCTAAAAGGTGGGGCTCTCTAGTTTTTTTTTTTTTTTATCCCATTGAAAGCTAAGAAATCTATTTCCAGGAACTGGAGATATCTGCAGTCAAGAAAGCTGCCTTCCCACCCACCGGAAACTGCTGAATATTAAACCCACTCCACTATCCACCCTCCCCTGCATATTAAACACCCCCTACCACCCTGGAAGTCATGTACTGTGGCCCCTTTATTCAGCCTAATGCCCCCCTCTACAGTTCAGTGTTCTCCATCCCGCCCCATTCCCCACCATCTGTGCAGTAAAGGAGTAATTAGCAGAAATTACTGCTCCAGGTCCATGCTGAGCAGAAGATAGAAGATCCCCTACTGCCCGTGGAACCTCAAAGCTGCTGCTGATAGCACCCCCCACCCCTACAGCTGGAGGATGGTTAGGGGCCCCAGTGCATTGCTTTACCCAGGGGCCTACACTGCTGTTAAGACAGCCCTGTTTCCCAGGTCACCAAGCAGGTGCACAGGTGTAATTACTTACTGACAATTAAAAGATCCACAGGTGGGACTAGTTATTTCACTTGTGCAGCAGTAGATTTAGGGGTTTGGCCGCCCCTAGGCACAACATAATTGAACGCCTCCACCCCTCTTCAAACCACATACATACTGCACACACACTGCATACACACAAACTGCATAGACCCACACTGTACACACAATGCACGCCCACACTGCACATACACTCACTACATAAACCCACACTGCACACAAACACTGCATAGGTCCACACAGGGCTGGCTCTACCATTAGACCGCTTTAGGTGGCTGCCTAGGGGTGCTGGTTGCTGGAGGGCGCTACTGAATTCATACAGCAAAAAACTGAAGGCCGTCTCTGTATGCAGCCTCCTCCTGCTGGTCTAATCAGGTGCAGCCGCCACTATCAGGCTGTACCACATAGTGCCTCAGTGCTTCCTCCGTTCTGACACATGTAATATCCAGTCATGTGAAGGCACATGGAAGCCATAGTTACATTCGCCTCCTGAGGGGCACCCCTACAGCTGCTCCCCATAGCCCTGATGCACCTCCTCCAGGTCCCTGGATCCTGGCTCCCCAGCAGCAAGCAGCACCTGACTACATGTCTGCACCCAGCAGCATCGCTGTAATGCTGCTGCTGCTGCCTGGGGAAGGAACCATGCCAAAGATGAGGGGAAACAACTTTTAGGTAAGTAACCCATGGGGGTTTCTCCAGGACCACAGACAGTACATATATTACAGCCCGATGAGTGGTTTGCACTTGTAAACAGCATAATTAAAAAAACACAGACACTGTGGCACAATACTGTACACATGGAGGAGGGGGGGTCAGTAATGAAGTTACAGATGGGGGATGAAACAATAAGGAGCATACAAATATATTTATGTGTCTATATCATACCTCCCAACTGTCCCGATTTTCGCGGGACAGTCCCGTTTTTGGGGACTGTCCCGCTGTCCCACCCGCGGGCCACAGTGTCCCGCGGTGGGGGGGCAGTTGGGAGGCTCTGTCTCTCGCTGCCCTGCTTAGCAGAGCAGCGGTGAATAGACGCTGTGCGCATGTGCACAGCGTCTATTCATTGGAGACAGAGGGAGAGGGGGCATGCCAGCGGCTCACAGAGCGCTGGGCATGCAGCTTCAGTGACGAAAACGGGGGCGTGGCTCGCGATCGCGGGTCCTCCCGCTAAGCCACGCCCCCTTTTCATGGGCCACGTCCCCTTTTCGGGAGCACGCGCGGCTTCGCCGCGCGGGTGTCCCTCTTTCAAGAAGGCAAAAGTTGGGAGGTATGCTTCTACACATACAATTAAAATATATATATATTGCATGAAGGTGGGGTACCTTGGCGAGCGGTATGCAGGCTTCCGTGCGTGCATTGGCCAATTCACTAACTAAATCCCCATCATTTATTCATTGATGTTGTGAGGATAAGTGAGCTCATTTTGGTGAGTGCTGAACTTGTTGTATATATATATATATATATTTCGGCACTCACTCAAATTATCAAACATCCAGGTGGGTGTGTATCGGGATGCCGGTGGTCAGCATCCTGGCCACAGAATGCCGGTGGGGGGGCGAGGGTATCAAGCCCCTTGCGGGCTTTGTGGCAACCTGTGGTCACCACAGGTTCTATTCCCACTCTATGGGTGTCGTAGGAATAGTCCCTGCTGGCATTCTCAGCGGGCAGGAGATGTAGGGTGAGATAATGTGACCGCCGGTCTCATAAATATTATATATATATATATATATATATATATATATATATATATATATATATATATATATATATTATAGATATCCACACATACATATACACATGCACACATTATCCAGGCATTCAGCAAATATGTGAAGTTGGCCTCAGTGTCCTATATAATTCCTATCATGCCAGCTAGTGGGTATACATAGACAGCAAGACTGGTCATCACTCAAGGATTTGAAAGTGAAAGTATATTGTGACTTTGTTTACAATATACCTCTTCACTTTAAAAGTCCTTGAGTGGTGTCCCTTTTCTCTGTATATGTATAATGATGCAATTCACCCCAGTTGACATAGTGGCTACCTGCAGCTCCCCTCTGAGAGGAGGTGGGGTTTCCAGGTTAGTGGGTGCTAGGCTGATGCTTTGCCTAGGGTGCAGCTGGATCCACACTGCACACGCTGCATACACACAATTACCTCACAGGCAGCAGAGTACTGTGTCTCTCTGGCTGGTCGGGGAATCTGCAGCAGCTCAACTTCCCTTTTTCTCTCTCCCTGCTCAGTCCCGTCTAGCTCTGCCCCCCCTGCTCTGTCCCGTGTAGCTCTGCTCCCCCTGCTCAGGCCCATGTAGCTCCACCCCCTGCCCCTTTTCTCTTCAACTAAAAAATAAAATGCAGACTGCTCAGATGCTGCAGTAGGTGGGAAGGGGCAGCCTGTGGTGAAAAATGCACCACTGCACTTGTGATTAGGGATGGACATCGGAAGCCCACCAAATGATGGCTGGGCTTCCGCCATCTAATCTTTTTATGCTATGGTATCTAACCATCACATCAAAAGAAGTCGCTAGAATTTTTTTTTCATGATTTGTTCATGTGCAAAAAAAAACGTTTGTGCATGCGCAAAACCTCTGCAGCGTGGCTGGCTGGGAATGGTATTGGGGATGGGACCCAGAGTAAAGATTGGTACACCATCAAAATCGAAATGGTAAAATACACTAACCTCAAATCAAAAAGATTGATTGTTTCAAACCATCGCTTTCAGATGGCCATCCCTACTTGTGATTCTGCGGTGAGGAGACATGGGAAAACATGAACTGTTTGTGGTCCTGAGGACAGAGTTTGATAAACTATGCTCTAGTGCAGTGATGGTTAACCTTGACACTCCAGCTGTTGTTGAACTACACATCCCAGCATGCCCTGCATCAGTTTTAGCATGGCCAAATAGCAAAACTGTAGCAGGGCATGCTGGGATGTGTAGTTCAACAGCTGGAGTGTCAAGGTTAGCCATCACTGCTCTAGTACGACTGCACTCACCAGTAAAATCTGTATTACAAGAAATGACTGAACTGCAGCACATGCATTGGTATAATCTGTGATTGGGAAAATGAGCAGCTGCCGTTGTTGCCTGTACATGGTTAAGTGTCATTTGAACTGAATGACTCATCACAGCCCACATGAGATGATGAATCAGCCTGAGGGGAAGGAGAGTCCTAAGTACTCACACAGGCAAATCTAACAAAACAGTGAGTAGAACTTCAGAAAACACATTACACCGATTTATCAGCAGAGTTAAGTCAGGCTGATAATTCCTCAAGGGCATATAGTTTAGGGCTCTTCTTCAATATTTGACTGAATGTATACAGTGAATAAACTGGACTATACGTTGCACAGGAAGGGCTGCGTTTTCTGAACATCGCTAGAAAAACTAGAACTGTATAAAGTTTATATTTGTCTTTGATCTGATGAGAGATAACCCACCAGGAAGATTTGCTATTTTCAGATTGTAGTTTGCATTTCCAAAGAACATTTTACAAAGCGAAACATGGCACCCTGCAGTATACGTTCAAGAGCCTGGCTGTCAGGATCCCAGCAGTGGAAATACCGCCGCCAGAATCCCGATCAGGTCAGCTTCTATATCTATATATATATATATATATATATCTATATCTATATCTATATCTATATATATATATATCTATATCTATATCTATATCTATATCTATATCTATATCTATATATATATATATATATATATATTATATCTCTTCCCAACATGACCCTTTCCAGGAGGGACAGAATGCTCTGCTTCTGGACTTTTCTCTAAATTACTGATCGCCGGCACCTGGCATGGATAAGAAAGGTGTTTCAGCACAGGTGATGGTAATCATAGATTAAGAGGGAAGTCCAGGAGCAGAGAATCATGTCCCTCCTGGAGAAGGCTACGTTGGGAGAGATATAGATATTGATATATATTTATATTAGTACCAGCACTCCCAGGTTATGCTTACGGCACTTTGCTGGTTTCCCTCACATAGGCAGAGTACATGCAGCACTCCAGACTCCAAGTAATTCAATGCAGACACAAAGTAAGGTGCAACGTTTCAATGCCTTTAATATGGCTTTTCATCAGCCTTGATGTGCCTGCATTGAATTACTTGGAGTCTGGAGTGCCGCACCTACAGCTGTATGTATTTTATATATATACACTTTTCATATTCCAAGTCCCTTTCTCATCAGCTCCATTATACCATGTGACATTCATGATACTTCAGTCATGGCACTGCCTCATGCCCCATAACGGTTGTGAGTTTGGCAGGGAAGCTCTGTTTTAAGGGCTTGGTTATACTGTCCTGACCAGGTGCCAGGCACACCAACCACTGCTAATGAATTGGTCTTTCCAGAGAAGGGAGGTAAAGGGCAGCCCCAAGGAATAGTGGAGCATAAGGGAAGGTGTTTTATTTAGAATCCAGCCAAAGGTTTACTTGTAGCAAATTTAAATTTTCTTTATGCAGATTTCCCCAGTAGCCATAAAAACCAACAGTGGTCAGAGGAATCTGGCTACGCGGAGGATTAGCAACACATACCAGGAGCACATTCCAAGTCCTGCAGAGTTACATTGTAGTTACTCCTCTTTTAGGCCAAAGGCAAGGGTGCAACTACCAATGGTCCCATGTTTCTGTGAAAGTTTTATAGCCAATGAGCGGTAACGGGGGCCCTTACATATGCGGTTATGGGGTCAACAACTTACTAGCTATGCCCCCTGCCTGGAGGCTTCAGGTCTATCTGATAAGACATTTAAAATGCCACACCTTGGCTTAGGCAGAACATGTTCAGAAATGCACTTTAAGTAGTTAATTTATATATAAACAATAGATGGGATAAAAGTAAGGTTCCAGTTCAGATTAGAAAGATAGTAGCTACCGAAGCAGTATTGCCTCACAAGAAAGTAAATCAGTACAAAAAAAAAAAAAAAAAAAACTATTAATATATAATTTTTTTTTTGTTAATGCATTAGGGTCAGGGATGTAGCTGGGACTTATGGGCCCACCCTATGGGTGATAATACTGAAAGATATGAACGATCTCGTTCATTAATAAACGAGATACCGTTCATATCTTTCAGTGTGGAGGCACCAGCGATGAACGATGCGCGGCTCCGCGCTCGTTCATCACTGGTGCCCCGTCGCTTGTGCATGCAGGCCAATATGGACGATCTCGTCCATATTTGCCTGCACTGCTATGGAGCCAGGTGACGGGGGGAGTGAAGAAACGTCACTCCCCCCCCCCCCTGCCGCCAGGTCGCCCGTATCCGCTGTGGGGCAGCTCGGCGGCGGATCACAAAGTGTGTAGGGCCCTTTACAGTTTAGGGTTTGATGTCGGCTGCTCGCTAACCTTACAGTTTTGAAACACTAAAGAACAAAAACATAATTCTGCTTGTAATGGTGTAAAAGAGTATGAGCTCATAACACATAAGGGGGGTACACACGGAGAGATCAGTGTTTAAAATCTAATCAATCTGACTAGACTGCTTAGATTTTAAGCACAGATCTGTCGTGTGTATGCCCCCCAGCGATAGCGATGTGTGGACCCGTGCATTGCTATCGCCGGTGCTAGATTGAGCCTGCACTATCGCCGGTGCTAGATTGAGCCTGCATGCAGGCCCATTCTAGCGGGTCGCTCACTAAAGCGCTGTGTTTAGTGAGTGGCCCCCCGTGACCCCCTCCTCACTCAGCACACATTGCGCTGTGCTGAGCGGGGGACGAGATGTGTGCCAAGCGGTCTGTGTGTTAAGATCACTCAGCACACATCTCTCCCGTCAGTACTGGCCTATAGAATCAGATAATTGGGATTTAGCAATCTGTGCACCACAAATATTTAACCCATACTGTACTATGATGAAAGCTTATGCTTGAGACAATAGTTAAACACAAGGTAACTCGTTCAGTAAAGCTTCCTTTATAACATACTGTAACTTTCCTATAAAACTGGTTCACAAATTTTTTCTAGGCCACTTCCCCCTTGGTTCCACAAACTTATCCCCAGCGACCACAACCCATCAAGAAAGATGTTAATACAAACCCGTAACAATTTATTTATTATTCAAACTTCAGTCTGTTCCCCTAGGTAAAGTCTCCCCCTCTATCTACTCCCAAGGTGGAAGCACCACCCACTTCAGGAGCAACAGCTATTAAACTATCACTTACATTCACTCCCATCAGTTTTGGGATAATCTGATACTCTTTAAGAACATATTAAAGGCTTAAAATGACCCTGCATGTATGAGGCGTCAAACAAATATTCAAAACACACTACGCTGGACTCATGTCCAGGCTACCATGTTTCATCCTTGTCTACTTTCCTGGAAGTAACCCCCAGAAGAGCAGACTGATCTGCGTCCTGCCCACACCCTAGTGAAGCAGACAGGATGGAGAGATAATCCCCAGCAATCGCGTATCCGTGGGGAAGGGGAGGGGCTAAAATACCATGAACTGTGTCATTTTAGCCCCTTCCCCGCAGGTCAGCGGTTTCCTGATGTGGGGGCAGGGCCTGATGATGTCAGAGACCTGCCCCCCCCCCCCCCCGGAGTTCCCTGCAGCATCTCCTCTCTGGGCTTCTCCCGTAGAGGAGAAAATAAAAGTAGCTTAGTACACCTTGTGCTTATTGTACTATTGGGTCGTATTCCCAGTCACACTCTCTATAATGTCACATAGTCTATATAATAGTATATAACAGTTTGCGATGTCAATGGCCTGCACTGCAACCCACAAGTCTTCATTTATTGGGGCAGATGTATTAACCTGGAGAAGGCATAAGGAAGTGATAAACCAGTGATAAGTGCAAGGTGATAAACGCACCAGCCAATCGGCTCCAATATGTAAATTAACAGTTAGGAGGGTATTGGATGGTGTGTTTATCACCTTGCATTTATCACTGGTTTATCACTTCCTTATGCCTTATCCAGGTTAATACATCTGCGGCACAGTTTGGTCTGTATATTGTTTTTACAAACTACTGTTTGCTGTGCAATTTTATTTTGTGGTTGCATAATACTGGAGTCATATTTTTATAATGAACAGTCTGTCCCATTTGCAACACCGTCACTATGCACTTTAGTTATGTTCATGTCCCACTCTTTGATTTCTTTGTTTATGCAAAACTTAATACAAATTACTCAACTTTAAAAAAAAAAAAAAAAACACGCTGAAAGGAGGAAAGTATACGGCCTAAGGGGATCTAGTTGCACAGGGGATAAAATCAGGCTAATAAAACATAAACCTCATCAGCTTTAACAGTCAGCGTATTAACACTTCCAGTAAAGTTCTACCAAAGACACAGAACTGTAAATACTTACTGATGGCTGTAAGCAGGAATCACAGGCCCAGGGCTCAGACAGGGATGTGTTCAGAGAGATCTAAGCAGAGACTCTGCAGCTGCACATATATAAAGGCTGCTTTGAGTGCTAATGGTACACACCCAGTCCTGCCACACCTCTCACAGCTCAAACCTGATCCACAACTCCCCGTCTCTATTCACACTCCAAACTGCACCACATACATTCTTCTTTTACTATTTCAAAATAAGAGAAAAAATAAATAAATCAGAAAGTACTTTAAAACACTTATGCTTTAAAATTCATACTTTATTTAAATAAAGCATAAAACAATATAACCAGGTCTGGGGCATATTCAATTGACTGTGATTTTTGTGGTAAAAATGACAGCGGGCAACGCAACCAATTTTTTTTTACTGCAGGTATGTACGTTCCTGATGCTTGCGGGATCCAGTTAAAATTAAAAATGGGCCAGTAATTTGTACAGTAATAAAATGAAAAGAAGGGACCTGGAAGAGGTGCATGGTCCTATCGGGATGCCCAGCTAATGCCAGAGTGTGGGGATAAATGTACAGTGCAGAAAGGGAAGGAGCTCTTCCTCATCCACGTGCTGGCTATCTGTCCTCTCCAGGTGTGCTCTACATGCATATTCACCTGCACTGTAGTGTCTTCCGTGTCATCTGTCACCTAGCGCAGCATTCTGACTCTTTCAGAGTGACAGCACAGAGATGGGCACCTTGTAACTGCTCAGCCATGGAGAGATTCACACTAGACTTTGGCCCCCTCCTCAGCAGCTATCCGGTGCCCCCAACACCCCTTATCTCTCATGGTGACAGTGAGGCGGCTTCTCTCACAGCGCATTGAATATCTGAGGTTGGTAGTAAGCAGACAAATCTCCTCCTCACTGCATGTCAGGCAGCAGAGAAGAACAGAGCTTTATACAGGGTGATTCAAAAGTCGCAGTACACCCTTTTGTTTAAAAAGTGTGCAGGAAATGGGAAAACTGAATACTCTAGTAAGGTATGGGTGAGGTGGGCTATCTTTAGGGTATGTACCGAACATTAGTGCCATCTTGAAATCAGCAATATTGAATCTAAAGGAGGGTACTCACGGAGCGATAATCTAAGCAATCTGACTAGATTGCTTAGCTTTTCAGCAAGATCTCCCCGTGTGTACCCCCACAACGGTAGCGATGCGCGGCCCCGCGCGTCGCTATCGCTGCTGCTTGATTGGCCTCAATCTAGTAGGTGAAATGAGCGCCCCCCCCCACCCCCCTCGTCGTCCCCCCCCCCCCCGCACACTCAGCACACATCACGCTGTGCTGAGCGGGGGGAGAGATGTATGCTGAGCGGTTCGCACAGCACACATCTCTCCCCTGGTCTGCCGGTGAGTACTGGCCTTTAGTCAGTTTTTTCAAATGGAAAGGGGGTTGTGTAACATTTCAAACAACATCAGAATTTGCTAAAAAGTTTATTGCTGCAAACAGATTAGAAAGAGCAGTTATGGTTCAAATGTTACAACACTTTTTCTTGTAGGTAACAGAAGATGGCTTTGACAAAAGAGGAGAGAATTTAGGTAATTTTAATGTCTGGAGAACAAAGTTTTCGTGTCATAGCTGCAGATTTTAACAACCGGCATCTAAAAAGACCTCCATTTCACATAACACTGTCAGGTGCCTAATTTCCAAATTCCGAGAAACTGGGACTCTGGCTGACAAGTCACGGAGTGATCGTCCAAAAAGTGCTACTGCCGAGACAATCTCAACAATGGTTGAATTTTTTAAATTGTGTTGACCAAGTGGGACAACATGTTGAGCACATTAAATGATTGTCCTTTATGGAGAACAGTTCAGCTTGTAATTCCAACAAAAAAGTGTTGTAACTTTTGAATCATAACTGCTATTTCAATCTGTTTGCAGCAATAAACTTTTCAGCAAATTCTGATGTTGTTTGACATGTTACACGACCCCCTTTCCATTTGAAAAAACTGACTTAGATTCAAGATGGCCGATTTCAAGATGGTGCCCATGTTCGGAACATACCCTAAAAGATAGCCCACCTCACCCATACCTTACTGGAGTATTCAGTTTTCCCATTTCCTGCACAGTTTTTTAAACAAAAGGGTGTACTGTGACTTTTGAATCACCCTGTAGATTATTTAAGATAATTGGAAACCTCTAATAGACTAATTAGTCAAGGGCCGTAACTACCTGTGTGCCAGTGGTGCATTGCCCACAGCGCATATGCACTGTGGGCGCACCATCTGGCAGCACCACCCGCATTGCCACTCTCTCTAGTCACTTGCCGCTGCAGAACTGCCCTGTATCTACCTCACTGCCAGGGTCACACCTCACTGCTCCCATTCACATGTCACTGCCCCATCATACATCATTGCAAATATCATACCTCACTGCCAGCATCACACCTCACTGCTCTCATCATACCTCACTGCTCCTACCACACCTCATTGCTCCCCCTCACATGTCACTGCCAGCATCACATCTCACTGCTCCCCCTCACACATCAATGCCACATAACACCTCACTCCCTTCATCATGCATCACTGCCAGGGTCACACCTCACTGCTCCCTCCCACATGTCACTGCTCCACCTCACCATTCTCATCATACCTCACTGCTCCACCTCACATGCCACTGCTCCCCCTAACACGTCACTTCTGTCATCGTACCTCACTGCTGTCTATCACACATCACTACCTCAAAACTTTTCATGCCCTTGAATTCTCCGGGCTGCATCTCAATCCCCACACCCCCTTCCCTCACAAAGTTAACCTGTTGCAGTCCCATGTAGCTCTGCCTCTTTTTCATGCCCTGAATACTGGGGCTATCATGGGGGGGGGGGGGGGGCTTCATGCTGCCAGCGCTGCTGTCATACAGTGTGACAGGTGCAGCAGCAGCAGGCAGCAACAACGGAAAGCAGCAGGGTAGCAAAGCGAGAAGAGCGCCTCTCCAGCCTGACTCCTCCCTGCTTTGCATACTCTGCTGAGCATGTTGGGCCGGCCCTGTATGTATATTCTGTTCATCTCAATCGTTGTAACAAAATTGTAAAATGAAGTCTGCAGAAATGGATTTGGATGCACTTGCTCTGTTTGCCCCACCCTTGTTACACCACTGGCCAGGAGTGTAATGCTTCAGGGGTGGCATTGTCACTGGCTTCCAGGTTTTCGTTCACAGATTAGCAGTGCACACGTCAGGTATGCAAATCAGATACATAATCGACAAGAAAAAGGCGCCCACTAATACTGCTGTGTTAATTGGAAAACCCGTATCAGTGCAGCTCTATCCCAAAACAAGGGATTGCCCCTTATCATTCAAAAAGAAAAATAGAAAATGGAAGGAGCGCAATGATAACAAGTGATATAAAATGTCTTGTTTTAAAATCCACATACAATAAGTGCACACATATATTCATTATTTAGACACAGGGCACTGTGGAAACTGACATATAATTATAGATAATTCAATATAACACTTCTAGGACCTGACTGTATCTCCAAGTGAGAGAAAATAAATATTTTTTTGCTGCAAAGTGATTGAATCACTGTAACAACTGTGATTAGTGTTTGGATAAAAGTATAGACGTTATACATCCCTTATTATACCTATATGTAAGTGTTCACAGCATTTATAAATTGTGAACCGAGAATTAAAGAACATAAATTAGGAACATAAAATTAGGGTATGTCCTTTTTGTTACCGTCTGCAGTACGGATTAATCTAAACTCCCAATGTGTATACAGAGAATGACGTTGTTACTCAGTAATTTATTAGTTTGTCCCCAAAAATCCTTTAATCCCGAAATGCTGATAAATGTAATAGATATAAATCCACAGTGTGCGGACGTAGAAGCAATACCCCTCCCTGAGTTAAGGGTTTGTATAAGCAATAGTACATATATACTTGTAGCTTCGTGTGTAATCTAATCAGCTGTTGGCTGGCCAGCCCTGTTGTAATAACTCTCTTGTACCCTGTACTGCCCATAGGGCCCATAGTAATTTAGGTCATGGTGCATTAGGGCGATGATCCCAAAGAAGCCGACCACCTACCTGTCAGGAGCGTAAAGGCCCATACACACGGTCAGATTCGGGCTAACCCCGATTCTCACTATGTGACAGGGGGTAGGTCGGCATCGCAAGCACATAATGACTGTGCTTGCGATACTATGGGGTTCATTCCGAGTTGTTCGCTCGTTGCCGATTTTCGCAACGGAGCGATTAAGGAAAAAATGCGCATGGTACGCAGCGCGCATGCGCTAAGTATTTTAGCACAAAACTTAGTAGATTTACTCACGTCCGAACTAAGAATTTTCATCGTTGAAGTGATCGGAGTGTGATTGACAGGAAGTGGGTGTTTTTGAGCGGAAACTGGCCGTTTTCTGGGAGTGTGCGGAAAAACGTAGTGTCTGGAGAAATGGGGGAGTGGGTGGCCGAACGCAGGGCATGTTTGTGACGTCAAACCAGGAACGAAACGGGCTGAGCTGATCGCAGTGTAGGAGTAAGTCTCGAGCTACTCAGAAACTGCTAAGAATTATTTAATCGCAATTCTGCTAATCTTTCGTTCGCTATTCTGCTAAGCTAAGATACACTCCCAGACGGCGGCGGCCTAGCGTGTGCAATGCTGCTAAAAGCAGCTAGCGAGCGAACAACTCGGAATGAGGGCTTATGTGCGATGTTGGCTAAGTGTCAATTTTGACTATCTTTTCTACAAGATAGTCAAAATTTACTTGCCTGCACAGTCTATCTAGGCTTGCGATGCCGACCACGCGGGATAGAGCATCAGCATCGCATCGGGATCGCAAGGTGACTTTCACCTTGTGATCTGCACTAACTTTTCTTACGATTTTGATGGTATAGTATGATTTATAAATGTTGTGAACACTTACATATAGGTATAATAAGGGCTGTATAACGTCTATACTTGTATCCAAACACTAATCACAGTTGTTACAGTGATTCAATCACTTTTGCTACAAAAAATCTTTATGTTCTCTCACTTGGAGATACATTCGGGATCTAGAAGTGTTATATTGAATATAATTATACGTCAGTTTTCACAGTGGCCTGTGTCTAAATAATGTAGATATATGTGCACTTATTGTACGTGGATTTTAATAAATTATTATTAGAGATGTGCACCGGACACTTTTCGGGTTTTGGTTTTGGATCTGGATCTCCGTTCGTGTTTTGGATCTGGATTGATTTTGCCAAAACCACCCTTTTGGATTTTGGTTGTGGATCTGGATTTTTTGAAAAAAAACCTAAAACAAAACAAGAAAAAACATACAAAACAGCTAAAATCACAGAATTTGGGGGTTTTCTTCTTCCTATAGTATTATTAACCTCAATAAAATAAATTTCCACTAATTTCCAGTCTATTCTGAACACCTCACACCTCACAATATTGTTTTTAGGCCAAAAGGTTGCACCCAGGTAGCTGGATGACTAAGCTAAGCGACACGAGTGGGCGGCACAAACACCTGGCCCATCTAGGAGTGGCACTGCAGTGGCAGACAGGATGGCAGTTTTAAAAACTAGGCCCCAAAGAGCACATAATGCAAAGAAAAGAAAAAAGAGGTGCAAGATGGAATTGTCCTTGGGCCCTCCCACCCATCCTTACGTTGTATAAACATGACATGCACACTTTAACAAACCAATTATTTCAGCGACAGAGTCTGCCACACGACTGTGGCTGAAATAATTGCATTGTTTGGACCCTCACCAAAAAAGAAGCAATTAATCTCTCCTTGCACAAACTGGTTCTACAGAGGCAAGATGTCGTCCTCATCCTCAGATTTCCCCCCCCCCCCCCCCATTCAGTGTTTACTTCCTCATCCTCACCGAGAAATAATATTTAAACAAAGTCACAAACCACATCATTTAGGTGTCAGTGGAATGCTTAAGCTATTACTTAAAGTTTCTGAACTTGACAATGACTTATAATGAATGCGCTACAGGTGACATATAAGGGAGGATGTTTCTAGGTGGTTAACATCCTTACCCCTACTTATTATGGATTGACAAAGGCAACACATGGCTTGACACCTGTTGTCCGGATTTGTGGAGAAATAATTCCACACGTGGCTTTTTTGGCATTTTGCCCAGGTATGACAATGGGCTTTTTCATCCCATGGACAACAACTGTCTCCACTGGTGCCTTATTCAAACAAACCACATCAACATCAGAATCCTCATAGTCAACTTCCTCCTCAGCGCCAGCTACACCAGTATCCTCCTCATCCTGGTGTACTTCTACAGTGACATCCTCAATCTCAATATCAGCAACTGGACTGGCGGTGCTCCTCCCAGCACTTGCAGAGGGTGTGCAAATGGTGGTAGGAGCCTCCTCTTCCCATACAGTGTTGTGAAGGTCAGGCCTAGATATCGCAACTGCAGACAGTGCCAGCACCCCTGTATTTTCACAACACCCCTGTATTTTTACAGCATACATGACCAGTGTACTTTCATTTGAAAAACAGCGCCCCTGTACTTTTACAGCATACAAGACAGGGCCATTTTAAATTTATTTTACTGCACCCAAGAATTTTTACAGCATACAAGGCAGGGCCAGTGTACATTTATTTTACTGCACCCCTGAATTTTTACAGCATAAAAGACAGGGCCAGTGTACATTTATTTTCACTGCACTCCAAATTGTTTTACAGCGAGCCCCCTGAATTTTCACAGCACACAGGAGGACAGTGCCCCTGCCCCCTGTACAACACAGTGACAGCCAGGACAGCAACACCCATGTACAGCTTCAGAACCCCTAACAGCACATGAAACACCAGTGACAGCTAGGACAGCACCCCTAACAGCACAGGTACACCACAGTGACAGGAACAGCACCCCTACAGAGCACTCACTGACCCCACCTAATGTCACCACCCACAGAGAGACAGAGGTCTGTCTCTCTCACTCTCCAAGTCCGGAGTGAAAATGGCGGCAATGCGCGGCTGTTTATATGGAGTCCAAAACCTGTGAGAATCCAATAGCGCAGGGGTGGGCAATTATTTCAGCTGGGGGGTCGCTTTACACTTCCAGTGATTAGTCGAGGGCCACACACAAAATATCTTGTAAATCGAGTCTGAACTGCGCATGCACTGCAGTCCCTACCCCCTTCCCCTGAACTTATATAGCAGTCCCTACCCCCCTTCACCTGAACCTATATAGCAGTCCCTACCCCCCTTCCCCTCAACCTATATAGCAGTCCCTACCCCCCTTCACCTGAACCTATATAGCAGTCCCTACCCCCCTTCCCCTCAACCTATATAGCAGTCCCTACCCCCCTTCACCTGAACCTATATAGCAGTCCCTACCCCCCTTCCCCTCAACCTATATAGCAGTCCCTACCCCCTTCCCCTGAACCTATATAGCAGTCCCTACCTCCCTTCTCCTGAACCTATATAGCAGTCCCTACCCCCCTTCCCCTGAACCTATATAGCAGTCCCTACCCCCCTTCCCCTGAACCTATATAGCAGTCCATACCCCCCTTCCCCTGAACCTATATAGCAGTCCCTACCCCCTTCCCCTGAACCTATATAGCAGTCCCTACCCCCCTTCCCTGAACCTATATAGCAGTCCCTACCCCCCTTCCCCTGAACCTATATAGCAGTCCCTACCCCCTTCCCCTGAACCTATATAGCAGTCCCTACCCCTCCCCTCCCCTGAATATATATAGCAGTCCCTACCCCGCTTTCCCCCCACCTATATAGCAGTCCCTACCCCTCCCCTGAATATATATAGCAGTCCCTACCCCGCTTTCCCCCCACCTATATAGCAGTTTTTATCTCCCCTCCCCTGAACCCATATTGCAGCTTAAGTACAGATCCATTTCAGGTACTGGCTGGGCAGGGGGTTTACCTTTTTTTCACAGTGGAAGATGATCCGCTGCCTGATCCCCGCTGCCCATGCTTCACGGAGTCGCTGCTGCTGCCCGCTGCCCGGAGTCACTGCTGCTGTCCGCTCCCCGGAGTAATTGCTGCTGCCCGCCGCTTGCCGCTCCTGCTGTGGCTCCGCCCCCCATGCCGCCCAGCGCATGACATCACAGAGGAAATCCCGGTCAGCAGACCCTGTGACGTGACCGGGATTTCCTCAGCGGCGCCACGTCTGGCAGCAGTGTAGCGCAATGACAAGCGGCTCAGCCAGTCGGGCCACTTGTCATTGCACACTGATGGGCGACAGCGGGCCAGGCAGGATCGGCCCGCGGGCCGCATGTTGCCCACCCCTGCAATAGCGGGATGATTATGTTTTGCCTCGAGTCTGGTGGGAAGTCCCGAGCTGGACTCGGAAACTGGCTCGGAACGGGATGTTCGGGGGTCTTTGGTTCTCTGAGAACCGAACCCGCTCATCTCTAATAGTGCGGCGGACACTTTTCGGGTTTTGTGCTTTGGTTTTGGATCTGGATCTCCGTTCGTGTTTTGGATCTGGATTGGTTTTGCCAAAATCACCCTTTAGTGTTTTGGTTTTGGATCTGGATGTTTAAAAACAAAACATAAAAACAGCCAAAATCACAGAATTTGGGGGTAATTTTGATTCTACGGTATTATTAACCCCAATAACATTCATTTCCACTCATTTCCAGTGTATTCTGAACACCTCACATCTCACAATATTGTTTTTAGGCCAAAAGGTTGCACCGAGGTCGCTGGATGACTAAGCTAAGTGACACAAGTGGGCGGCAGAAACACCTGGCCCACCTGGGAGTGGCACTGCAGTGGCAGACAGGATGGCAGTTTTAAAAAATAGGCCCCAAAGAGCACATAATGCAAAGAGAAAAAAAAGGCGCAAGATGGAATTGTCCTTGGGACCTCCCGCCTACCCTTATGTTGTTTAAACAGGACATGCACACTTTACTAAACCCATTATTTCAGCGACAAGTGGTCCCCATGGAAAAAGCTCACCAAGTTCTCCAAATCATAGCTAGCTACACACCTCCATATTTGATGACTTTTCACTTTATCAGAAGGGGCAAGAGGAAGAGGACAGTGTCAAGAAGGTGATTAAAAATTAGAGAAGCACACACAATCAGGAACAACACACAGGATTTCACCTCCACTCCTATATGGGTGTGGAACGGAAAGATCTTCAACCAAGCAAACATAGAATTACCACATTACTGGACAAACTGAAAAACTAGGGGCCAAAGGCTCCAAATTTGTACCCCCTTCTCCATTTTCAGGGATTAAGATAATCTCAGATTTAATGTTGGGATGCAAATAAACTGGTGTATGCCACAGGATCAATATTGGATATTTTCCCCTCCATAGAGTCTGGAGACTTATTTTGTGAAAATCTTGTGGGTTTCTTTTTTCCATTTTTTTATTGCATTTTTATTTACATATTTTGTGGCAGATGCCTTATTTTTGTTTTCACTGCACCCCTGAATTTTTACAGCATTCAAGACAGGGCCAGTGTTCATTTATATTCACTGCACCCAGTGGCGTAACTCCCACCCCTGCAGCCACTGCGGAGGCTTGGAGGTGCAGGGCTGCGAGGGCGCCGCCACTGTTTGGTGCTGTGAGTTCGGGAAGGAGCCGGAGGGCACAACGCATGCCTCTCCTGTGTCCCTCCTGGGTCTCCGGCGGCGGCGTGTCTGTCAAATGAAGTGCTGGTTCGTGAGCCAATCAGAGCTCGCGGACCGGCAGCTGCTGCTCCTGATTGGCTGCCGGTCTGCGAGCTCTGATTAGCTCACGAACCAGCACTTCATTTGACAGACACGCTGCTGGAGACACAGGACGGACACAAGAGATGCACGCGTTGTGCCCTCCGGCTCCTTCCCTGGCACTGGGGGGGGAGGGCATATTTGGCACTGGGGGCATATCTATAGCTGGCACTAAGGGGGGGGCATATGGGGCACATGTGTATCTGGCACTGGGGGGGCATATTTGGCAATGGGGCATATGTGTATCTGGTACTGTGGGGGTGTATGTGTCACTGGGGGCATGGGGGCATATGTGTTTCTGGCACTATAGGGGTATATTTTTATCTGGCACTGTGGGGGAATATCTGGCACTGGGTGCATATGTGGCACTGGGAGCACAGCCCTAGCAACAAGCATTACCCCCTGGTAACAAGCACAACACCCAGCTCATGAAATCCCTGGCAACAAGCATTACCTCCTAGCAACGAGCATGTCACCCAGTACATGAACCCCTGACAACGAATATTACCCCTTGGCAATGGGCTTGACACCCAGCATATGATACCCCTGGAAACAAGCATGACACCTAGCGCATGAAACCCCTGGCAACAAGCATGACACCCTGAGCATGAAAACCCCTGGCACTGTGCATGGAACCAAGAGCATTAATCCCCTGGCAATGAGCAGGTAATTTAAAAGTAATTAGAAGCCTTACTGTAGGGCTTAATGTGTAATGGGCATTGCGGTGTGTGGCATAATGTATACCGGACATTGTGGTGTGTGTCATAATGTGTCACAGGCATTACGGTGTGTGGTATACTATATCACGGGCATTGTGGTATAATGTCTCAGGGGCATTGCAGTGTGTAGCATAATGTATAACGGGCATTGCGATTCGTGGCATAATGTGTCACAGGCATCACAGTGTGTGGCATAATGTGTCAGAGGCATTACGGTGTGTGGCATATTGTGTAATGGGCATTATTGTGCGTGGCATAATGTCTAAGGGCCATTGCAGAATGTGGCATGATGTATACTGGGCATTACTATAAGGAGGAAAAATGACAAATAATGTAAGGGGCATGAATCAGGATTATTGTTTTTCCTGTGGTGGCCAACGTCTGGGCGTGCAGGATGCAAAACTGGGGTATAGGGTAGTCTTTTCCTGCAATGCCACGCCCATTCATGCAAAGTCACACCCATTTCAGCAAGGCCATGCCCCCTTTTTGCGGAGCACGCAGATTCATCACTTTACTAGTGGCAATTAGGGAGGGGAAGGGGGGGGGGGGGGTGCCAGAGAATGTTTTGGCTTGGGGGAGAAGAATTCCTAGTTACGCCACTGACTGCACCCCTGAATTTCTACAGCATACAAGACAGGGCCAGTGTACATTTATTTTAAGAACAGCACCCCTGAATTTTTACAGCATACCAGTCAGTCCAGTGTACGTTTATATTCACTGCAGCCCTGAATTTTTACAGCATACAAGACAGAGCCATTGTATATTTATTTTCACTGCACCCCAGAATTTTTACAGCATACAAGACAGGGCCAGCACCCCTGTGTTTTCAGTGCATACAGGAGGACAGTGCCCCTGCCCCTGTACAACACAGTGACAGCCAGGACAGCAACACCCATGTACAGCTGCAGCACCCCTAACAGCACATGAAACACCAGTGACAGCAAGGACAGCACCCCTAACAGCACAGTAACAGGACAGCACCCCATATATCACAGTGACAGGACAGCACCCCTAGAGAGCACACGCTGACCCCACCCAATGCCACCACCCACAGAGAGAGACAGAGGTCTGTCTTCCTCACTCTCCAAGTCTGGAGTGAAAATGGCAGCGACGCGCGGCTGTTTATATGGAATCCAAAACCCGCGAGAATCCGACAGCGGGATGATGGCGTTTTGCCACATTCTGGTTTCCGAGCCTGGTGGGAAGTCCCTAGACGGACTCGGAAACTGGCTCGGAGTATGATGTTTAGGGGTCTTCGGTTCTCTGAGAACCGAACCCGTTCATTTCTAATTGAAGCACCGTCCAATCAACTTTGCAGAATTTAACTGAATCTAAGCAGACAGTATATCTCCATATGCTTCAGAATTCACCTGGCTGCTTCTATCACATCATCCATAAACACTAGTTAACCGGTGCCATTGAAAGCCATGCGGTTGCATTAACATGCCATCACACTGCCTCCACCGTGTTTAACAGAAGATGTGATATGCTTTGGATCATAAGCCATTCCAAGCCTTCTCCATACTTTTTTCTTCCTAACAGTCTGGTACAGGTTGATCTTAGGGCCTAATTCAGATCTGATCGAGTGCACATCCTAGCTGTGCTGGCAGGCGGCTACTAGCCACGTCCCGGGTCGCAGTGGCTGCATGTGACGTCAATCAGGCAGAGGCAATCGCAGCCCTGAGATGCTTTTAGCATCTCACTGGGCTCCTAGAGTGCGAACGCGCAGTACGCCCGCTGCGCGAGCACACTCCACAAAAGGCATCAGAATGCGATCCCTGCCGCTGCAGCGATCCAGTCTGAATTAGAACCCTTAGTTCCATCTTTCCTAAGAATGCTGTTGCAGAACTAGGCTGGCTTTTTTAGACAGTTTTTTTTACCAAGTATACTCTGGCCTTTCTATTCTTGAGGCTTATGAATGGATTGCACCTTCTGGTGAACAGTCGGTGTTTGCTTTTGTGAAGTCTTCTCTTTATGGTAGACTTGTCTAATGATATCCCTACCTCTTAGAGAGTGTTCTTCACTTGGCTGGATGTTGTCTTCTGGGTATGTCCAGGCCTTTTTGTGTTGTCAAGCTCAGCAGTACGTTCTTTTTTTTTTCTTTCCTTTTTCTCAGAATGTACCAAACTGTTGATTTGGCCACTCCTGAGGTTCCCGCTATCTCTCATTTCTATATTGCCTTTTAGAAAAATATAGACAGCGTCTAATTAGTTGCTATGGGCAACATCAGATATTTTCTGTTTTCAAAGCTTCAGTAAAGGTACCCCTTGGAGTCATCTCCAGACATTTGCCTGCTTAATTGACGAAGAAGTAACAAAGGAATAGCCCAGAATAGCTTTTGAGTAAATTGTCTATTTACTTTTGGTCCCTTAAAAAAAGAGAGGGTTACATAGATATTAAACAGCTGTAATTCCTAAACCCTTCCTCCAATTTTATTATGATTACCCTCAAATTAAAGCTGATAGTCTGCACTTTAAAAAACATGTCATTATATAACTGTGACTTAAATATGTTTTTGTAAACAGCTAAAATGACAAAAATAGTGTCAGTGTCTAAATATACTGTATATTCCCACAATGTAACTTTTTAGATTTATGTTCAGAATTGTTCTTCGACGAGGCAAAATTCTGTCAGTTGAACCTAGCAAGCTACAGTACTTGGAATATGTAAGGGTTTGCTCTCTGTTTTTATATTTATGAGCCTTTTTGCTTGTGTGGGTGGTGGTAGTGTGGTAGGTCGTTCACGTCCTATCTTGTAGTTCCCTTAAGTCAACCAACCAACCAACCAACCAACCAACCAACCAACCAACCAGCTGTAGCTCAGTTTCTCCCACCTTAGCTTTCTGTGAATTAAAATGAGCAAACCGGTGTGCCTGCATGGACAGGTTTGACAACAGTATAATAGATGTAGTGTAGCATAAAGGACAAGGGCTATACTGTACCTTTCCACATTTAATTCAGAGATCTAGATAAATTATAGAGCACGTTTGCTGCATATGCAAATGAAACTTGAGGGGATACTGTTTCTTGCAAATAAATGCAAACTCTGAAGCTTGCATCATATAGTCAAATACTTTAGGTCAACAGGTTGCTTCGTGTTCTAGTAAAAATATACAGTAAAAAGTGTTCTGTACAGAATATTAATGAATTCTGATTGTTTCAGTGAGTGGTATGGCACAACAATATATGCCAAGGACCCAGTATTAATCCACTGCTGGCCAGGCTTATTCAGTGACGTGCCTACAAGTTTACTCACACTCACTTTCAAAATTCCCCAGTGTCAGAATAGAGCATGTCGGTGATGACAGGGTCAAAAAGAATCCATAATTTATATCTTGAGGCTACCATAAGTGTGGTATAGGCAATTGTAGGCATTGCCTGTAGTTAAACTGAACCCTACTGTATATGTTACCTCATTGGTATTAATACTGTACTGTTTATATACTCACCTACTTTATATGGGTAGAGCATTTCAGTAATCATGTATGTGGCTGTGTCTTTCTCACACTGATCACACTAGGAACGGATTGTTCCCTTACACACAAGGCCGCAGGGCGCTGAGATCCCGACAGCCGGCACATCAAATGCCTCCTGGCCACAGCTTATATGTGGAATTCATATAAAGACCACATCGGGTCACTTTAGTCTAACCCTGAACGGACCATACAAGTATGTTTCTTATCTGATGACGCGGGATGCAACCCATGAAGCACAATATATTTTACTGGAAACTACAGGAAGCTTTTCATGAACTGTCCACTCCATCATTGGAGAAATAAATTAGCAATGAAATAACTATCACAGTGTTCGAGTGCATTTAACTGGTGTTCAAGTCTACTCATATAATGACATGCACTTCATTAAATCCTGGACTCTTTAGGTATACCTGTGCTTATGAGATATTTCTGCTCCCATTCTTCATATCCTGAGGCAAACCTGGATCGGTCTCAAAAGACACCGTTACTTAGAGGAGTGTCACAAATCCAACATTTCATGATATTCCTATAAGTTTAAAGCCTCTGGTCTCAATTATGTGACCCAGCCCCGTGAAAAGTTATACCAAAGGATCATCATTATAAATTAAGATTGGATGAATTGTATAGGTAGAGTGTAAACATTTATCTCCAGGCTTCAGGAAGATAGTTTAGAAATGTATGTGTGAGTTTTATATATATATATATTTCTGTATTTACTTCCTGTAAACCATTAACAGGGGTATATAAGCCCCTTCAGTTGACCCTCTCTGTATGACCTGAGGAAGGATCCAGCAGGATTGAAACGCGTTGGCCAAATACAGAGGGGACCATCTGCACATCCACTTTTTGACCCGTATTCGATCTACATAGGTGTTTGGTGAGTGGGCAGTCTGGAACGCCCGTCTCCATTTTTTTCCATCTTCATACACCTGTGGTCTTTTTTGTGCTGTGCGGAGTACCTCCACCAAGTTATATGTGTTTTTATGGACTTTTTTTTGTTCTTGTTGTGTATTTTAATAAATTTGTTACCCCCTTTTTAAACGTGGATTGGACTAATATATTTTTTGGGAGTTCACCGAATCCAAAGATACCTTGATGAGAAGGTGGCAGCTCCTTGAATTGTGAGTGGGGTACGCCTATCCTGATATATCCATTAAGGGGGAACTAAAAGATACCTTTATACATCTGTCACCACTTTTTAAAGTGTGAGTTCTGGTACGCAACGGTGTTCCTAGATTTGTTTCGGAGATATCATTGGTTAAAGGGTGGGATCTTCACAATAAAGATACCTTTATGGGTCCATTCTGGCTATCTGCTGTGTGAGTACGGTACGCCATTCAGGACATTCCACTCTGCATGTCATATGACTCATGAACTAAGGGATTGTTGAAAAAGATAGTTCTGGGACTTTTTTCTTGTGGTTGACATACTACACTATATTGTTTTATTTCTGTTCCATGTTTCCTCTAAAATTCTGGTAAAATTTACTGAGAATTCTACCTACTCAAGAGGAGAAGTACTGGTTAATGGTCATCCCATTAAAGGGAAGTATTGTTTTATAGCGCTTAAAAACTATGTACACTCTCTTTTCTCTTGTATTACATTGTTGTTTATGAAGTAAGGTGAAACTTCTGGGAGTTGTATTGGGTTCAGCAGCTTTAGCGCCTGATTGTGATATACTCAAACCCATTCCATATATATATATATATATATATATATATATATATATTTATTTCTGTATTTACGTCTGCCTTTACTATTTTTAGCAGGTGTGATACATACCATAACATATGGTATTGAGAGTATGTGGTTACCACTAAACAATGAATGAATCACTCATAGGTTTTCAGGTGGAGTCCTGGATACTGAATATCATTCATAAACTGCATTTTTAAATGGATGTTTTAATCCCCACTCGCAAACTTCTCTAATCCAGTCAACAAAATAGCCTTCTGTTGTTGAAAGCCGTTGGCTAGTTAAAGCGTGTTTTCTTCAAACTAAAAATTGGCAGAGATTTGTATTTCCCTGCCAAAGTCTGACTAATGGACACATTTCCCTCTCTGTACATATATTTATTAAGTGTGTCCAATAAGAACAGAGAATGTGCTTTTGGGTGGGGAGATAAGAAACAATTAATGTGGAAGGTAGTCTGTCATTAAAACAAACAAGTCTGAACTCTGATTAGCTGTAGACCACTCCTTTAGTTATCTACATAACATATTGTAGGAGCAGTTGAGTAAATCCCCACATTGGAGTCCCCAGCAACTGCACGTGGAGATTGTTTCTCCTGGGGTGGCTCCATTTCTGTACGGAGAACCAGTAAAAGCAGCAATCTCCAGGGCTTGCAACTTCTTATTGACCCTTGCAGTCTCCCCCATCTGCAACCAGGCATTTGGCAGGTGCTCCGAGTGGAACATCTAAAGAAAAAAAACAACACATGGAACAGCCGCAGATGCTAGGGGTATATTTTTTATTATTTTTTTCAAAGAAAAACTGCTTTAAAATAAACTAGTATTTTGGACCCTTCATTTGCCAGGTCGTGCATGAAAAAAAAGTGGTGTGAGCTATTATTTTAGTAATTCAATTATTAAAATATTCCTAGAAAAAGTGTATCAGTACAACATTTCATCCTCCAATAAAATAAAAGGACTGCATCTGTCTTTTATACTCTTACCTGGCATGGTCAGATTTCATGCAACTGCGCCGTCCTACCCTGTCCCCCTGTTTTTGACGAGGAGATCCGTTCTGCAGATGTGCATAATATAATGTTTACACATTTAAAAAAATACTTTTTCAACTTTATTAAATAAAATAAATTTTAAAAAACAATGTTGTTAACCCTTTTAAAGGGAAAAATCGTCAGTTAAGTGGTTAAGCACCTTTCTGCACTGGGTGAAAGTAGATCAGTAATGGTGGGGACACACTAGGTGATTTTGTAAACAATATCACTCATTTTTAACCTCCTGAACAATATTTTTTACAATATCGTCCAGTGTGTATGCTGCCGCGATCGCCGATATGCACTCCCGGGGGTTGTTAATGACCACCTGCTGTCGCCAGTACATGCAGCTCAATCTGACTATATCGTCAGGCCGCAGCATGATGTCACTATGTGATATCGCTTACAATATTGAATAGTGTGTATGCACTATGTCAGCGTCCCGGTCCAGGAGGGGGAAAACGATGCAACATCACTCATAGAGCGTATCGCATAGTGTGTACCAACCATTAGGTGTACTTAGATATCTATCACACTCCAGTCTTATGTAACTAAAGGATATCCCCTAAAAAAAATAATGAAACATGCAATAATATGATACCATATAATTACACCATTTAATCTACTTATAATAAAGTTGTAATGGTTGTGTCTGACTCTGTACATAGAAATGCTTTTGGAGAAATCTACTCCTTGGGACTGTGTATGAACTTTATATGAACTATGGAGACCAAACTTTTTTCATCTACATATGAACACGGTCCGCTTCCTTGGTACTGGTTTTCTACCTTAAAGGTCAGTCCTCATCACATGTAAGACCAGCATACAAAGGAAAAAAATGTGCACAATAGTGTAATACCATCAACACACAATTTATTAACAAAAAAATCCAATACGTAACATGCCCGTATATAAAAAAAGATCATAAACAGCTTATCTGAATTATAGCCTCCAGAGCAGGTGTGGAGTCAGTCAATATCCTCTCTCAACATGATTCGTTCTTCAGTGCTTGTACGTGGACTTCAGGAGTTTTAGCCATGTTAGTGTCTAAAGCCAAATAAATACCCTTCTAACTGGGCGGGTTTACCACCCAAAACATGCCTGTGTAACCCTAATTAATTAGTAAGCACCAGCTGTGTTCAACTCGCCTCATATTGGAGTGGGTGACATCAGAGAACAATCGCCGGCTCAGAATGTCACTCTAAGTCCTAAATATATATATATAAAGATCTATTTCGCAGGAAAATCCTGCTATATATTAATCACTAATCAGCCAGTTTATCTTGACTCATAAAATGCAGTATACATGTCAATACAGTAGATGGCGCACCAAGCAACTTTTTGTGTTAATCCCTGAAGGAAAATCTGCAAATATTGTTAACAAAGACATTTTGTAATCAAAGTCTACAATATAAAATATACATTACAATATTAGATGACACTACTGTCTTTGTAAAATTATTTTCTGCTGAGCAATAACAGACATCCACGCTAGTGAAGCTGTGCGCTAGTAAAAAAATATTTTGACAGTGCATCAAGGAAATAGGAACTGAGCTTATCTGCATAAATAATAAAATCCTCCAATAGGAGTAGTAGATGTAATAATAATAATAATAATAATAATAATAATTTTATTTATATAGCACTCTTTCGCCAATAGGACTCAAGGCGCTTAACAGATAGAATGAACATAATACAGAACAGAAACAGTGGTACAGGAACAGTGAAGTACAGAAAAGCTTTTCATAAAAGACTGAGAGCATGGAATACTAAAGGGACATTATGGAAATGCTCGAGTAAACAGCAAAGTCTTGAGTCTGTTTTTGATGCTTTCTAGAGTGGGGGGAGATATTTCTACAAGAAATTGCAGACACTGTTGCTGACTAGTGATGTGCACCGGAAATTTTTCGGGTTTTGTGTTTTGGTTTTGGTTTTGGGTTCGGTTCCGCCGCCGTGTTTTGGGTTTCGAACGCGTTTTGCCAAAACCTCACCAAATTTTTTTCGTCGGATTCGGGTGTGTTTTGGATTCGGGTGTTTTTTTCAAAAACCCCTAAAAAACAGCTTAAATCATAGAATTTGGGGGTCATTTTGATCCCATAGTGTTATTAACCTCAATTACCATAATTTCCACTCATTTCCAGTCTATTCTGAACACCTCACAATATTATTTTTAGTCCTAAAATTTGCACCGAGGTCGCTGGATGGCTAAGCTAAGCGACACAAGTGGCCGACACAAACACCTGGCCCATCTAGGAGTGGCACTGCAGTGTCACGCAGGATGGCCCTTCCAAAAAATACTCCCCAAATAGCACATGATGCAAAGAAAAAAAGAGGCGCAATGAGGTAGCTGTGTGACTAAGATAAGCGACCCAAGTGGCCGACACAAACACCTGGCCCATCTAGGAGTGGCACTGCAGTGTCAGGCAGGATGGCCCTTCCAAAAAATACTCCCCAAACAGCACATGACGCAAAGAAAAAAAGAGGCGCAATAAGGTAGCTGTGTGACGACTAAGCTAAGCGACCCTAGTGGCCGACACAAACACCTGGCCCATCTAGGAGTGGCACTGCAGTGTCACGCAGGATGGCCTTTCCAAAAAATACTCCCCAAACAGCACATGACGCAAAGAAAAAAAAAAGGCGCAATGAGGTAGCTGTGTGACGACTAAGCTAAGCGACCCTAGTGGCCGACACAAACACCTGGCCCATCTAGGAGTGGCACTGCAGTGTCAGGCAGGATGGCCCTTCCAAAAAATACTCCCCAAACAGCACATGACGCAAAGAAAAATGAAAGAAAAAAGAGGTGCAAGATGGAATTGTCTTTGGTCCCTCCCACCCACCCTTATGTTGTATAAACAGGACATGCACACTTTAACGAACCCATCATTTCAGCGACAGGGTCTGCCACACGACTGTGACTGAAATGACTGGTTGGTTTGGGCCCCCACCAAAAAAGAAGCAATCAATCTCTCCTTGAACAAACTGGCTCTACGGAGGCAAGATGTCCACCTCATCATCATCGTCCGATTCATCACCCCTTTCACTGTGTACATCCCCCTCCTCACAGATTATTAATTCGTCCCCACTGGAATCCACCATCTCAGATCCCCGTGTACTTTCTGGAGGCAATTGCTGCTGGTGAATGTCTCCATGGAGGAATTGATTATAATTCATTTTAATGAACATCATCTTCTCCACATTTTCTGGAAGTAACCTCGTACACCGATTGCTGACAAGGTGAGCGGCGGCACTAAACACTCTTTCGGAGTACACACTGGAGGGAGGGCAACTTAGGTAGAATAAAGCCAGTTTGTGCAAGGGCCTCCAAATTGCCTCTTTTTCCTGCCAGTATACGTACGGACTGTCTGACGTGCCTACTTGGATGCGGTCACTCATATAATCCTCCACCATTCTTTCAATGGTGACAGAATCATATGCAGTGACAGTAGACGACATGTCAGTAATCGTTGGCAGGTCCTTCAGTCCGGACCAGATGTCAGCATCAGCAGTCACTCCAGACTGCCCTGCATCACCGCCAGCGGGTGGGCTCGGAATTCGTAGCCTTTTCCTCGCACCCCCAGTTGCGGGAGAATGTGAAGGAGGAGATGTTGACGGGTCGCGTTCCGCTTGACTTGACAATTTTCTCACCAGCAGTTCTTTGAACCCCTGCAGACTTGTGTCTGCCGGAAAGAGAGATCCAACGTAGGTTTTAATTCTAGGATTGAGCACGGTGGCCAAAATGTAGTGCTCTGATTTCAACAGATTGACCACACGTGAATCCTGGTTAAGCGAATGAAGGGCTCCATCCACAAGTCCCACATGCCTAGCGGAATCACTCTGTTTTAGCTCCTCCTTCAATGCCTCCAGCTTCTTCTGCAAAAGCCTGATGAGGGGAATGACCTGACTCAGGCTGGCAGTGTCTGAACTGACTTCACGTGTGGCAAGTTCAAAGGGTTGCAGAACCTTGCACAACGTTGAAATCATTCTCCACTGCGCTTGAGATAGGTGCATTCCACCTCCTTTGCCTATATCGTGGGCAGATGTATAGGCTTGAATGGCCTTTTGCTGCTCCTCCATCCTCTGAAGCATGTAGAGGGTTGAATTCCACCTCGTTACCACCTCTTGCTTCAGATGATGGCAGGGCAGGTTCAGGTTTTTTTGGTGGTGCTCCAGTCTTCTGTATGCGGTGCCTGTACGCCGAAAGTGGCAATTCTTCGGGCCACCGACAGCATCTCTTGCACGCCCCTGTCGTTTTTTCAATAATTCTGCACCACCAAATTCAACGTATGTGCAAAACATGGGACGTGCTGGAATTTGCCCAGATGTAATGCACGCACAATATTGCTGGCGTTGTCCGATGCCACAAATCCCCAGGAGAGTCCAATTGGGGTAAGCCATTCTGCGATGATCTTCCTCAGTTGCCGTAAGAGGTTTTCAGCTATGTGCGTATTCTGGAAAGCGGTGATACAAAGCGTAGCCTGCCTAGGAATGAGTTGGCGTTTGCGAGATGCTGCTACTGGTGCCGCTGCTGTTCTTTCAGCGGGAGGCAATACATCAACCCAGTGGGCTGTCACAGTCATGTAGTCCAGAGTCTGCCCTGCTCCACTTGTCCACATGTCCGTGGTTAAGTGGACATTGGGTACAACTGCATTTTTTAGGACACTGGTGAGTCTTTTTCTGACGTCCGTGTACATTCTCGGTATCGCCTGCCTAGAGAAGTGGAACCTAGATTGTATTTGGTAACGGGGGCACACTACCTCAAGAAATTGTCTAGTTCCCTGTGAACTAACGGCGGATACTGGACGCACGTCTAACACCAACATAGTTGTCAAGGCCTCACTTATCCGCTTTGCAACAGGATGACTGCTGTGATATTTCATCTTCCTCGCAAAGGACTGTTGGACAGTCAATTGCTTACTGGAAGTAGTACAAGTGGTCTTCCGACTTCCCCTCTGGGATGACGATCTACTCCCAGCAGCAACAACAGCAGCGCCAGCAGCAGTAGGCGTTACACTCAAGGATGCATCAGAGGAATCCCAGGCAGGAGAGGACTCGTCAGACTTGCCAGTGACATGGCCTGCAGGACTATTGGCTTTCCTGGGTAAGGAGGAAATTGACACTGAGGGAGTTGGTGGTGTGGTTTCTGGGAGCTTGGTTACAAGACGAAGGGATTTACTGGTCAGTGGACTGCTTCCGCTGTCGCCCAAAGTTTTTGAACTTGTCACTGACTTATTATGAATGCGCTGCAGGTGACGTATAAGGGAGGATGTTCCGAGGTGGTTAACGTCCTTACCCCTACTTATTACAGCTTGACAAAGGCAACACACGGCTTGACACCAGTTGTCCGCATTTCTGTTGAAATACTTCCACACTGAAGAGCTGATTTTTTGGTATTTTCACCAGGCATGTCAATGGCCATATTCCTCCCACGGACAACAGGTGTCTCCCCGGGTGCCTGACTTAAACAAACCACCTCACCATCAGAATCCTCCTTGTCAATTTCCTCCCCAGCGCCAGCAACACCCATATCCTCATCCTGGTGTACTTCAACACTGACATCTTCAATTTCACTATCAGGAACTGGACTGCGGGTGCTCCTTTCAACGCTTGCAGGGGGCGTGCAAATGGTGGAAGGCGCAAGCTCTTCCCGTCCAATGTTGGGAAGGTCAGGCATCGCAACCGACACAATTGGACTCTCCTTTGGGATTTGTGATTTCGAAGAACGCACAGTTCTTTGTTGTGCTTTTGCCAGCTTAAGTCTTTTTTTTTTTCTAGCGAGAGGATGAGTGCTTCCATCCTCATGTGAAGCTGAACCACTAGCCATGAACATAGGCCAGGGCCTCAGCCGTTCCTTGCCACTCCGTGTCGTAAATGGCATATTGGCAAGTTTACGCTTCTCCTCAAACGCTTTTAATTTTGATTTTTGGGTTATTTTTTTACTGATCTTTTGTGTTTTGGATTTTACATGCTCTGTACTATGACATTGGGCATCGGCCTTGGCAGACGACGTTGATGGCATTTCATCGTCTCGGCCATGACTAGTGGCAGCAGCTTCAGCATGAGGTGGAAGTGGATCTTGATCTTTCCCTATTTTTTTAACCTCCACATTTTTGTTCTCCATATTTTGCGCACAACTAAAAGCCACCACAGGTATACAATGTAGATGGATGGATAGTATACTATTATTACTTATACTTATGGACGACGAGTGACGACACAGAGGTAGGTACAGCCGTGGCCTACCGTACTGCTATATATATAATATATACAGAATAATAATAACGGACCTGGTGGACACTGTCAGCAGACTGCTAAACTAGTATGAAGAAAAAAAACAACAACACAGGTATACAATGTAGATGGATGGATAGTATAGTATTATATTACTTATGGACGACGGGTGCACTGACGAGACTGAGGTAGGTACAGCCGTGGCCTACCGTACTGCTTATATATATATAATATACTGTATATAACGGACCTGGTGGACACTGTCAGCAGACTGCTAAACTAGTATGAAGAAAAAAAACAACAACACAGGTATACAATGTAGATGGATGGATAGTATAGTATTATATTACTTATGGACGACGAGTGCACTGACGACACAGAGGTAGGTACAGCCGTGGCCTACCGTACTGAGTGCTTATATTATATATATATAATATATACTGTATATAACGGACCTGGTGGACACTGTCAGCAGACTGCTAAACTAGTATGAAGAAAAAAAACAACAACACAGGAGTGTTTTTCAGGCAGACAAACGTATACTGGACTGGTGGTCACTGTCAGCAAAACTGTGCACTGTACTCCTGCTATAACTGCTCCCCAGTCCCCACAATTAGGCAGTGTGAGCAGAGCAGTGCACTCAGCACAGATATATCATGCAGCAGTGCAGCACACTGAGCACAGATATGGTGGAGCGTTTTTTTCAGGCAGAGAAACAAAGGATTAAACTCACTGGTGGTAAACCCTGCACTGTACTCCCTAACAGCTGATCCCCGTCCCCAATCCTCCCCACAATAACTAAGTCACTCAGTTTACTCTTTTCTTTTCTAATATAACTGAGAGGACGCCAGCCACGTCCTCTCCCTATCAATCTCAATGCACGTGTGAAAATGGCGGCGACGCGCGGCTCCTTATATAGAATCCAAATCTCGCGAGAATCCGACAGCGGGATGATGACGTTTGGGCGCGCTCGGGTTAACCGAGTAAGGCTGGAGGATCCGAGTCGCTCGGACCCGTGTAAAAAAAACGTGAAGTTCGGGCGGGTTCGGATCCCGAGGATCCGAACCCGCTCATCACTATTGCTGACCTAGTTCTGGTGCATCAAAGATGGCTCATCCTCTGAGATTTCAATAGCATGTACCCACAGCGCGCCCCACTAATTTCAGGAACAATAGTAGTGATAGGGTAGCGTTCACTAAATAAATCCATTAACACCTGCAATACAGTCGCTGGATACCAACGCATTTCATCTAATCCAACTTCTCCAGAAAGAGGCAGATGTAGAAAACAGAAGAAGGAACAAAGAAGGGTAAATGAGAGAAAAAGAGTAATCTTTGGTCTAGGTAAGTGCAAAAT
This sequence comes from Pseudophryne corroboree, assembly GCF_028390025.1. Taxonomy (NCBI): domain Eukaryota; kingdom Metazoa; phylum Chordata; class Amphibia; order Anura; family Myobatrachidae; genus Pseudophryne; species Pseudophryne corroboree. The sequence continues at coordinate 120,949,825 of NC_086455.1, read as the reverse complement.
AGCTATTTTTATATATTACTTTTATTATATATAATTTTTCATTTTTAGAATGAAAAAATATCCAGGGGGGAAAAGTTTTTATTCCACACTCTATCTGGTTCAGAAGCCGAATGGTTCCCATAGGCCTATTCTCAAACTCAGATCTCTCCATAAAGGTTTCTATTCGGACCTCTGGTTCCTACTGAGTCCAATATGTTCCCTCCAGACCTCATATGAGGTTGGGGATATATGGAATACAAGGAGATCTCATCAGGCAGGTATTCACGTAAAATAAGGTTTATTACCAAAAAATTCACACACAAAATGTTAAAAAATGGCACCTTGACAAAGACTTAAGTCAAAATGCATTGGTGTTGAGGGCCAGGGACACTGAGAACCATCCAGGTTACATTACTTGTGGAGAGAAATAGGTCCGGACATTTATTTCTTCATTCCTTTTGTGTGTACTTCCATCTACCTGGAACAGTATATCGGTGTACCTAGCCATTATATATATATATATATATAAACAAAAAGTACAGCACTCACCAAAATAAGCTCAATTATCCTCACAACATCTATGGATAAATGAATAAACAATGGGGGTTTAGTTAGTGAATTGGCCAATGCACGGAAGCCTGCATACCGCTCCACGGTACCCCACCTTTATGCAGGTCCTACACTATCACCAAATCATCTAAATTAAAACCTGGCAACTGTATCTCATAATATAACTGCAAAAATGCCCACTTGGTGTAAGGTATACCTGCCATAAACTGCATGGCTTTTAAAGGTACACTTGTCACCTGACACTGGCTAATCATTTACTAAAGGGCAGCTGACACAGGTTTAAGATAATTGGGGTGCATGAACAGAGTTTGTGGCCACTGGTTAACTCATTAACTGTTTAGAATCCCTTTATATACCATAATGCATTGATTTCATATATTTGATGGATATATATATATGCTGTGGGTGTTTGTCTCTGCATTCTTCCCTCTGATTGTGCTGTTTTTATTATTTTTTTGCTTTGGTTTATGTTTATGTAGTGTCATGAACCTGTACAGTGTGTGTAGGGACATGGCATATGTATTGTTTTTCATGCTGGCGCCTCCGACCCTTTTTTTCCCCCTCGCAGACTCCCTCCCGTTTGAGTTCTGTACAGCTTGTAGCTGTGGAACGCAGCGCTGTCCGATTCTAAAGGCTCAGGATGATGACTCGATGCCGTCAAAAAAGTATTCCGATCCGTGGGTTTGTGAAACACCTCGGTACTCAGGACACCATTATCAGCCCTAATGGCAACATCAAGAAAGTGCGCATAACTAGTGCTGCAAGAAAAAGTGAACTTAATGGGGGAATCACTACCATTGATATCCGACATCAGTTTCCTAAAAGAACTTTCACCACCCTTCCATAATAGGAAAATATCGTCGATATAGCAACAGAACAATAGAATATTATCACTAGTATCCTGATTGTTAAAAAACAGTATCATCTCCTGGACAAACATATATATGTTAGCGTACGAAAGGGCCACAGGGGACCCCATCGCACACCCCCTGAGTTGCAAAAAGAACTGTCCGTCAAACAGAAAATAGTTACGACGGAGAGTTAATTCCAACAACCTGAGAAACAAATCATGATCAAACATATCAATAGGGAGATGGGAGCTCAAAAATTCCTGCATCGCTGCCAAGCCCTCAGAGTGAGGAATTACCGTATACAGACTGCATACGTCTAAACAACAAAGTAACGTCCCTTCAGGGAGTTGTCTAAAGTCCTGTAATTTCAGCAGGAACGAGGTGGTATCTTTCAAAAATGTTGATTGAAGAGGAAGATAGGGTTGCAGGATGGAATCCAGAAACTGTGCCACGGACCTGTACAAAGAATCAGGAGCAGAGATTATCGGCCTGCCCGGTGGTTTTAGACTATCTTTATGTAGTTTGGGCAGTGTGTATAACACTGGTACTTTAGGATATTTAACGGCCAGTGCTGCCGATATCTTAGCTGGTAATTTGCCCTCCTGCACCGCCGTTCTTAAAATACAGTCAAGTTCCTTCTGGTATTTGGATGTTGGGTCCATAGCCAACTTTTGATATACTTCCATATCCGCCAATTGAGAGTATATCTCCGCCTTATAATCTTCCAGGTTTAAGATCACAATGGCTCCGCCTTTATCGGCGGGCCTGATCACTATATCATCATAGGATCCCAACGAAGTGAGGGCTTGGGACTCTTCCCTGGAGAGATTAAATTTAATTTTGGACGGAGCGGCAGTAAATTTTATGATGGACTCATCAAGTAATCTGTGGAAAGCTTTTAGGGAGGCATTACTGGAAGGTGGATCATATGAGGATCTGGATGATTTTTTCAAAAAAGATGAGAAAATGGTAGTCTCAGAATCATCCCGTCGGTCTTGGAAATGTTCTTTTAGACGAAGCCTACGTGAGAATGCGTGGAGGTCCCTATTCCAATTGAAAGAGTCATGAAGATTAGTAGGGACAAAACTGAGTCCTTTGTTAAGGACCGCAAGTTCAGAGGTACTCAGCACCCGGCTTGAGAGATTAAAAATTAGCGGTTCTTGCGTTGTGTCACCGCTCTTACCCCTTTTGTTCTGGCCACCCCGGCGGGTGGGAGTGATCTTATAGGGGTTGCTGACTCTCGAGACGTGCCCTCTAAAGGGATATTTAAAGGGGCAGACACATCTTCCGTTTCTGATATTGCAAATTCACTCTCAGAGCTGGATTTAAGAGTGCCATCTTTCCGGTTAGACTTGCGGAACCACGGTCTTCTCATACGTGGCGGTCTTTTGTTGGAATCAGTAGGGTTTCCCCCAGATAACCAACGATAGACAAGATTCTCCTCGTAGTCAGTGTCCACCGTGAGTTTTTTATTCCTTTTGAATTTAAGGAGATCCCGTTTATATTGTGTGCACTGGTTCTCAAGTGTCACGATCCGGGTATCTGGACGCCATTTCTTACCCATCAGATGCCTCCTAAGGCTGGCTCAGCGCTCCAGGACCGGATCCCATCTGTTATCCTGATGTGTACATTCCTGTATCCTCTCCTGTCACTCTGGGACGCTGTCACAGTAAACGCCATATTACACCTGGCATGGCGTCTCCCGCGGCCTCCGCCGCCGTCCCTGAACTTCTGCATGCAGAGTGTCTGAGTGGCGATTACGTCAGCCGCGGCCTCCGCTGTGTCCGCGTGGTTGGATGTGCATCTGTCAGTCTGGCGCCTCCTGTCTCCGGTGGCCGGCGCCGCCATTACTGTTTTCATTACCACATGGATTACAAACCAAACTTCCCTCCAAGTGTCTGCATGGGCGCAGCCATCTTGGATTCTGTCAGCTGATCATTTCCACCAATCTGTTCTCAGTATTGATAATCTGCATAATTGCCTAGCCAATCCCTTCCTTGCTGCAGGTATAAATACACTGTGCCTGAGCAAGGAAGGCGTCAGTGCTTTGGTTGTCAAACCTAGTTCCTGTTTGTCTCTCTCCTGTGATTGTCTTCCAGGTTCCAGCTCCTGTCTCAAGACTTCCACCATAGAGACCCGCACCAGCATTCCACCTGCGGTGTAGCCTGACTCTCCAATCCATTGTGGATTCATCTGTTTCCAGCTACAACATTACCTGCTTCCAGCTCAGCTTCCAGCAGAGTACAGCTTCTCTTAAAGGGCCGGTGTCCTTTCTACACTTTACCACTCTCCACCGGTATTATTATTTCTCCGCTCTCAAGTTCTACATTTCAGTTCATATTTCATCGCTCCCAAGTTCATTTATTATTTAACTGGTTCCAGCCAGTATCCACTCCGTGCTAACAACAGTCTGGTTCCAGCCAGTATCCACAGCAGCCGTTTTATCTTCAGCAACCCAGCTTTTCCTGGAACACCAGCTGGCACAATCCTGGGTTATCTCCATTGCTACAGTCGGGCCTGGTAAGGACTTTCCATCTAGAAGATTATAAGAACTATCTCACACTACCAGTGCCCTGTGGCTCCTGCCATCCTGTAGTACCCAGGAACTGTATTTATTCTTTGCTGACTTTTACGTTTTCTTTTACTGCTGCTGTGTTGCGGAGTTGTCATAATAAACATCATTGACTTTTATCCAAGTTGTCGTGGTCACGCCTTCGGGCAGTTATTATTCATGTTACTTACATGTCCAGGAGTCTGATACAACCTCCCAGGTTCCGGTACATCTCAGCCCCTACAACTGAGGCTGCCTCCCGTCAGCTCAGGCCCTCAGTTGTGACAGTAAGCACTGACCTAATGAATCCAGCCGGAGACCAGGATCAAGCGGCCAGGCCGATGCAAGAACTGGCAGCCCGACTAGAACATCAGGAGGCTGCACAGGGCCACATCATCCGCTGTCTCCAGGATCTCTCTACTCGGCTGGATGGGATTCAGACAACTCTCCGTGGATCAGGCGCGTCTGGTGCGTCAACCACAGTGACTCCAGCTATAACCCCACCCACCTTACCCATTTCTGCTCCACGTCTTCATCTTCCAACGCCAGCAAAATTTGACGGATCTCCAAGATTCTGCAGGGGATTTCTCAACCAGTGTGAGATTCAGTTTGAGCTACAACCTGGCAATTTTCCCAGTGACCGTACAAAAATTGCCTACATTATTTCTCTTCTCAGTGGCTCAGCCCTTGATTGGGCATCACCGTTATGGGAGAGGTCCGACACCCTGCTATCTTCCTACACTGCCTTCGTGTCAACATTCAGGCGCATCTTCGACGAGCCAGGCCGGGTAACCTCAGCTTCATCCGAGATTCTCCGTTTACGCCAGGGGTCACGTACTGTAGGACAATATCTGATACAGTTCCAGATCCTGGCATCCGAACTGGCATGGAACGACGAGGCCCTGTATGCTGCATTCTGGCATGGCTTATCTGAGCGTATTAAAGATGAGTTAGCTACCAGAGACTTACCTTCTAAGTTAGATGAGCTAATCTCACTCTGCACGAAAGTTGATTTACGTTTCAGAGAGAGAGCAACTGAGCGTGGAAGATCATTTGCTCCAAAATCTTCTGCTCCTCCTCCTCGTCAACTGTCACCATCTAAAGATGAGCCCATGCAACTTGGCCGTTCCCGTTTAACTCCTGCTGAGCGCCGAAGACGTCTCTCCGAGTCTCTCTGTCTCTATTGTGCAGCTCCGTCTCACACCATTAATGCCTGTCCCAAACGTCCGGGAAACTCCAAATCCTAGCTCGCCAAGGAGAGGGCCGGCTAGGAGTAATGATCTCCTCTCCATCTCCTCAAGATTGTAATCTCCCAGTCTCGCTTCAAGTTGCTCAACGTTATCGGAACGTCATTGCCCTCCTTGATTCCGGAGCAGCTGGGAACTTTATTACCGAAGCCTATGTTAAACGGTGGTCCCTACCCACCGAGAGACTTCCTTCGTCCATTTCTTTAACTGCCGTGGATGGCAGCAAAATTTTTGATGCAGTTATTTCTTTAAGGACTCTACCAGTTCGTCTGAGAGTGGGAGTTCTTCATTCCGAACTTATTTCTTTTTTAGTGATTCCAAGAGCCACACATCCTGTGGTCCTGGGCCTTCCATGGCTCCGTCTTCACAATCCTACAATTGATTGGACGACTACGCAAATCCTGGCATGGGGTTCCTCCTGTGCTGAGACATGTTTGTTTAAAGTATTGCCTGTCTGTTCTTCCTCCCCCAGGTCGTCTGATGTTCCACCTCCTCCATATCAAGATTTCACGGATGTGTTCAGTAAAGCTTCTGCTGATATCCTTCCTCCTCATAGAGAATGGGACTGCCCGATTGATCTCGTTCCAGGGAAGGTTCCACCTCGAGGCCGAACTTATCCGTTGTCTCTGCCTGAGACGCATTCTATGGAGGAATATATTAAAGAGAACCTAGCAAAGGGGTTCATTCGACCTTCTTCTTCTCCAGCCGGCGCAGGCTTCTTTTTTGTAAAAAAGAAAGATGGTGGTCTGCGGCCGTGCATCGACTACAGAGGTTTGAACGACATTACCATCAAGAACCGTTATCCTTTACCCCTGATTACTGAGCTCTTTGACAGAGTTAGCGGAGCTACCATCTTTACAAAGCTGGACTTGAGAGGTGCATACAATCTCATCCGGATCCGTGAGGGTGACGAGTGGAAGACCGCCTTTAACACCCGTGACGGACATTATGAGTACCTCGTCATGCCCTTCGGATTGAGCAATGCTCCAGCTGTCTTCCAGCATTTTGTCAATGAGATCTTCAGTGACATTCTATACCGTCATGTCGTGGTCTATCTAGACGATATCCTCATTTTTGCCAACGATTTAGAGGAACATCGTTTTTGGGTTAAAGAGGTTCTGTCCCGTCTCCGTGTCAATCATCTCTATTGCAAATTAGAAAAATGCGTCTTTGAAGTCAAGTCCATTCCGTTTCTAGGGTACATTGTGTCCGGTTCCGGACTAGAGATGGATCCTGAGAAACTACAAGCAATCCAAAATTGGCCGGTACCCTTAACCCTCAAAGGGGTCCAGAGGTTCTTAGGGTTCGCCAACTATTACCGAAAGTTTATACGAGACTTTTCCACCATTGTGGCGCCTATTACTGCTTTCACTAAGAAGGGTGCTAACCCGTCCAAGTGGTCTGAAGAAGCCATGCAAGCATTTCATCTTTTAAAACAAAGGTTCATCTCTGCGCCTGTTCTGAAACAGCCTGACATCGACTCTCCTTTCATCTTAGAGGTGGATGCCTCCTCCGTTGGAGTAGGAGCGGTGTTATCTCAGAGGGCTAAAGATGGCCATTTACACCCTTGCAGTTTCTTCTCCCGGAAGTTCGCCCCAGCTGAGCGCAACTATGCCATTGGCGACCAGGAGTTGCTAGCCATCAAGCTCGCTCTAGAAGAGTGGAGGTATCTGTTGGAGGGAGCTTCTCATTCAATCACCATACTTACAGACCACAAGAACCTTTTATATCTGAAAGGCGCACAATGTCTCAACCCTTGTCAGGCCAGATGGGCACTTTTCTTTTCCAGGTTCGACTTTAAACTCCAGTTCTGTCCGGGCTCTCAGAATCGCAAGGCCGATGCCCTTTCCCGCTCATGGGAGCAAGAAAATGAGTCAGAGTCTTCAGACAAGCATCCTATTATAAATCCGTTGGCATTCTCCACGGTAGGGATGGACTCTACGCCCCCATCAGGGAAAAGTTTTGTGAAACCGATGCTAAGGAAGAAGCTTATGCATTGGGCCCATGCTTCCCGTTTTGCCGGACATACAGGTATCCACAAAACCCTGGAGTTTATCTCTAGGTCCTATTGGTGGCCAACTCTGAAAAAGGACGTCTTGGAGTTTATTGCATCTTGCCCAAAGTGTGCTCAACATAAGGTATCCCGCCAGTCGCCTGCGGGGCAACTGGTTCCACTATCTGTTCCCCGTCGACCTTGGACCCATTTGTCGATGGATTTTATTACAGATTTACCCATGTGCAACAAGTTCAATACCATCTGGGTGGTAGTTGACCGGTTCACCAAGATGGCACACTTCATTCCTCTCACCGGTCTTCCGTCAGCTTCCAAGTTGGCTCAAGTATTCATACAAGAGATCTTCCGACTCCACGGTCTTCCTGAAGAAATTATCTCAGATCGAGGAGTTCAATTCACAGCCAAATTCTGGCGAAGTTTATGTCAAGTCCTCCAAGTCAAGCTAAAGTTTTCCACGGCTTACCATCCTCAGACCAATGGTCAAACCGAGAGGGTGAATCAGGACTTGGAGGCCTTCCTCCGCATCTATGTGTCCTCCTCTCAAGATGACTGGGTTCAATTACTTCCCTGGGCCGAGTTCTGTCATAACAACCAGTATCATTCTTCATCTGCTTCAACACCATTCTTCACTAACTTTGGATTCCACCCTAAAGTCCCTGAGTTCCAACCGCTTCCAGCAACTTCTGTTCCCGCAGTGGATATCACCTTGCATCAGTTTGCCAATATCTGGAAGAGCGTACGATCAGCTCTGCTCAAGGCATCGTTCAGGTACAAGAAGTTTGCGGATAAGAAGCGTCGAGCAGTTCCTGCTCTCAAGGTGGGTGATCGGGTATGGTTATCCACGAAGAATTTGAGGTTAAGAGTTCCCAGTATGAAGTTTGCACCTCGCTATATCGGTCCTTTCAAGATTGAACAAGTCATCAATCCTGTTGCTTACAGACTCCAGTTGCCTCCCTTCTTAAAAATACCCAGGACATTCCATGTTTCCCTGTTGAAACCGCTGATCTTGAATCGGTTTCATTCCTCACTTCCTCCAACTCCGAAAGTCCAAACTCAACGAGGCGTTGAGTATGAAGTGGCCAAGATCCTGGACTCACGTCACCGTTACGGTCAACTACAATATCTTATTGACTGGAAGGGTTATGGTCCTGAGGAACGTTCATGGACCAATGCTTCTGATGTCCATGCTCCTGCCTTGGTCCGGAGATTCCATTCCAAGTTTCCTCAAAAGCCAAAGAAGTGTCCTGGGGCCACTCCTAAAGGGGGGGGGTGCTGTCACGATCCGGGTATCTGGACGCCATTTCTTACCCATCAGATGCCTCCTAAGGCTGGCTCAGCGCTCCAGGACCGGATCCCATCTGTTATCCTGATGTGTACATTCCTGTATCCTCTCCTGTCACTCTGGGACGCTGTCACAGTAAACGCCATATTACACCTGGCATGGCGTCTCCCGCGGCCTCCGCCGCCGTCCCTGAACTTCTGCATGCAGAGTGTCTGAGTGGCGATTACGTCAGCCGCGGCCTCCGCTGTGTCCGCGTGGTTGGATGTGCATCTGTCAGTCTGGCGCCTCCTGTCTCCGGTGGCCGGCGCCGCCATTACTGTTTTCATTACCACATGGATTACAAACCAAACTTCCCTCCAAGTGTCTGCATGGGCGCAGCCATCTTGGATTCTGTCAGCTGATCATTTCCACCAATCTGTTCTCAGTATTGATAATCTGCATAATTGCCTAGCCAATCCCTTCCTTGCTGCAGGTATAAATACACTGTGCCTGAGCAAGGAAGGCGTCAGTGCTTTGGTTGTCAAACCTAGTTCCTGTTTGTCTCTCTCCTGTGATTGTCTTCCAGGTTCCAGCTCCTGTCTCAAGACTTCCACCATAGAGACCCGCACCAGCATTCCACCTGCGGTGTAGCCTGACTCTCCAATCCATTGTGGATTCATCTGTTTCCAGCTACAACATTACCTGCTTCCAGCTCAGCTTCCAGCAGAGTACAGCTTCTCTTAAAGGGCCGGTGTCCTTTCTACACTTTACCACTCTCCACCGGTATTATTATTTCTCCGCTCTCAAGTTCTACATTTCAGTTCATATTTCATCGCTCCCAAGTTCATTTATTATTTAACTGGTTCCAGCCAGTATCCACTCCGTGCTAACAACAGTCTGGTTCCAGCCAGTATCCACAGCAGCCGTTTTATCTTCAGCAACCCAGCTTTTCCTGGAACACCAGCTGGCACAATCCTGGGTTATCTCCATTGCTACAGTCGGGCCTGGTAAGGACTTTCCATCTAGAAGATTATAAGAACTATCTCACACTACCAGTGCCCTGTGACTCCTGCCATCCTGTAGTACCCAGGAACTGTATTTATTCTTTGCTGACTTTTACGTTTTCTTTTACTGCTGCTGTGTTGCGGAGTTGTCATAATAAACATCATTGACTTTTATCCAAGTTGTCGTGGTCACGCCTTCGGGCAGTTATTATTCATGTTACTTACATGTCCAGGGGTCTGATACAACCTCCCAGGTTCCGGTACATCTCAGCCCCTACAACTGAGGCTGCCTCCCGTCAGCTCAGGCCCTCAGTTGTGACATCAAGCTTCACGATCCAATCCTGTGAACTATCCTCCTCCAGAGTTTTATATTGTTTTTTTTCAAACGTGTCAATCTTGGATCTGGTGTTAGACAATTCCTTGCTGGCCTCATCAATTACTAAAATCATCAGGTCGAATGCACATTTATTTAGTATGGCGATCCAACGGCGAACAAACTCCGGATTGTTGCGCCCTATGGTTGGCACATTTTGTACTCGGAAACCACGAGGGATTTTGTGTTCGCGGTAGTATTCAGACAAAGTGCTGCCGTGGAGTACAAAGTCTATTTCCCGGCGTTTAAGTTTCCAGATCTGATGGTACAGGATTTCTGGATCCACAGATTTATCCGAGAGAATAGCAGCTTCCTTAGACAAAATTTGCTCAATTTCCGCTTCAGAGAAGCTAAATGTCTCCCCTGTATCAGTAATGACCAGATTGCGGCAGCCAGGGAGCTCTTGTGGTGCTGACATCGTGTTGTCAGGGTGCAACCCCTCAGAGAACACACACCAAGTGCAAATAAAATCAGTCCCAGCGTAGGGTCATAAATGTATTGTTTTTCATGCTGGCGCCTCCGACCCTTTTTTTCCCCCTCGCAGACTCCCTCCCGTTTGAGTTCTGTACAGCTTGTAGCTGTGGAACGCATCGCTGTCCGACGATGGAACGCATGCTTGCGTTCCCTTGGCAACCGCCAGCCGTGAACACGGAAGTGACGCGGCGGATACAGCATGGTGTGTGATGCGAGATGGCGGAAATGAGGGACGGCGGCTTTGGCGGTGTGGGGTTCTATTTAAATCGGTAAGTGTGTTACCTTGTCTTCTTTGCTGTGTTAATGACCTGAATTAAATTTTTTCACTTCTCCAAGTTCTCTGAGTGCCGTTTTCGTCTGGATCAGTATATATATATCTATCTATATATCTATATATATATATATATCTATATAAAAAAAAATCAAATTGTGCTGAAATACCAGAATTTCCAAGAGTTACGTTAAATAACAAACATGCTTATGAGGATAGGCTGCTGACCCCAATTTGTCCCTTGCCAGTAAGGGCCATAGAATCTGATTATAGAATTGTGTGTGGGGAGTGCCTAGAGTTATAACTGCTAATAACCGCAGATTTCTTTAACAGTCTTTAAGTCCTTTATAAACCTTTTTGTAGTATGGAGATTGAAGTTGTATAATTAAGTCTGAGATAGAAACCCTCATATCAGAGTACACCCACATAAAATATTTCACAGGTTAAAAATGTATTACTAAAAACAGATGTTCTATCACATATCACACATAAGCGTATCCTTCTTGACCTTTGTGGGCCTGATGGTATAGAAACTTGCTGTCAACCCCAGCCTGGGAGAGATCACAGACAGTAAGTTAAACCATTCGGGTCAAGATGGTATCATCCAACGCATTTCGTCACTTGTGACTTCCTCAGGGGTGTCTTAAAGGAAAGTAAAAATGGGGTCTCAACATGGCCAGCAAACAAATTCATGCACAGAACATTTTTTCATATACAGACAATACAATAAATGTAATATCTTTACAATTCACATCTATTCAATTACATCTGTAACATACCGTTGTTATTATTTTGATATACATATCTATACAGTTACCATGAAAGAATAGATCTGATGATAATCAAGCTATCAGTCAATAACATCGGTATAGAGCTAAATTAATATTTTAATTCATCATTACTTATTTAGATATCTAAATAGCATACCATTACAAGTGTATGTATAATAGTAGTATTGGTCAACTATGTCTCTCTTAGTGAATTGATCAATAAATGACTTATTAAGTGTGTGCAAGGATCTCCTCTAGCAAATGCAATTGTTTACCAGTGACTGGTTACAAACTCTGCAAATAGACCACCTTTTTTTAATCACCTATTCAAAGTGTAGTCATAAAATAACACATATTGAAAATATACTTACAAATGGATAACTAAAACTTCTCAAGACTGGGAACCCCTTTCACAATTTTTGACTCCTATCAAAAATAATTAAGTCAATATTATTGGCGACCTAGACTTTTGTTATGAGGTCAATTTTAATTTAGAATAGTGAGCATTTTAACAAAGTTAACTGAGTAAAAACTAAAGGAATATTTTAGACTGAAAAATATAGTGAATGTGAAGCAATTACTATTCAGTAATAAACACAGTGCATGTGGTGCCAGTGCAGGTAAATGAGACTATGGTGGTCATTCCGAGTTAATCGCTCGCTAGCTGTTTTTAGCAGCCGTGCAAACGCTATGCCACCTCCCACTGGGAGTGTATTTTAGCTTAGCAGAAGTGCGAACGAAAGGATCGCAGAGCGGCTACAAAGTTTTTTGTGCAGTTTTAGAGTAGCTCAAAACCTACTCAGTGCTTGCGATCACTTCAGACTGTTCATTTCCTGTTTTGACGTCATGAACACGCCCTGCGTTCGCCCAGCTACACCTGCGTTTTTCCTGGCACACCTGCGTTTTTCCGAACACTCCCTGAAAACGGTTAGTTAACACCCAGAAATGCCCACTTCATGTCAATCACTCTGCGGCCAGCAGTGCGACTGAAAAGCTTCGCTAGACCCTGTGTGAAACTACATAGTTTGTTGTAATAGTACGCCACGCGTACGCATTGCACCGCATACGCATGCGCAGAAGTGGCAATTTTTTGCCTCATCGCTGCACAGCGAACGATTGCAGCTCGCGAACAACTCGGAATGACCACCTATGAGAGCTAGTTACCCTATTTATTCCAGTATGCTCATTACATCACTTCCTGTTTGTTTCTAAAGGAAAGGTGGTAATTTTTCTCTATTCGTGCAATGTGATGTATTCATTTTTTATCTCTGAAACCAATATTTACTAGAGAGGTCCAAAACAGTAGCCGTCTCAATTTTTTAATAATAATTTATCATTGAAACTAATTGACTGGAATGCATTCCAGAAACAGTATTTCCTGTTTCCTGGATGCATTCCACCCCACTTTTTCACCCACCAATAAATCATTTAGATGTCTTAATTGATTATGCATAATGACGTCTTGTTCGGGTGGTGCATGCGCTCATTTAAAAGTGGCGCTGTGTAATCCCGACGTGCTTTAAGCAAATAATCTGCTGTGTCTGTGTCCGGAAACCATCTTGTGGAACCCCCAGATCATCAATTGTTGTTGCGCTGTGCGGCGCCTGAGTCCAGAGACTGTCCTGAGGAGTGCTTTGCATTCCACCCCAGGCAGCACCTGTGTCCGGAATTAATCCTGTGGAACGCATTGCATTCCATTTGAGGTCAGTTTTGCCATCCCATCATTAAACTAGGAAGTTTCTGGTAGAACGCAATGCATTCCACCTCGGGGGGTGACATCTTGAGGACTAAAACAACATCCTGTTGATGCTGGGTGTAGTTTAGTATAGAAGACCCCACAATTAAAGGGATTAAGCTGTATAACTTTTTTTGCATACATTAAAAGGACAATATGTAAACCTAATTATTATACATAGCCGCTATCCTATAAATATATGGGATTTTTTTAAATCTCATTTTGATACCAGTGGTGTGAAACAATATTAACAGGCTCATTTATCAATGAGTGATAAATGTCACTGTGAGTGATAAATTGCACCAGCCAATCAGCTACTAACTGCCATTTTTCAAACATAGCCTGTAACATGGCAGTTAGGAGCTTATTGACTGGTGCAATTTATCACTCACAGTGAAATTTATCACTCTTAGATAAATGAGCCCATAAAAAAGGGGTTGAAGTGGAAACCGGTATGAATGAAATTGCCTACAGTACCCAAGGAGTGTCACAAAGATAGTTTAAACTCTGTGACACTACTGTGACAGCTGTACCCTCCCCAATGTCACCCAACCACATTCTCCCATCAATAAGTCAAATGATCTAAAGTTACATAAATGACCAAACTCTCTATTCGTGCAATGTGAAGCATTAATTTTATATCTATGAAACCAATATTTACTAGAGAGGTCCAAAACAGTAGCCGTTTCAATTTTTTGTTTAATAATAATTTATCATTGAAACTAATTGACAGGAATGCATTCCAGAAACAGTATTTCCTGTTTCCTGGATGCATTCCATCCCACTTTTTCACACACCAATAAATCATTTAGATGCCTTAGTTGATTATGTATAATGACGTTGACTTGTTCGGGCCATGCATGTGCTCATTTAAAAGAGGCACTGAGTAATCTCAGTGAATTTTTACACAACCGAGTTTTTCATTTCCACAAGATAATATAGGCCCTCATTCCGAGTTGATCGCACCAAGCAACTTTTTGCTGCTGCTGCGATCAACTTGACGCCGCCTATGGGGGAGTGTATTTTAGCATAGCAGGGCTGCGAACGCTTGTGCAGCCCTGCTATGCTAAAAAAGTTTCCTGCAAAACAAGACCAGCCCTAGACCTACTTACCCTGTGCGACGGATCCAGCGATGATGGGCATGGCTTTGACGTTAGACATCCGCCCTCCGTTCGCCTGGACACGCCTGCGTTTTCCTTAACACTCCCCGAAAACGTATCCAAACTGTAAGTTGCCGCCTCAGAATGCCTTCCTGCAGTCAATCTTCTTGTGGTCGCCACTGCGTCCGCTTTCTTCGTAGTCAGTATCGTTGCCCGGCGATGGCAACGATGTGCGTGCACATTACGGACCCTGCACATGCGCAGTGGTGACCCGGTCGCAGCTGTGCGAACGAAAGCATGCTGTGATCGGGTCGGAATGACCCCCATTGATTGGTTAGTAATGGGACTACATATCAATTGGATATTTCTTACTGTGGTCTACAATAATATGGCTCTTTTCAGAACTAGATGATGGTCACCAGAACTCTGATATAGGGGGATATCCAATTAGGCCCAGTTTTTTACCGGGGCTAATTGTCCCGTCGGGGGCTATCTAATTAGCCCCGATAAGATGCGGCAAAAGCGAAGCAGAATCCAAGGAAACAGCCCCATTTCCGGCTGAAAACGGGGCTGTTTCACCCGAAAACACACAGGTTTCACTGAACCTGTGTGTTTTCGGGAGAAAAGATTTTTTTTTACACCCGACTTAATAGGATAGGCTGTAAAAAATAAATCGGTGAAACATCGGAAATAAAGTCCGAAAAACGGCCGAAAATGGCCGTTTTTCGGACCCGATGTTTTAACGGGTATAATTGGATATCCCCCTTAAAACTGTACATTTAAATGATAGTCACTTTCTAGGCGGTCTTTTGTGTGTTTTTTGATCATACACCTCTTAGGGAACCTGATTAGCTGTCTCCTGGACTCTAATTGGGAATTGCCCGTTCAGAGACTCATTTCTGGATCAGGTAATTCTACAGGCATCTGTTTTTGCTGAAATCTGTTGGGAGTATTTCTCCTCTTTCTGCAGTCAGGAGTCCAAGTGACTCCTGACTGCACAGAGTGCGGGCCCCCAGTATGGGCCCCCTGTAACCAAAAAAGTCTATCACAAGTGTTCAGCGTCATATGAAAGTAATCTTCGTTACCATAACAAAGTTCGGGGCCACCACAATGAACGGTTGCCACAAAGATGGGTTGGCCTTGCAGCTGCGGTGGATCAAGAAGTGTTGTGTTGGCCACTACATTCCACAGATCTCACTCTATGTGATTTACCCTGTATCTAGGACAAAGTGAGAACAAACCCTCTTGTCGAAAGTAACACCCATTTACTCGAGCATAAGGGATTGTTTACTTTTCAGATACTGAGTTTTATTTGATAACTAGGCCACTGTAAGAGATAATACCATGAACAGGGAGATGCTCCAGACTTCTGTTCCTGCTGTTCTAAATAAAAAAAAAATGAATTTGAGCATTTATATATGTGTCTAGAAACAAGTTTCCAGTGATCTCTGCAGAGGACAAGGACGATCCTAGACAAACCATTTGCCAGTAACCTTACTGGAGGAAATCATAGCTTCCATCACCTGAGGCAAATCCCAGGGCAGGACCGCTACACAATAAGCCATTACAAAGCTGTACCACTCCTATTAGAGGTATGCAAAGCAGTCTCAGGCACATAGTTTTTCCCGAATCAATTGCTAGAGACACACATCAATATAATTCCCAATGAGAGAAAGGTCCCAGTTCCTCGGCCCAGTTAACAATCCATTTCCATATTGTATGTTAACATTATTTGATAACAAACAGCTTGAAACTATTGTCACCAAAGACTGTACACAGTGACATAATTTTGGCCTTTTTTTGTTTGTTCAAAAAGTATTATTAACCTCAATAACATTAATTTAAAGTAATTTCCGTTCAATTGTAACCACCTCACAGCTCACAATATTGGCTCTCATTCCGAGTTGTTCGCTCGTTGCCGAGTTTCGCTATATTGCGATTAGTTGCTTACTGTGCATGCGCAAGGTTCGCAGAGCGCATGCGCTTAGTTATTTTACACAAAAGTTAGGTATTTTACTCACGGCATAACGAGGATTTTTCATCGTTCTGGTGATCGGAGTGTGATTGACAGGAAGTGGGTGTTTCTGGGCGGAAACTGGCCGTTTTATGGGAGTGTGCGAAAAAATGCTGGCGTTTCTGGGAAAAACGCGGGAGTGTCTGAAGAAACGGGGGAGTGTCTGGGCGAACGCTGGGTGTGTTTGTGACGCCAAACCAGGAACGAAACTGACTGAACTGATCGCAATGGCTGAGTAAGTCTGGAGCTACTCAGAAACTGCTAAGAATTTTCTATTCGCAATTCTGCTAATCTTTCGTTCGCAATTCTGCTATGCTAAGATACACTCCCAGAGGGCGGCGGCTTAGTGTGTGCAATGCTGCTAAAAGCAGCTAGCGAGCGAACAACTCGGAATGAGGGCCATTGTTTTTATCCAGTTTAGGTCAAAAAGCTGCACCAAGCTAGCTGGCTGAGTAAGCTATGTAACAGTGAGGTGAGGCCTAGTGGCAAAAAAGACAATCAAAGAAGAATTAAAAAAAGATTAACTAATTGATTATGGTAGGCAAATGTATGGTCCACGTTATCCATATCAATGAACTCAACATACACAAGTTGTACAATTATAAAGAGCAATTCTTTTTTTACTTTTTTCGCAACTGACACATCATAGCGGAGAATCACTCTGCTTATATTTATTATGTCATCAATATAAGAAGAATAAAAAAATTGATTGTTTAATTGCTTGATTGTTTGTATTAGGCATTGGCAACTGTATGGTCCACTAGGTGCAGAAACTGGTGTGAATGTACTATTCTCTGTAAGGGGTGGTCTTCTGTATGCCGGCGGTCGGGCTCCCGGCGCTCAGTATACCGGCGCCGGGAGCCCGACAGCCGGCATACCGACACTTATTTTCCCTCGTGGGGGTCCACGACCCCCATAGAGGGAGAATAAAATAGTGTGGCGCGCGTAGCGCGCCACCGTGCCCGTAGCGTAGCGAGCGCAGCGAGCCCGCAAGGGGCTCATTTGCGCTCGCCACGCTGTCGGTAAGCCGGCGGTCGGGCGTAGTGAACCCTCTGTAAGGCCTAGCTGCAAAAGGACAATAAAAGAATAAGACAGTCACCAATGCAACCTATAATGAAAATAAAACAAGTAGTGTAAGATGGAATTGTCTTTGGGCCCTCCCACCCACTTTTATGTTTGATATTAAAAAAGACCTGCACAGTTTAACAAACCAAGCAGTTCAGCGAGAGACACTGACACTTTTTTGTGGCTAAAGTGCTTGGTTTGTTTGGGCCCCCACAAATCAATTTTTTTGGAAGGATTACCTCCGATCACTAGGAGGTTGATGATGAGGGTGTTAATTACATTCTAATCTTGTAAAATAATTTTCATGAACTCACCACAAATGACATAACATGGAGGAGGTGCCTAGATGGCTAATTTTTACTTGTACTGCTCCCCACATGTGCAGATGGTGCAGAAATGGTGGAAGGAGGCGAAAGAAGCTTCTTTATGAGGACAGTATGAGAAATGTTAGACTCACACATAGCTAACATGGACACCCCTAGACTCTCCTCAGGAATGTGTGATAGTTCTGAACACACAGTTTGTTCTACTGCCTTAGTGGTTTTAAAAAAAAATATATATATATTTTTTTTACACCTCTTCTATAAGATGCCTCACTAACAGTTACAGAACCACTTATAAATAAAGGCCAAGAACTGACTCTTTTCTTGCCACTGCATGTGGTGAATGACATGTTGGCAATTTTATGTTTTTCTGAACTAACCTTTCACTTTATTAAAAGTTTTTTTTTCTTTACTACTGTCAAATATTGTGTTTTTTTATTTCATGTGCCCTGACTTCTTTACCCTCTTGGGCATTGGCTTTAGTAGATGATGTTGAAAGACTTGTATCGCCATGACTGGGGCAGCAGCTGCAGCACTAGTATTTGCTTGCTGCTCCTGCTCTTCTCTTGACAGATCGTCGTGATCCATATTGATGAACACATTCAAGATGTACAAAAACTACAGTTTAATAGTCTTATTCATTTACTTGAACCTTTTTTTTGAACGTCACCTCTCACTGCAGAGTCACAGTACTTATATGTTATGGAAACGCAGTGGGGTACAACCTGTGTTGTCACAGTACTTGTATGTTATGGATACACAGTGAGGTATGGCCTGAAAAATCACAGTACTTGTATGTTATGGATACACAGTGGGGTACAGCACAAAAGAAAAAAACTTTCACTTTTGTTTAACTATCTTTCATTTGTTTTAACTTTTTTTTATGTGGATACACAGCTGGATATGGCCCACAATGTCACAGAACTTGTATGTTATGGATACACAGTGGTGTTCAGCACAAAAACATTTTTTTTACTTTTTTACGTTTTTTCAACTTTTATTTTTAATTTTTTTACTTTCCTTGACTTTTTTTTTTTTCAACTTTGTTTTCCTTTTTTTTTAACGCTGGATTAGATGGACACTTGACAGATGTGTTGGCAGCACTGGAGCGGATGGACACTGAAATGGTGTATCGGCAGCACTGGAGAGGATGGACACTTGATAGATGCGTTGGCAGCACTGGATGCAATAAACACTAGACAGGTGTGTTGGCAGAACTGGTGTGGATGGACACTGGACAGCCACTTAATGGACACCGCACAACCACTTTTGGATGGACACAGCACAGCCACTTAATAAACACAGCACAGCCACTTGTATATTGGGGGTCATTCTGAGTTGATCGCTAGCTGCCGTTGTTCGCTGCGTAGCTATCAGTGAAAAAAATGGCTAATCTACGCATCTGTATGCACCGCAATGCGCATGCTCGACGTATGGGTACAAAGAGCATAGTGGTTTTGCACAGGTTCTAGCGATGCATTCAGTCGCACAGCCGATCGCAAGAAGATTGACAGGAAGAGGGCGTTTCTGGGTGGCAACTGACCATTTTCTGGGAGTGTTTGGAAAAACGCAGGCGTGGCCAGGCGTTTGCAGGGTGGGTATCTGACGTCATTACCGTGTCACTCATCGCAGCAATCATCGTACAGGCTAAGTAACTACAGGGCTGGTCTTGTTTTGCACAAAATGTGTTTGCAGGCGCTCTGCTGCACGGGCGTTCACACTCCTGCAAAGCAAAAATACACTCCCCCGTGGGCGGCAACTATGCGTTTGCACGGCAGCTAAAAACTGCTAGCAAGCGATAAACTCGGAATGACCCCCATAGAGTCTGGACACAGCACATCCACTTTTCTGGAGTCTGGACACAGCACAGCTACTTGTATGGAGTCTGCACACAGCACAGCCCCTTGTATATGGCCTGGAAAGCACAGTGTCAATCTTTGCAGATGACACTAAACTGTGTAGGGTAATTAATTCAGAAAAAGATGTGGAGTCTCTGCAGAATGACTTATCTAAACTTGAAATATGGGCGTCTAAATGGAGAATGAGGTTCAATATAGAAAAATGCAAGGTTATGCATTTCGGGACTAAAAACAAACTTGCATCCTACATATTAAATGGGGAATCTAGGGGTAACAGTTTTGGAAAAGGATTTGGGGGTACTCATTGATAATAAACTTAATAACCATATACAATGTCAAAGTGCGGTAAAGAAGGCAAGTAAGGTGTTAGCGTGCATTAAACGGGAATTGAGACAAGGGATGAGGATGTAATTCTGCCGCTGTACAAATCATTGGTACGTCCGCACCAGGAATATTGTGTTCAGTTTTTGGCACCACTGTATAAAAAAAAGATATCGGTGAACTCGAGAGGGTTCAAAGGCGAGCTACTAAATTGATTAAAGGGCTTGAGGGACTAGATTACGAGGAAAGGCTTACTAGGTTGAACATGTATACACTGGAAAAGAGGTATCTAAGAGGAGACATTATTAATGTCTTCAAATATGTAAAGGGGCACTACAAAGAGTTATCAGCGGAATTATTTATTAAAAGAACACTGTTTAGGGCACTCGCTGAGGCTGGTGGAGATAAATTTCTGCACGCAACGAAGGAAAGGGTTCTTCACTGTTAGGGCAATCAGGATTTGAAATTCCTTGTCAGGGAAGGTGGTAATGGTGGACACTGTAAATGCATTTAAGAGGGGATTGGATGAATTTCTGACTGAAAAGGATATCCAAGGTTACAATTTAAAATATTGAAGTTGTTAATCCGGGTGTAACGCGATTTGTAGTTATTAACTAGTCATAAAATATCCTTCAGCAGGTACATTAAAATCAACTCTACTTAATACAATAAACAGGTTAAACGCGATGGGCATTTTTCCTCTTTTCAACCTCGAATATTATGTTACTATGTTACTGTGCTGAGTCACTGCCATAGGTCCCTTATATAGAATCCAAAACCTGAGAGAACACAACGCCAGGATGATGATGTCTTGCCTCGATTTGGAATCCGTGTGTTGCGTTAAAACCTGAGCTGCATCTTGGATTGACTCGGATTCCAGAAGTTAGGTCCAAGGAATCTGAACACAACAATAATGCTTTCTCTTATTCATGTCTTGGGTTCTGGTAAGTCTATGGCCCTCCTGTGAATTGAGTTTGAAAAAGTCTTCAACAAAGTAGACTGGAGATTTATGTTGGGGCTGCTGGGGACAATGGGCATGGGATCAACCTGCCCCCAGATGATCCTATCTATGTACACATCAGTTACCACCTGCCAGAATCAAAATAAATCAGTGGTTCTCAAACTCTGTCCTGAAAGACTCCAAATACTCTGCTCCCAGCCTTCAGATTAAGAACTAGACCACATTTCATATATGTAAATAATATACATGAAACAGGACTATGTTAGATGTTCTATCACAGCACCCCAAATTTTTGAGAGGTCATGAACCAAAGAAAACTGCAGGAACTTCAAATGAACTGAAATGAAAATGCAGCTAGTTCAGGAAGGGTAGAATGATGATCATAAATGATAACAAATGGTGAGGAAGAGGATGCTTCATGCTAATGATCACTATGTGCAAATTCCAGGGGTGCTCAACAAGCAATCCTCCAGCTGTTGCAGAACTACACATCTCAGCATGTCCTGCCACAGTTTTAGCACTCCCTATTAGCAAAACTTGGACAAGATATGCGGGGATGTGTAATTCCACAACAGCTGGAGAGCCACAGTCATTTGCTGACATATCAATTCTCGTAGAGCTCTTTTTTGACTCTTTCTGTTAAAAATATTGAATGGCATGGTCAGAAACAATTTCTTGAGGACATCCATGTTGGCAGAGTCATTATTTTATGAAGAGTGTTGATAAAATAAGGTAAAACCAATGGGAGTATAAAGTCAAATAGTCTACTACTACTCGAATGGTTTGTATACACTCTGCTGCCAGGAAGGTGCACAACAATGATATTCATAGACATCCGAGTCCATGGTATATCCGGATTATGTAATGGAAGATCACAGGGAGCTTGTCGTTAGCACAGACAGAACATGCAGAGAAGGCCACCAGTAACTTTGAGAAACGACCTCATGGTTGGAAAGATAATCTTTAGCTGTATGACCATCTTTAGGCACATCCCTGCTGTGAGATATAATATTTAGTGCCTCTCTATTTTGTCCTGGCCTCCCTTACCTGCAAACCCCCCTTCTAAGCTGTGTATAGACATTAGGCACACTTGCTCGAAGCGTAAACAAATAACCTACTTGTGATGTCCTCTCCTTATTTATAAAAGAATTTATATAGCACATACATATTTCGCAGCAGTTTAGAGAGAATATTTTAGTCATTCACATCAGTCCCTGCCGTGTAGCTTACAATCTAAAGGTCGATATGTAAAAGGTCAATAGTACAAAAGATTGACATGTGAAAGGTCGACAGTACGGAAGATCGACAGGTACAAAAGCCTGCGCAAAATTCAAATCCAGTGCAGACAAAGATTGACAGCGCATATGTAGACATTAATAAGATAGACAGTTAAAAGACAGTGCATCACCAGCTACCAATAAGAAAGTGTCATGAACTGACTGTCAGTCTTACTACCCGCAATGTGTACACCCCACAATTGGTAGCTGTCTACCCCTGGACGCGACCCCCGTACCCCGTAATAGCTATTACCCACGGGAGAAGGGAGAGATGCAGTGCCGAATTCAAGGCGCCCAGAAATTACGGGGGCATAGGGTCCCCAACAGATCAGGGCAAGGGTGGCTATGAGGGCAGTGTGGTACCTGTAGTGCCACATTTCAAAGTGGAGTCGAGCGGGCCCTTATTAACAGGGCTGTGCTGGCTTAGAATTTTGCACAGGCATTTGTACCTGTTGACCAAATGCTGTCAATCTAACGACTGTCTAACAACCTCCCACCACCCTTTGTTAGCAGCCAATCCACTTACCAATATGTTTTTGGAGTGTGGCAGCAAATCTTATAGCCCACACAAACAGAAGGAGAACATATAAACTACACACAACAGTCATGGTTGGGAATAGAACTCTTGTACTAAGGAACCCCCCACCATTAAGTTTTATTATTGGTAAAGAAGAGAGGAACCCTTAAACATTTCAAGGCTGTAAATTATTTCTCACAGTCTCTACTGCCCCTGTAACTGTGCAGATAGATATCTAAAATACTAATGTTCTTATAAAAGTCAACATTCTCATTTACAAGTTTCCAGGATCATTTGTTAGCGGCTACAGAGATGAAATACTGAACAGCCAAGCCTAGACTAACAACAGAAGCTACTGACCAAACATAAGTGCAATGGATCAATAAGATTCTATGTTTACTAATGTATCCTGGCATTATTTACTAATGGATTTATTTTGTGTCTGATGATCTAACAGACAAAGAATTCAACTGATATTTACTCCTAATTCCTCTTAGTTACCATTATTTAGAATGTTGTATAATAGAAACTGGTTGGACAGGATGAGCCTGCTGATCAGCATCTTTCTAGCAGTAACTCTGCCGTGCTGGCTGAAAGTGGTTTTTAGCATTAGTTAGAATTGCAGATTTAATCAGAGAAGTAAAAGGGAGAATCTATTGTTCATGGGTATTTTAAGCATGACATTAATTTACAGGCCTTTTTAATACACGTGCTGTAAATCTTATTATCAAATCAGATTAGTTTTGATTCATCTACCTTGTATTAGACTGTTCTAAAGTGGTATGAGATTAGCAAATGCCAGAAGGGCCGATGGCCAGGTGGGCCGGTCTGGCAGCAGCAACCCCTTCCTCTCGTCTCAACACTCCCACCTCGCTCCGGTCACTGTGCTCGCGGAGCGGAAAAGTCCTCTCCTCTCTCTTCCCACTTTCCCAGAATGCCGATGGGGGCGCGACGTTATCGCGCACAGCATTCTGGGAGTGGCCGCGTGATGGGAGAAGGGTAGATGCTAGAATCAAGTGGGCTAAGGGACTTTTTCCGTCTGGGGGAGGAGTCACAACACAAGGGGGAGGGTAGATGCTAGAATCAAGTGGGCTAAGGAACCTTTTCCGTCTGGGGGAGGAGTCACAACACAAGGGGGAGGAGCAAGGCCAGCGGGATAGTTCCTCTACTATCCACGCCACCAACTATTACCTTTAGTAATCAGGTGGCGAGCGAAGCGAGCCACCGAGCCCGAAGCGTGGTGAGCGAAGCGAGCCCGCGAGGGTACTTTTCGAGTACCCTGTTCGCCTGTAGCTCCTCCCCCTGGTGACGTGTCTCCTCCCCTAGGTACGTCAGAAGGTCCCTTCTCCCACTCCGAAATAGAATCAACCCTCCCTCTAGTCCTCACCTCTCTCTTTTGTTCTCACCCCCCCCCCCCTCTCTTGTCCTCACCTTTCTCTTTTGTCCTCACCCTCTCTCTGTTTCTTGTTCTCACCTCTCTCTTTTCCTCTCCCATCCAGATCCCTCTCTTTGTTTTGTCCTCACCCCTCTCTCTTTTGTCCTCACCCTCTCTCTATCTCTTTTGTCCTCACCTCTCTCTTGTCTTTTCCACCCCTTTTGCCCTCACCCCTCTCTTTCTATCGTCATAGCACAGAGCATTCTGGGAG
This sequence comes from Pseudophryne corroboree, assembly GCF_028390025.1. Taxonomy (NCBI): domain Eukaryota; kingdom Metazoa; phylum Chordata; class Amphibia; order Anura; family Myobatrachidae; genus Pseudophryne; species Pseudophryne corroboree. Next base: position 120,925,642 of record NC_086455.1, on the reverse strand, counting down.
CGGCTATGGGGGAGAGAAGTCCTAGGAGCAGCAGCACGGTGTCTGCCCACAAGCACCCAGATTACAGTCTGCCTGAGCCCCTGGCACTGAGGAGGAGACACGCCACCCACGCAGTCCCGGAACCCGGCCACAGCAGCACCACAGCACATGGTCAGCTGCAGCATCAGCACTGCAGGGAGAGCGCTGCCCCCCGCCAGGGTGAGTATGGGTATACCTATGCCATGGCTGTCTGTCTCTCTTTCTCTCTCTCTCTGTGCTATAATGTGAATTTCGGCTCATACTATGTGCCATAATGTGAATTTCGGCTCATACCGGGTGCTATAATGTACATTTCGGCTCATACCGGGTGCTATAATGTAAATTTCGGCTCATACTGGGTGCTATAATGTGAATTTCGGCTCATACTGGGTGCTATAATGTGAATTTCGGCTTATTCTGTGTCCTGTAATGTGAATTTCGGCTCACTCTTGTGCCATAATGTGAATTTCGGCTCGCTCTGTGTACTATAATGTGAATTTCGGCTCATACTGTGTGCCATAATGTGAATTTCGGCTCACTCTGTGTACTATAATGTGAATTTCGGCTCATACTGTGTGCCATAATGTGAATTTCGGCTCATACCGGGTGCTATAATGTAAATTTCGGCTCATACCGGGTGCTATAATGTAAATTTCGGCTCATACTGGGTGCTATAATGTGAATTTCGGCTTATTCTGTGTCCTGTAATGTGAATTTCGGCTCACTCTTGTGCCATAATGTGAATTTCGGCTCACTCTGTGTACTATAATGTGAATTTCGGCTCATACTGTGTGCCATAATGTGAATTTCGGCTCACTCTGTGTACTATAATGTGAATTTCGGCTCATACTGTGTGCCATAATGTGAATTTCGGCTCACTCTGTGTGCTATAATGTAAATTTTGGCTCATACTGTGTAGTAAAATGTGAAAGAGGCACCAGTACTAGATAGTATAAGGGGTCCTACTATTGTGGTGCATAATGCGTATAAGGGGTGTATGGTGTGGTAAACTACACGGAAGGCCACGCCCCTTTTGAGTGACCACGTCCCCTTTTCCGGAGCGCGCGCGCGCTTAATTACAAACTTCACATTTCCATACCCCCACTTAAAAATTTCCACTTCAACCACTGGTTGTGTGTATTTTAATAGAGAATGATGTACCCTTTTGTATGTTGTTAGAATATTAATTATATTTGTAAGAGCATAGACTAATAAGTGGGAGGAGTCAGGAATAGTAAGGGGAGGAGTCACAGAGGTGGGCCTGTGTGCTTCAAAAATACCAGGGCCTATTTTTAGTCCCAGTCCGGCCCTGGCCTGGCCAAGCAGCTCCACCTCTCGGCACTCTGCACAGAATGACTGCTGGGGCTGATTGTTAGCCCCAGCACGTCCCTGCATTTTACTGTAATACTCAGATGTGTAGGTATCAAACTATCAATTTTCTTGTTGGAATGATATGGTTCTAATATAACCACACTATAAATGTTCATTTTGAGACCACCTGTCCAGCAAAACCTTTACTTATTAATTAACAGTTTATTCTGTTGCGCTTTACAAATGGAGTAACAGTAATAGAACAAAACTGAGTAATAACACACAGACCTAGAGGTAGGAGGGCCCTACCTATAGGGAAATAGGCATTGATACACATAGATACAGTGCATCCGGAAAGTATTCACAGCGCTTCACTTTTTCCACATTTTGTTATGTTACAGCCTTATTCCAAAATGGAATAAATTCATTTTTCCCCCTCAAAATTCTACACACAATACCCCATAATGATAACGTGAAAAAAGTTTTTTTGTGTGATTTTTGCTAATTTATTAAAAATAAAAAACTAAGAAATCACATGTACATAAGTATTCACAACCTTTGCCATGAAACTCAAAATTGAGCTTAGGTGCATCCTGTTTCCACTGATCATCCTTGAGATGTTTCTACACCTTAATTGGAGTCCATCTGTGGTAAATTCAGTTGATTGGACATGATTTGGAAAGGCACACACCTGTCTATATAAGGTCCAACACTTGACAGTGCATGTCTGAGCACAAACCAAGCATGAAATCAAAGGAATTGTCTATAGACCTCTGAGACAGGATTGTCTCGAGGCACAAATCTGGGGAAGGATACAGAAAAATATCTGCTGCTTTGAAGGTCCCAATGAGCACAATGGCCTCCATCATCCGTAAATGGAAGAAGTTTGGAACCACCAGGACTCTTCCTAGAGCTGGCTGGCCGTCTAAACTGAGCGATCGGGGGAGAAGTGTCCTAGTCAGGGAGGTGACCAAGAACCCGATGGTCACTCTGTCAGAGCTACAGCATTCCTCTGTGGAGAGAGGAGAACCTTCGAGAAGGACAACCATCTCTGCAGCAATCCACCAATCAGGCCTGTATGGTAGAGTGGCCGGACGGAGGCCACTCCTTAGTAAAAAGCACATGGCAGCCCGCCTGGAGTTTGCCAAAATGGACCTGAAAGACTCTCAGACCATGAGAAACAAAATGTTCTGGTCTGATGAGACAAAGATTGAACTCTTTCGCGTGAATGCCGGCTGTCATGTTTGGAGGAAACCAGGCAGCGCTCATTACCAGGCCAATACCATCCCTACAGTGAAGCATGGTGGTGGCAGTATCATGCTGTGGGGATGTTTTTCAGTGGCAGGAACTGGGAGACTAGTCAGGATAGAGGGAAAGATGAATGCAGCAATGTACAGTGACATCCTGGATGAAAACCTGTTCCAGAGCACTCTTGACCTCAGACTGGCGTGACGGTTCATCTTTCAGCAAGACAACAACCCTAAGCACACAGCCAAGATATCAAAGGAGTGGCTTCAGGACAACTCTGTGAATGTCCTTGAGTCAGAGCCCAGACTTGAATCGGATTGAACATCTCTGGAGAGATCTGAAAATGTCTGTGCACCGACACTTCCCATCCAAACTGATGGAGCTTGAGAGGTGCTGCAAAGAGGAATGGGCGAAACTGCCAAAGATAGGTGTGCCAAGCTTGTGGCATCATATTCAAAAAGACTTGAGGCTGTAATTGCTGCCAAATGTGCATCAACAAAGTATTGAGCAAAGGCTGTGAATACTTATGTACATGTGATTTCTTAGTTTTTTATTTTTAATAAATTTGCAAAAATCTCAAAGAATACATTTTTTCATGTTGTAATTATGGGATACTGTGTGTAGAATTTTGAGGGGGGAAATTATGTATATACTCGAGTATAAGCCGACTTTTTCAGCACATTTTTCTATGCTGAAAAAGCCCCCCTCGGCTTATACTCGAGTCAACTGCTACAGCAGACGCCGTGGGCTGTGTGGGCATCCGCTGCAGCCGGCTCCAGGGACAGACACTAGAGGTCATTATTGACCTCTAGTGTCTGTGCTGCGTTGCTATGGGAGAGACGTCATGACGTCTCTCCCATAGAGATGATCGGGTGCCGGGAAGCAGGCGCCGGAGCGGGCGGCCAGACGGAGCGGCGGCCAGACGGAGCGGGCGGACAGACGGAGTGGAGCAGCGCAGCAGCAGAAGAAGCGGTCGGGAAGCAGGAGCGGGGCAGTGGTAAGTATTGTTTTTGTGTGTGTTTGTGTGTTTGTAAGCGGCGACGGGGGCACAGCAACAGGGGGCAAAGAAAGAGGGGGCACAACTACTGGGGGCAAAGAAAGGGGGCACAACTACTGGGGGCAAAGAAAGAGGGGTCATAACTACTGGGGGCAATGAAAGAGGGGGCACAACTACTGGGGGCAAAGAGAGGGCATAACTACTGGGGGCAATGAAAGAGGGGGCACAACTACTGGGGGCAAAGCAACGGGGGCATGTTTTTATCTGGCACTGTGGGGAGATATCTGTCACTGGGGGTATATGTGGCACTGGGGGCACAACCCTAGCAACAAGCATTACCCCCTGGCAACAAGCATAACACCTACCGCATGAAACCCCTGGCAACAAGCATGACACCCTGAGCATGAAAACCCCTGGCACCGTGCATTTCCCACCCTAGGCTTATACTCGAGTCAGTAATTTTTCCCATTTTTTTGTGGTAAAATTAGGTGCCTCGGCTTATATTCGGGTCGACTTATACTCGAGTATATACGGTATATATTATTTATAATATTATTTATAAGGCTGTAACATAACAAAATATGGAAAAAGTGAAGCGCTGTGAATACTTTCCGGATGCGCTGTAGTTGCTACCTATTACATAAGGATTACATACGGTATCCCAGCAGACGGGATGCCGGCTGTCAATTTCCCGACAGCGGCATCCTACCTGTCAGAATGCCGGGAGCAGGACGAGCACCAAGAGTCCCCTTGCTGGCTCTCTGCGCTCGCCATGCTGCAGGCTCAGTGGCTCGCTGCGCTTGCCACAGGATGTATTCCCATTCTATGGGTGTCGTGGACACCCACGAGTGAGAATAGCCCTGGTGTGCCAGGATTCCAGCTGGCGGCATTGTCGGCTGGCGGGATTTTGGCGTCGGTATCCTGAACGCCTGGATCCCGACAGCCGGTATTGTCACTTCATCCCATTACATAATGGTCCTGCCAGATTGCAGAGGTTCTTAATGGGCTGTATGATATGGTGACCCAGCAATGATGGCCAAGGGTCAGGAGGATGTGAAAGTGAGGAAAGAAAAATCTGTGAGGTTATGTGTGGGCTGTATACAGAGGATGTAATTACATAGGAGACATCAGAGGCGTAACTAGGGTTTTTGGAGCCCAGGGCAAGAACAACAATGGCGCCCCCCCCCCCCCCTCACCCGCCCCCCCAAAAAGAAAAAAAAGGAAAGTATGTGCGCACACCACTGGTGTCACTGTATATAAAGATGTCAGGGTGTGTATGTATAGATGTAGGTACAGTGGATCGAAGTGGAATTTTTGAAGAGGGAATGAAAAAGTGAAGGTAGCAGTAATGCGCGCGCCAAAGGCGCTCGCGCGCTCTGGAAAAGGGGGCGTTGTCACTGAAAAGGGGGCGTGCCCTTCAGTGTAGTAGGTCCCCTTATACTATCTAGTACTGGTGCCCCTTTCACATTATAGCACACAGTATGAGCCGAAATTCACATCATAGCACCCGGTATGAGCCGAAATTCACATTATAGCACCCAGTATGAGCCGAAATTCACGTTATAGCACACGCTATGAGCCAAAATTCACATTATAGCACATGGTATGAGCCGAAATTCACATTATAGCACACGCTATGAGCCAAAATTCACATTATAGCACACGCTGTGAGCCAAAATTCACATTATAGCACACGCTGTGAGCCAAAATTCACATTATAGCACACGCTATGAGCCGAAATTCACATTATAGCACACGCTGTGAGCCAAAATTCACATTATAGCACACGCTATGAGCCGAAATTCACATTATAGCACATGGTATGAGCGAAAATTCACATTATAGAGTGAGGGGAGCCTACCCCTTAATTAACAAGGCCTGTGGGGCACTGTGGTGAGGCGAGCCTACCCCCTTAATTGACTAATTGCAGAGTTTAGCAGCGGAAGGGTTGCAGCGGTTTCTCACCCCAAGCTGCGGCGCTTCTGCCACCTCCGACACTCCACGTCTTCGGCGCCACCCGGGATACAGAGCACCGCATCGGGAATGCACCCTTTTCAGTATGGTCTGCTGTGCTCCGAAGGGGGATCTTCTCTCCTGCTGCAGGATCCCGATGTGTGCCGTCCTCCCCGCCATTTTCTTTAAGCCAGCCAGGGTCTTCTGCGGGTCCTTGCTCCGGTAAGCGGGTGTCCTCCGCGATGCCGGTGCTCCAGTCGCTGGTCAGTCTCCTCCCTTGCTGCAGGGTCCTGGTCCACTGAAGGTTGGATGTCCTTACCCAGTCTACGGCTGGCTGGACTCCTCCTCTTCTACGGCATCTTCTCCACTCAGCGCGGACGGCTCTAGTCGCTCTGGTGACAGGCAGCTCCTCCCTGGCGTTGGTCCTCTCCTGCTCCTGCGGCTCGCTCCCTAACGTCTCTCCAGCTGGTGCGCATGTCTCCGCTCCTCCTCCGGTCTTCGGTGAGTTCTCCAGGGCTCCTTCCTACGTGCTGCTGCTGTCTGCTATGTAAAAAAAATATATAAACTTCCGGGTCAGTCGCTACTTCGAGAGATTATATATATATATATATATATATATATATAGTACACAAAGTCCACGGCACTCCCAAATCCCTAAGAAGGCTGGAAACAAAGCTGAAAAGCCGGTGCCCTCCCAATGGCGACAGCGGTGCTGCGTCCCTTAGAATATCCTGACGAAAATGCCGATATGACATTGAAACGTTGAACATCAGACCCCTGTGTCTGTCTTTATTTCATACGCCGTGAGTGCCGCCCGTGTTCGCAGAATATATATATATATATGTGTATATGCACATGTCACTTTGGAAATTGACACTGCGGTGGGCAGTGTTCAGCACTATGACACTTTACTCATTCCCATGAAGAAGATAGTCGAAACAGCTGTCGGAATGTTGAGTATTCATTGATTTATTTATATGCTGCTATCATCATGTGTGCCAAATGCTTGCTACTCTTTTAAAACTTTGTGTTCCTTTTGTGAACAGTAAAACACTTTTTGCATTCAAGTGGTGTGCTGGTTTCTCTGGGTCTAATCCCTCTGGTGGTTATTCTTGGAATTTTTCAATATTACTATACTGACCGAGCACCTGCATTCAATTCAAATGAAAGTGAGAAGCGGCTTCTTATGTGGATTTATATATATATATATATATATATATATATATATATATAAATATATATATATATATATATATATATATATATGGATGCGGTATAGACCTAATTATGCGCTATATATGAGCTACAAACCTTATGACGTACGCTCTGTTAGCTAGAGTACAGATAATAGGATACAAAAATACAGAATGTCAAAGGGAGCTGTATATGTTGATGATATGAAATACTCTTCCGGATTATGACCACAAAGTGATAAAAAACACTTGGTTTATTCACATATTATCTATGCACATTATACTTTGATGAACATAGATTATCACATAAAAATCAAATGGTAAACATATTAAAATACAGATTCCAATTTTGTTGAAGACATGATATAATCAGTGTATTCCATCCAATAGTATTTTATACAGGATGTCTGATGTTCTCACAGAAAAACCATACCCTAAAGGTTCACTGCACTTGTGAATATGGCACAATTCTAGGTAAGTCCAATTATTCAGAACAATAGGTCAGAAATGGGGTGGCTCCTGGGGTACGGGGCCTCCTGGACTGCCGTGGCTGGGCGACAACAGGGCATCGCAGCATTACATTTAATTTGGTACTTTCACCGTTTGTTTATTATACATGTTACACATTTTTTTCACTTATATTAATTCACCCCATAACACCCCTTTTTTCTCACCTATCCCTTAATCCTTCTCACTACACACAATTATTCCCTGCGATGCCCTGGGGTTGCTTGGCTGTGGTTTTTTGGGGGGTCCCGTGCCCTAGGTTTGAACCCCTATAGTGTTAGGTACTGCAGCAGAGTGGAGTCCCTTGCCGCGGGGCTGCAGCTTCATGCATTGATCAATTCATAACTAAACTCCACTATTTATTATATGCTAAGCTATATGATATCAGTAATGCTAGAGACAGTGCACCTACAACTCCCCACTCATTGTGTGTTTTAAGGTAGATGAAGGGGTTAATAAACAATCAAATAAGATGCTTCTAACTTACTAATTCTTAAGGCACCTGTAAGTAAATCTGCTCTTAAACTAATCAGGTCAGAATGTATTTTCTCAGTCATGTGAGGAGAAAAAAAAGAAGTATAAAACCTAAGTTCGTTTTCAGAAGTTTGTCTCCTGTTTGCATATGAGTCGGGAATTAGGGGTGCATTTATGAAAACGAGAAAGTTCTTTCTCAGGCGTTTGCTACGCTCAAGTTTTTGAAGTCTACTTATGATCCTTCACACTTTAGCCCAGAAGTGCCACTGTGTATCGCCATACATTGCACCGATAATGTCTTTTTGCCAAATGTTGCAGTGATAAGCAATCTCTTTTTAGGGTTATTTATTAAAATGGTCTCAGTTTACAGCCCGCAGCAGTAACGAATGAAAACTTATAGCTTGCTAGAATTTTCAGGTTTGGACGCAGCTTTCCCACTGCTCATGTGCAAGTAAGAGACGGACGGGGAGGTATCCAAATATTCCTCTCCACTGAAAAAATTGTGAAAGGGTAGCCTATAGGCTAAAAAGCTGTGTGGCTGTATACAGTGGCATGGGGCTGTTTATTGCAGGGATGAGTCTGTTACTCTGGTTATTGAGCCTGCACGGGCTTGCACCTGGTATAATGCAGATTGCCTAACATACCAGCATTGCATAATATAAGCAGCGCTCTGCCAGAGCAATACATGGGCACAATGTTTAGCCAACCATGTAGCACACAGATTAAACTCTGCTTTCAGATGTTGAGGAGGGAATGACGCAGACTGACAGGGTAAGGCTTTGTGAACCTGCTTGTCATTTAAGACTGGTTTGACCTGTTATAGAGAGAAATGGGCAGTAGGTATGTGGCGTTTCAGCCCGGGAAAGAATGTTAGTTCTATTTCCATTCCAGAAACAACCTAAAAAGGACAAATATGAAAACTGCTTTGTTTCGAGCAGTACAGAACACAAGTAAGATTCCATTTTCAATGTTTCTTCATTGTAGTAACAGCAGGGCGGCCATGATAATTTAGGTTTATCTCAGTGTCTGAGACTAGATAGTTCCAAGTACAGTATGTACAATGTGCAGTTTCTTGACTTATGGAGAACATTGTTTTGGATCACTCCACACGCATCATTTAACTGCAGTAAGTCCAGTCATAAGGAAAGTCAGTTTTAGTTCATGTCTTTGATATTCAAACCACTAATTAATGTCTACTACCTCTTTCCCCTTCCATGTTGGGCTGTATCCAATATCAGAGTCTAGTCTGGAGTAGGAGGAGCTCCAGCATTGCTGCTCCGCATTGGAGGAAATAACAGCCAACCAGAGGTGGCCTGCAGTACACGTCCGGGACAGTATGAGAGGTTGGGGACAGATACAAAGTACCCAGGCCTAGCCCGCGATGATGCCATGAATGAGGCTTCAGCTCCATCTGCCCACTCACAGCCCCATCTGAGCTAGATTGTGAATGAGTGGAAAGTGGCTCTGCATGCCAATTGCTTCCCGTAGATCCATGTGACAGTGGTCTTACCTCTCTAATCTTGAAGCATAGCATACAGCATAGGGGGTGATCGGTATGGTCACACATACCAGGAAATACCCTCACCAGGGCTTAGGGTTGCTCTTGGCAGCCCAGCACCCACAACCTAAGAATGTAGCAATCATTTTACTTAATTTTTTTTTTTACATTGTTTTAGATGAGCACACAATTGGTGCCTTATTTGCAGAATACTTTTTGCATGGTAAAAGCCTTGTAGTATATTAATCAGAATGTTCATCTCTGGCAGCTTATGTGTGGCCATAACATGAAATGTTGTTCATGCTGATCTTGTGCACAATTAGGTGTGTTATTACACCAATATGCTGCAGTGGGTAACGATCCTGCACTGAAAGCACCAGTGTGCATCCTGCACCCCGGTATGATAGGTATTGGGTAATAAACAATCAATTGAGATAAATGTATATCCTTGCTGGTGCACTACTGGCCCTAGCAAGCCTTGTTATGCTCAGCATATGGGTGAAAATACATTACTACAAGTGCCAAAAGTCCTCTAGTTTAACAAAGAAGGCACAGATATATAGGGACGCTCTGTGCACCAGGGTAAAGCAATGGCAGAGTATAACTTTTAAATAAGAGATAGGAACTGATAAAAAAAATAGGAATTTGATACCTACCGGTAATTCCTTTTCTCCTAATCCGTAGTGGATACTGGGGTCTTGTACTTTAGTACCTTGGGGTATAGATCGGATCCACTGGAGCCTGGCACTTTAAAAACCTTTAGTGTGTGTAGGTGTGTGCTGGCTCCTCCCCTCTATGCCCCTCCTACCAGACTCAGTCTAGGAAAACTGTGCCCGAGGAGACGGACATAATATGAGAGAAAAAACAATACAACAGCGGTGAGGCAACAAGACAACACACAACCATGAACGAAAGGAGGGCGCTAACCAGAACAGAGGATAGCAACAGCAACCTAACCAGGATAGCACAGCTATCCCAACAACATAATGAGACTGCAACGCCGGTCCAACCAAATACTTACACAGGTAAGCAGGAACGAAGTACTAAGGCGGGCGCCCAGTATCCACTACGGACTACGAGAAAAGGAATTACCGGTAGGTATTAAATTCCTATTTTCCCTTACGTCCTAGTGGATACTGGGGTCTTGTACTTTAGTACCATGGGGAAGTCCCAAAGCTCCCAAACAGGTGGGAGAGTGCTGAGACCCCTGTAAAACCGCCTGACCAAACTGAAGGTCATCCTTGACCAAGGTATCAAACCTATAGAATTTAACAAACGTGTTCAAACCACACCAAGTAGCAGCTCGGCACAACTGTAGGGCCAATACTCCCCGGGCAGCCGCCCAGGAAGAGCCCACCGACCTCGTCAAGTGGCCCTGATTAGACATCAGCAAGGGCAGAGCCACTGAAGTATATGCCTGTTGAATGGTGAACCGGAGCCAGCGAGCAATAGATTGCTTAGAAGCCGGCCGACCAACCTTGGAGGCATCATAAAGGACAAAGAGCAAGTCATATTTCTGATGACGGGCCGTCCTTTTGACATAAAGCTTCAGGGCCCTGACTACATCCAAGTACTCAGGACCAACAGAAGCGTCAGACAACACCGGAACCATAATAGGTTGATTCACATGAAAGGCTGACACCACTTTTGGCAAGAACTGAGGACGGGTCCTAAGTTCCGCTCTGTCTTCATGAAATATCAAATAAGGGCTCTTACAGGATAAGGGCCCCAATTCAGACACACGTCTGGCAGACGCCAATGCCAATAATATCACAGTCTTCCAGGTGAGAATTTTGAACTCCACCCTATTTAAGGGTTCAAACCAGTCCAACTGAAGAAAGGACAAAACTACATTTAAATCCCACGGAGCCGTGAGAGACACAAAGGGCAGTTGCATATGAAGAACTCCTTTTAGAAAAGTTTTTACTTCGGCAACATAGCAAGTTGTTTCTGGAAAAAAAATAGAGAGCGCAGAAATCTGGACTTTGATGGAGCCTAAACGCAGGCCCATATCCACTCCCGCTTGCAGGAAAAGTAGAAACGATCAATTCTAAATTCCACGGGAGAAACCTTTCTACTCTCAAACCAGGAAACATATTTTTTCCAGATACGATGGTTATGTTTCGATACAACCATCTTCCTGGCCTGGACCATGGTGGAAATGACCCTGGAGGGAAGACCTTTCCTAGCTAGAATTTCCCTCTCAACTTCCAAGGCGTCAAACGTAGCTGCTGTAAGTCTGGATAGACAAACGGACCTTGTTGAAGATCTTCTCACAGCGATAGAGGCCAGGGATCCTCCAGAGCCATGGCTAGGAGGTCCGAGTACCACGCCCATCGAGCAATTATAATTGCCTGAACGCTTTCCCTTCTTAGTCTTTTGAGAACTCTTGGGATTAGCAGTAGAGGAGGGAACAGGTATACAAACTGGTACATCCACGGCGTCGTCAGCGGGTCCACTGCAACAGTCTGCGGATCCTTCGTTCGGGAACAGTAACGGCATAGCTTCTTGTTCAGTCGAGAAGCCATCAGCTCAAATCTGCGGACAGCCCCACCGGTGAATTAACTGTTGAAACACCTGGGGATGTAGGCTCCATTCCCTCAGATGGAGGTCATGCCTGCTGAGGAAGTCTGCTTCCCAGTTGACCACTCCAGGAATGAATATGGCTGAGATGGCCCTTGCGTTGGCCTCCGCCCAGAGGAGGATTTTTTGCCATTCTGCTTCTTGTTCCCCCTTGTCGGTTTATGTACGCCACCGCTGTGGCGTTGTCCGACTGAACCTGGATCGCCTGACCCTTCAGGAAATGAGAAGCCTGCAGAAGAGCATTGTAAATTGCCCTGAGTTCCAGGATGTTTATCGTCAGAACAGATTCCTATCTCGACCATATCCCCTGGAACTGGGCTCCTTGGGTCACAGCCCCCCAACCCCGGAGGCTAGCATCCATTGTCAGTAGAAACCACGAGTGGATATTGAAAATCCTGCCCTCTACCAGGTGAGGAGGGAAATCCAGGCTTTCGGAGATAAGGTCACTTCCTGATGCACATGAAGGTGAGACCCCGAGCATTTGTCCAGCAGATCCAGCTGAAATGGCCGGGCATTAAATTTGCCGTATTGGATTGCCTTGTTAGCAGCTACCATCTTGCCCAGTAATCGGATGCAAAGATGTATGGATGCCTTGCAAGGACTGAGCACCGAGCAAACCATAGCCTGGATAGTTAAGGCCTTGTTCATTGGGAGAAACACCCTTTGAGACACTGTATCCAGAATCATTCCCAGGAACTGAAGACGTTGGATCGGTTCCAGGTGAGATTTCTGAAAATTTAGGATCCACTCATGATCCGTAAGTAGGTGAGTCGTCAGATCGATGCCGTGCAGCAGATGCTCCTTGGACACAGCCTTTATGAGGAGATCATCCAAGTAGGGGACTATGTTTACTCCCATCATGCGCAGTTACAGCATCATCTCCGCCACGACTTTGGTGAAGACCCTCGGCACTGTAGATAATCCAAAGGGTAAGGCCTGAAACTGGAAATGGTTGTCCAAGATGGCGAACCTGAGGTAAGCCTGATGAGGGTGGACACATGGGAATGTGCAGGTAAGCATCCTTGACATCTAGAGATTCCAGGAATTCCCCCTCCTCCAGACCGGACACCACTGCCCGCAGGGAATCCATCTTGAATTTGAACACCCGCAGATACGGGTTTAGAGACTTCAGGTTCAAGATGGGGCGCACCGAACAGTCTGGTATGAGAACGACAAAAAGACTGAAGTAAAACCCCTTGTTGCGTAGCGGAGGAGGTACTGGAACCACCACCCCTGTCCGCAAAAATTTTTGAAGGTAACTTTTGCTGCGGGTAAAGCTGGAAAGCCCAACTTGAAAAATCTGTGAGGAGGGAGGGCTTGAAATTCCAGCCGGTATCCTTGGGAAATGAGGTCCCTCACCCAAGAATCCCGCAGGATTCCGCCCACACATGGGCGAAATGTTGAAGGCGAGCACCTACCTGAAAGTCGCTCTGCTGCTGGGGCCAACCGTCACGCGGAAGGTTTAGCAGCAGGTGATCCGGTGGTCTGGTCCAGGGAGACAGCAATTGCAGGTTTACGGGACTGACCACGAGATCCTCTGGGAGTGGTGGAGACCCCTCGGCCCCTGCGTCTGAACCTCACCACACGAAAGGACTGCAAGGAGGGTCCGATGTAAGAACGTCTAGCAGGTGGCGCAGCCGACGGCAGATAGGTAGATTTACCCACCGTTGCTTGGGAGATCCATTTATTTAATTTGTCTCAAAACAAGGCATTACCTGTAAAAGGAAGATTTTCTACACCCTTTTTGGAATCGGCATCTGCCGACCATTGACGTAACCACAGAGCTCTGCGCACTGAACCAGCCATAGCAGTGGTGCGGCCATTTATCTTACACAACTCTTGAATAGCCTCGCTCATAAAATTTGCAGCATCCTGTATATGTTGGAGCAGAGTAATAACTTCATCCCTGGGCAGAGAGTCTAAACCATCAATAACAATATCAGACCACTTGACTACCACCCTGGAAATCCACCCACAAACTATTGTGGGGAGCTGCGCCTGCTCCCGTATAAATTGCCTTGAGCGTGGTCTCAATTTTACGGTCAACTGGCTGTTTCAGAGATATAGCCCCTGACAGTACCAATTTCTTAGACAGTCTGGATTCCGATGTATCGACTGACGGGGGATTTTCCCATACCTTCCTGTCCTCAGCTGGGAGGGGAAAAGTAGTCAAAAACCTCTGAGGATTTTTTTTTTTTATCAGGGTTCAACCAAGCCTCCCTGACCAGGGAGTTTAATTGCTTAGACCAGGGGTTCTCAAACTTGGCCCTCAGGACCCCACACAGTGCATGTTTTGCAGGTAACCCAGCAGGTGCGCAGGTGTATTAATTTCGCACTGACACATTTTAAAAGGTCCACAGGTGGAGCTAATTATTTCACTTTTGATTCTGTGAGAACTGCAAAACATGCACCGTGTGGGGTCCTGAGGACCGAGTTTGAGACACAGGAAAAGTTGCTGAGGTCTTGGGTCTAGCATTAAATTATAACTCCTCCTCTGGTTCTGCCTCCTGATCCGGTATGTGAAGGACCTCTCTTACAGCAAAAAATGAGAGCCTCCACCCTAGGGGACAGAGAACTGTCCTTATAAATATTATCATCCACATCAGGCTGATCAGAATCAGACTGGAGCACCTGTGGCAGTGAGCGTTTATGTGAAAGTACTAGAGGGGGCTGAGAAGCCTTCTTGGTATCTGCTGCTTTAGCCACAGAATTAATAGAATGTTATAACACCTCTCTCTTTTAGCTGCAGCTAATTCTGAAATTACTTTCTGAATCATGCTTTAAAGCTATCTAGCCAGTCAGGTGCTTGTGAGCTAGGTCCCTGTGGAGATAAGGAACATTGCTCACATATGAGTGACCCCGCTGAGGGCGGGGTAGAGTTACAAGCAGCACACATAACCATGTCAACAGACATCCTACACAATAGCAACTCACTGACAATACCTCCACACAGACCCTAGAGAGCCCTTGGAGTGACACTGAGGAGCGGACACCAGCACACAGAACACAGCAGCACAGTGTGTAGAAATAAGTGTATGACCTGTAAATAGTGCAGCGGCGCTACCGCTGGCGTGCTCCCCCCTTTCTATGACCCCCTGGTACCAGTTTTATAATCTGTAACAGCATGGGTCCTGGAGTAGCAGTGTGCATGCAGCCTTGAAGATCCGCAGCAGCAGGAAATGGCACCTTCTCGCCACTGGTCCCGCTCCGGGAAGCCCCGCCCCTTGTAATGGCTCGCGGTCCCTACCATAGTTTATACTGGCCACGTAGTAGGATATGCATTGTACAGTACACACAAAGCCTTGAGACAGTGAGCACTGTGGGGCAACAGCCCTGAGCCAGTTTGTCCGTGTAACTTGCTGCCAAAACTGCACCGGGGACCCGCTAACCGGGACCCCGGTGTAACACTCACCCCACCTTGTAACTGCGGCATCTGTTAGAGGGTGGTGGCTAGCTGCTGGCATGGGCACACATACTAACGATGTGTGATCAGTACCTCAGGAGCTCAGTGTCCTGGCAGCTGGGATTACATACCATTAACCCTCAGGAGGTTGGTTCGGTCCCCCCTCTAACTCCCACAAAGCGGGTAGCCTGGTTGCCCACCAGAGCTACCTGAAAATAATAAACTTAAAAAAAATTAAAGGAAAAATCTCTGGAGCTCCAGAGAAATGCACCCGGCTCCCTGGGCACATTTTTCTAAACTGAGTCTGGTAGGAGGGGCATAGAGGGGAGGAGCCAGCACACACATGCACACACTAAAGGTTTTTAAAGTGCCAGGCTCCAGTGGACCCGATCTATACCCCATGGTACTAAAGTACAAGACCCCAGTATCCACTAGGACGTAAGAGAAAATAAAAAAAAATTTAGAATTAGGAATCAAAACAAATAGGAATGTATCTAATCAACATCATCATTAGTCAAAACCTTAAAGAAAAGGTCTACTTAAAATTTAATTTTCAGACCCTAGCCCCCATTAATAACAGAACTATTGCTGCCAGTGCTAGGAATAATTGCAGCTTGAGGTTACAGATAACCCCCTCATGCTGCAGAAGACCCGGTCCACATGTCAAACATACAGGAGACCTGAAAAAGTAGAGACTGCACAGGAGTATTTAATCAGTGCCTTGTATTAGAAATGAACATGGCACTGTTTGCATTTCTTCTACCCAGGAGATGAGCTGGTACGTACTCTAGCTCATCTCCTTGGGGCGAGGAGTGTGTGTGTGGGACGGGGAAGGATGGGGGACAGCAAAGAGTCCCACTCCTCCACTGCTAAATCAGGCTTGTTCCTGAGAATGTTATATTGGGCAAGTCTAGATTTGATTTTCTATTCTGACAATTTTAAAATAGCCAAGTAAATTAATATAAAGTTGCTTAGAATGTGCAAGCAACAGTATAGAAATATGCCATATTACATTAATTGTACATGTGTTTGAAACGTAAAAAAAATATTTGTACCAGAACATTATCATGGCTCAGAAATACATTACACATTTTGTGTATGGATATATTTAATAGAAACAAAATTTGTTGCAAACTGGTTCTTTAAAGGGTGACTCCACTCAAACATATCAGTCACTTCTTGGCAACCTCTGTAACCATGAAAACAAATGGATACCTCTGCACTTCTTGGCAACCTCTGTAACCATGGAAACAGATGGATGCCTCTGCAATTCTTGCCAACCTCTGTAACCATGGAAACAGATGGATGCCTCTGTACTTCTTGACAACCTCTGTAACCATGGAAACAGATGAATGCCTCTGCAATTCTTGCCAACCTCTGTAACCATGGAAACAGATGGATGCCTCTGTACTTCTTGGCAACCTCTGTAACCATGGAAACAGATGGATGCCTCTGCACTTCTTGACAACCTCTGTAACCATGGAAACAGATGATGCCTCTGCAATTCTTGGCAACCTCTGTAACCATGGAAACAGATGGATGCCTCTGTACTTCTTGGCAACCTCTGTAACCATGGAAATAGATGAATGCCTCTGCACTTCTTGACAACCTCTGTAACCATGGAAACAGATGGATGCCTCTGCAATTCTTGGCTACCTCTGTAACCATGGAAACAAAAGTATGACTCTGCAACAAATGGTTGTTTCTAATAGCTTCAATCCAATTGGCGTATTTCCAGGCTCCACAGCAAAACTCGGGTGAGGGTCCAGAGTCGCTGATATAGATTCCCATAGTGCTTGTCTGAGAGAACAGGAGCCTGTTCTGAGAATATGTGGGTGGGTCTAATGATGTGCTTGAAAGCCCAGACTGGGAGTAGAGCAGGGGGCTCAGAAGGGTTACCCGTAATTGTCAGCCAGGACCTGTTGCGGTGGCATCCCTTGCAGTGACTTTCGTTTGTTCCACCACTGGCAACAGCCACATAACAATTAACCAAATGCCACCTTTGGAGTTAACCGAGTCAACTGAGATACCCTGCATCATGATGTTATTTAGCCAAGATACATTTTTATCACTTTGCTTGAAATGGTGTAGAAGTCAAATGATTCAATAAATAATTATGAGCAAATGCAATAAACAATGCATTAGATATAGAATATAAACCATCCCCCCCAAAAAAGTATTCACATTACCACAAAATTTCGTCAGTGTCTCTATAGGGCTGTGGATTTTTGATCTCCATAGGTAGACGTCCCACAACATGACTGAATCGGCCTGGGGAGAGCATTCTGAGAGATTCTTTCTGTCCAGTTGGCAATAAAATGAATGAGCATCACATGCCATGGAGGTAAAGCACCCAAATATCAATAGTCTTTCATTTTGCTGCAGGATTTAAAGCAGCAATTCTTGTAAAGACTCAATCAACCTGGTTTTGCCATAAAAAAAATTGCTATTTTAAATCAAATTGCAGAAAAATCGGGACTTTCAGCAAATCTGTGGCTATTACATTTGTCTCCATCATAGCGGTTACCAGGAATAACCAATACACCTGTAGAGGTTTGTAGGCCAATTGGGATTAATAAGGAAAGTATGTTACTAGGACACGTATTGAGTCCTCTAAGAATGCATCAATTTGATGTAGATTTCCTAACATTCTGCGAATATTAAATATTTGTTGCTAATTACAGAAATTAGATCAAATGTTTTAAAGTGATAGAATGCATATTTATAATACTTTTATGCCTTGTTTCAGTTATTTTTTCTGGGGGAGGGATAGGGTTATGCTGTGGGAGGTGAGTTAAGGGTTTGGCAGTAGGAGGGTTAAGGTGCCCATACACCAAAAGATTTATCTTCCAATCTGGCTGGCTGGCACAAAAATCTGGTAAGGGATGGGAGCAAATGACATGGATAGAAGCAAATGACAGTTGACCATTTAAAATGGTCAACTGTCATTTGCTCCGATCCCTTACCAGATTTTTGTTCCAACCAACCAGATTGGAAGAGAAATCTTTAGGTGTATGGGCACCTTTAGGGTTAGGCACTAGTGGGAGCGTTAGGGTTTGGCAGTAGAAGGATTAGGGACTAGGGGGAGGAATAGGGATTGGCAGTAGGAGATGGGTTAGGCATTAGGAGAGAGACACTAGCGCACGCAGGGGGGGGGGGGGTTCTGAGTAACCAGAAACCCTCGACAGGCCGATTTTCTTTAAAACAGCTACCTGCCACTCGCGGCAATCGAAGCCCCGCCCCTTGTTTCGCTTCTGAGGAAGAACCCAGTGAGGTTCGAAATGCATTAAGCGGTGTGGCTTCTTTTCTACCTGGTGGACTGAGGCATAGGATTGATCCTGAATTTGCGCTTAGGAGTATCCGGAACTCTGTGGGCTTTCTGGATCGATGAGTATACAGCCATCTCTAGCACCAGTGTTACTACATGCTTTTAAATTTCTTTTGTTTGTGAGTGCATTTTTTATTAAAAAATCTTTTCCTTGAATGGGAAATCTGCACTATTGTTTTGCCTTATTCTGTTTCAGCCTGAAGTTCAGGTGGATATCAGAAGAATCCCTCAAGCTGAAACTTACTATATGCTTGCTACTCATTGACATATTGTGAGTGTGGTACACAAAGAACCATTCTGTTTTTTTTGTTGAATTGGATGTCTGCACTATTGTGTCATTATATTTCTTTCAGTTCTAATTCAAATACAAGGTGATATCTGAGAAGTTATTCCCCATAAAGAACTATAAGGGAAGTAAAGCTCTTCTATTTTATGTAACCATTTAGGACTAAATTTGCGCAATCCATACACCTAATACTACAGCGTGCCCAACCTTTGCTGCTTCTTCCTGCAGCACAGCAAAGCGAGATCTGTGTATATATAATGTATATATACTACAGGTATATCCTTCCTATACTACAGGCTCATTGGTACTGTATATATAAACTACAGGCTGGTGGCATTCATGGCACTTAATATATAAAAATTGCTAATTGCAGCACTCTTTTACTCCAGTTCTTTTATTTGTAGAACTTTCCACAGAGATTATATATATATTAAGTAAATGAGTGGAGCAAGTAGCATTTTCTATACATTAACAAGCCCTGTGATTGCCTCTAGTGTTTCCAAAATCTAAATATAATTATTTTTGGTGTGGAGGGCACCTGGGCATCATAATGTGGCTGAATGGAGTTATTTATAAATATATATGTATATTTGTTTGTTTATATATGTATGTATATGGAAACCCCCCTTACCAAATCCTGCATTTGCCTCTGCTAAGGGGGAACGAAATGGTTAGGCTGCAGGAGAGGGTAGAGTTAGGCACTTGGAGGAGGGTTAGGGCTTGACAGTAGGGGAGGGTTAGGCACTTGGGGGAGGGTTAGGGCTTGACAGTAGGTTAGGGTTAGGCACTTGGGGGAGGGTTAGGGTTAGGCAGTAGAGGGAGGGTTTAGTAACGGATTGCTGCACCACTGTGACTGTTTTTTTTCAATATAATCATGTCAACATACTAAGCTATTGCAGTTGCACTCATGTCAACCAATTAGACTGAACCAGTATAAACTGTTAAAGGAAGACTGAAGGTGTTACACATACTGGAGTAACCAAACACTGTATAGTCTTACACTAATAAATTTAAAACGTAATTATGTAAAGTATATTGATTTAACTTGCTAAAATGATTTAGGGTATAGCGTACAATTGTGTGGCACTTTGCACATAGCAACTATAATATCCACAGCTTGGAAAGAAGAAACAGTACTCGCTCATAGAGGAACTTCTCCCTACTGACAGCAACAGACGGATTCCTTCTTTTTGCATCTTATGTTAGGTGCAAGTAAAAGAAGTCTTGTATTTCTTGCCAGGAATCCTCCTGAGCCTGACAGTGAGCTTTCATCTCTCCACCTCCTAAAATAGGCACTCCTAGAACTCTATCGATGGCAGCTGGACAGAAAGGCGTGCATGGCGGGTCTATCCTATGCCCAGCACCAGGGTAAGAAAGCAGGCTAAACTGAGTCTTTCCGTTTTCCTGTAAGCGCTGTATGGCTGCTTTTGCGTAGACAGAACTCTTCCAGTTAAGGTCATTTTCTCCTACAATAAACAGGAATGAACCTTGGGCTCTCTCTATTGGGATGAGGCTCTGGCTATTAACTGGATCCAGGGGATCATCAAGAGCCTCAGAGACATCGAACACTCCTGTTTCCGAAATTCTGATTCGGCTCATGTTGTATCTCAGACCTGGGATGGTGAAATCTTTGTAGTTCAAGTTGGCAGCTGTGTTGGAGCAGCAGCCGGAGACACTAACTGCAGCAACCACCTGGGGCAAAAAAGTAATCATAGAAAGAGCCAGATCCGCCCCTTTTCCAGTCCCAATTACACCAATGCCAGGCCCTCGCACCTATCAGAGAACAGAAACAAACAGATAAGGATTTGGAAAGGTGACTGGTTTCAACATTTTAGAGATCTGAGATTGTGATATCCTCATGAAAGTAAATAGCAAGAAGCAGAACACAGAACATAATACACAGAAAGAGGGGTAAAAGGAATAGCCTGTGATGATCTTTCTGCGACTTCGATGTTGCTACAAATTGTGGGAACTTTGGCCTCCAAATATGGAGATTGACTTGTGAACCTGCGGTGATTTGCGGTGAGGGTTTGAAGCCACACATTCACCATTCCTGCGTGTTTTTAGTGCTTTAAAAATATATGTAGTAAAAAAAAAAACCTCATGGAGCAATAGCAGTACCTAAAGACCTGATTCAGATGTGGTTGCTAATGCAATAGCAGATACATTTTATTTTACACAGCTACCGTTAAAGTATACTACAGTCACAGCCGCCTGGAAATGTACTGAGATGACCACTGGAGGCCTCGCAGATCCCAGCAACTGCGTACACATAGGCATCTGAGTAACCCTATAGTCGCGCAGAGTGGCCGAGGGAACAGAGACCTTGGGGGCCATCTTTTCTGTGTACAGGATCGCAGATGTAGGTGGAGATGCCCCTAAAACGGCTGTAGCATGCCTGCATTTACCTCCCCTAACCGGACCCTGACTGTCAATCACTTTGCTGAAATCTTCACTGCAAGCGGCATTACAAGGTACCCTGGCAAGTGCGCAGTCAGCTGATAATCGCTCAAGTCTGTAAATATCGGCATTCCATCCACATCTGAATCAGGCCCTAGGCTGGTATTAAAAATATCGGAGGGGAAAAAATAGTCACCACATGACTGGAATACTTAAGGAAGTGGGGTGTGCATAAAAAAAAAAATGACACCCCTTGGGCAGCAGGTGCGGGATTGATATGTGGTAAGAAATAGATTTAATAATACACTACAAGTACCAGCTAGCCCCATCATGCTCAATTTTAAGAGCTGTCAGGGCATTCTGTCTCTTGGAGAACTACAAGTTCTATCATGCCCTGGCAGACAATGCCTGCTAGCACCTGTAAATAAAATATTACCAAAAGCACACATTGTAGGAAAAAAATCCTTAAATAAAAAAAAAGTGAGCTCTGATTGGTTGGAGCATGGGAGATGCCATTCTCTGACCAATCAGAACACTCCTATTCATTTCAATGGCAAGCGATTATATCCCTCCCATATACGCAGTCTCCTCCTTTCCTTTTCATTCCCTTCCTTACTGAAGGATGCCGGTATTCAATGTAAATGGTGATGTATACATAAGAAGTAGATAAATAAAAGTGAGCTGAGCTGCCTTCTCTAATTGCCAAGGACTGGGGATCTGACATAGAAACAACAATATTAACAGCAACATTTTTTATTTAAAGGAGCATAAAAAAATAAGATTTTACTCACCGGTAAATCTATTTCTCGTAGTCCGTAGTGGATGCTGGGAACTCCGTAAGGACCATGGGGAATAGCGGGCTCCGAAGGAGGCTGGGCACTCTAGAAAGATTTATGACTACCTGGTGTGCACTGGCTCCTCCCACTATGACCCTCCTCCAAGCCTCAGTTAGGACACTGTGCCCGGACGAGCTGACATAATAAGGAAGGATTTTGAATCCCGGGTAAGACTCATACCAGCCACACCAATCACACCGTATAACTCGTGATACTATACCCAGTTAACAGTATGAATATAACTGAGCCTCTCAACAGATGGCTCAACAATAACCCTTTAGTTAGGCAATAACTATATACAAGTATTGCAGACAATCCGCACTTGGGATGGGCGCCCAGCATCCACTACGGACTACGAGAAATAGATTTACCGGTGAGTAAAATCTTATTTTCTCTGACGTCCTAGTGGATGCTGGGAACTCCGTAAGGACCATGGGGATTATACCAAAGCTCCCAAACGGGCGGGAGAGTGCGGGTGACTCTGCAGCACCGAATGAGAGAACTCCAGGTCCTCCTCAGCCAGGGTATCAATTTTGTAGAATTTTGCAAACGTGTTTGCCCCTGACCAAGTAACAGCTCGGCAAAGTTGTAAAGCCGAGACCCCTCGGGCAGCCGCCCAAGATGAGCCCACCTTCCCTGTGGAATGGGCTTTCACCGATTTAAGATGCGGCAGTCCAGCCGCAGAATGCGCCTGCTGAATCGTGTCACAGATCCAGCGAGCGATAGTCTGCTTAGAAGCAGGAGCACCCAGCCTGTTGGGTGCATACAGGATAAATAGCGAGTCAATTTTCCTGACTCTAGCCGTCCTGGAAACATAATTTTTCAAGGCCCTGACTACGTCCAGTAACTTGGAATCCTCCAAGTCCCTAGTAGCCGCAGGCCCCACAATAGGTTGGTTCAAGTGAAAAGCTGATACCACCTTAGGGAGAAACTGGGGACGAGTCCTCAATTCTGCCCTATCCCTATGGAAAATCAGATAAGGACTTTTATATGACAAAGCCGCCAATTCTGATACACGCCTGGCCGAAACCAAGGCCAATAACATGACCACTTTCAACGTGAGATATTTTAGATCCACGGTTTTTAGTGGTTCAAACCAAAGTGATTTTAAGAAACTCAACACCACGTTGAGATCCCAAGGTGCCACTGGAGGCACAACCGGGGGCTGAATATGCAGCACTCCTTTTACAATGTCTGAACTTCAGGTACTGAAGCTAATGCTTTCTGGAAGAAAATCGACAGAGCCGAGATCTGTATCTTAATGGAGCCTAATTTTAGGCCCATAGACACTCCTGCTTGTAGGAAATGCAGAAATCGACCTAGTTGAAATTCCTCTGTTGGGGCCTTTTTTGGCCTCACACCAAGCAACATATTTCCGCCATATGCGGTGATAATGTTTTGCAGTTACATCTTTCCTGGCTTGAATCAGCGTAGGAATGACTTCCTCCGGAATGCCCTTTTCCTTTAGGATCCGGCGTTCAACCGCCATGCCATCAAAACGTAGCCGCGGTAAGTCTTGGAACAGACAGGGCCCCTGCTGCAGCAGGTCCTGTCTGAGCGGCAGAGGCCATGGGTCCTCTGATATATTTTCTTGAAGTTCTGGGTACCAGGCACTTCTTGGCCAATCCGGAACCACGAGTATCGTTCTTACTCCTCGCCTTCTTATTATTCTCAGTACCTTTGGTATGAGAGGCAGAGGGGGGAACATAAAACGACTGGTACACCCACGGTGTTACCAGAGCGTCCACAGCTATCGCCTGAAGGTCCCTTGACCTGGCGCAATATCTTTTATAGCTTTTTGTTGAGGCGGGACGCCTTCATGTCCACCTGTGGCCTTTCCCAATGGTGTACAATCCTTTGGAAAACTTCTGGATGAAGTCCCCACACTCTCGGGTGGAAGTCGTGTCTGCTGAGAAGATCTGCTTCCCAGTTGTCCACTCCGGGAATGAACACTGCTGACAGTGCTAACACATGATTTTCCGCCCATCGGAGAATCCTTGTGGCTTCTGCCATCGCCATCCTGCTTCTTGTGCCGCCCTGTTGGTTTACATGGGCGACTGCCGTGATGTTGCCTGATTGGATCAGGACCGGCTGGTTTTGAAGCAGAGGCCTTGCCTGACTCAGGGCATTGTAAATGGCCCTCTGTTCCAGAATATTTATGTAGGGAAGTCACCTGACTTGACCAAAGTCCCTGGAAGTTTCTTCCCTGTGTGACTGCCCCCCAGCCTCAAAGGCTGGCATCCATGGTCACTAGGACCTAGTCCTGTATGTCGAACCTGCGGCCCTCTTGAAGATGGGCACTCTGCAGCCACTACAATAGAGATACCCTGGTCCTTGGAGACAGGGTTATCAGCCTAATGCATCTGAAGATGCGACCCGGACCACTTGTCTAACAGGTCCCCCTGAAAAGTTCTTGCATGGAACCTGCCGAATGGGATTGCTTCGTAGGAAGCTAACATTTTTCCCAGGACTCGCGTGCAATGATGCACCGATAACTGTTTTGGCTTCAGGAGGTCTCTGACTAGAGATGACAGCTCCTTGGCTTTCTCCACCGGGAGAAACACTTATTTCTGGTCTGTGTTCAGAACCATCCCCAGGAACAGTAGACGTGTCGTAGGAACCAGCTGTGACTCTGGACTGTTTAGAATCCAACCGTGCTGTTGTAGCACTTTCCAAAATAGTGCTACCCCGACTAGCAACTGCTCCTTGGACCTCGCCCTTATAAGGAGATTGTCCAAGTACGGGATAATTAAAACTCCCCTTTTTCGAAGGAGTATCATCATTCCGGCCATTACCTTGGTAACACCCTCGGTGCCATGTACAGTCCAAACGGCAGAGTCTGGACTTGGTAATGGAAATCCTGTACCACAAATCTGAGGTACTCCTGACGAGGATAGTAAATAGGGACATGCAGGTAAGCATCCTTGATGTCCCGGGATACCATGTAATCCCCCTCGTCCAGGCTTGCAATAACCGCCCTGAGCGATTCCATCTTGAACTTGAATTTTTTATGCATGTGTTCAAGGATTTTAAATATAAAGAAGGGTCACACCGAACCATGCGGTTTCGGTACCCCAAACCGTGTGGAATAGTAACCCCGTCCTTGTTGAAGTAGGGGCACCTTAAGTATTACCTGCTGGGAATACAGCTTATTAATTGCCTCTAGCACAGCCTCCCTGCCTGAGGGAGTTGTCGGCAAGGCATATTTGAGGAAACGGCGGGGGGAAGACATCTCGAATTCCAGCTTGTACCCCTGAAATACTACTTGAATGAAACAGGGATCCACCTGTGAGCGAGCCCACTGATCGCTGAAATTTTTGAGACGGCCCCCCACCGTACCTGGCTACACCTGTGGAGCCCCCGCGTCATGCTGTGGACTCAGAGGAAGCGAGAGAAGAATTATGATTCTGGGAACAGGCTGACTGGTGCAGCTTTTTCCCTCTTCCCTTGTCTCTGTACAGAAAGGAAGCGCCTTTGACCCGCTTGCTTTTTTGAAGCCAAAAGGACTGTACCTGATAATACAGTGCTTTCTTAGTCTGTGAGGAAAACGGAGGTAAAAATATTTCTTCCCAGCTGTTGCTGCGGATACGAGGTCCCAGAGACCATCCCCAAATAATTCCTCACCCTTATAAGGCAGAATCTCTATGCGCTTTTTAAGGTCAGCATCACCTGTCCAGTGACAGGTCTCTAATACCCTCCTGACAGAATAGACATTACATTAATTTTGGATGCCAGCCGGCAAAATATCCCTCTGTGCATCCCTCATATATAAGACGACGTCTTTAATATGTTCTCATGTTAGCAAACTAGTATGTTTGACAGGGTCACCGACCACGCTGCAGCAGCACGCTCTGCAGGTTTCAGTCTAGTACCTGAGTGTGTAAATACAGACTTCAGGATAGCCTCCTGCTTTTTATCAACAGGTACCTTCAAAGTGGCCGTTCCTAAAACGGCAGTGCCACCTATTTTGACAACCGTGTGAGCGCCTTATCCACCCTAGGGGATATCTCCCAGCGTAACTTATACTCTGGCGGGAAAAGGTACGCCATCAGTAACTTTTTAGAAATTACCAGTTTCTTATCAGGGGGAACCCACGCTTTTCACACGCTTCATTCATTCATCTGATGGGGGAACAAAACACTGCCTGCTTTTTCTCCCCAAACATAAAAACCCCATTTTTAGAGGTTAATGTCAGAAATGTGTAACACATTTTCTTTATTGCCGGGATCAAGTCACGGATGTTCCTAGTGGATTGTGTATATGTCTCAACCTTGTCGACACTGGAGTCAGACTCCGTGTCGACATCTGTGTCTGCCATCTGAATGAGCGGGCGTTTTTGAGCCCCTGATGGCCTTTGAGACGCCTGGGCAGGCACGGGCTGAGAAGCCGGCTGTCCCACAGCTGTTACGTCATCCACCCTTTTATGTAAGGAGTTGACACTGTCGGTTAATACCTTTTACCTAACCATCCACTCTGGTGTCGGCCCCACAGGGGGCGACATCACATTTATCGGCATCTGCTCCGTCACTATATAAGCCTCCTCCTCAAACATGTCGACACAGCTGTACCGACACACCGCACACACACAGGGAATGCTCTGACTGAGGACAGGACCCACAAAGCCCTTTGGGGAGACAGAGAGAGAGTATGCCAGCACACACCAGAGCGCTATATAATGAGGGGATTAACACTATAACTGAGTGAATTTTCCCCCATAGCTGCTTGTATATACAATATTGCGCCTAAATTTAGTGCCCCCCCTCTCTTATTTACCCTTTGAGCCTGAAAACTACAGGGGAGAGCCTGGGGAGCTTTCTTCCAGTTGCACTGTGAAGAGAAAATGGCGCCAGTGTGTCTGAGGGAGATAGCTCCGCCCCTTTTCCGCTGCCTATTCTCCCGCTTTTTTCTGGATTCTGGCAGGGGTATTTACCACATATATAGCCTCTGGGGCTATATATTGTGGTATTTTTGCCAGCCAAGGTGTTTTTATTGCTGCTCAGGGCGCCCCCCCCAGGCGCCCTGCACCCTCAGTGACCGGAGTGTGAAGTGTGTATGAGTAGCAATGGCGCACAGCTGCAGTGCTGTGCGCTACCTTGGTGAAGACTGATGTCTTCTGCCGCCGTTTTTCCGGACCTCTTCTTGCTTCTGGCTCTGTAAGGGGGACGGCGGCGCGGCTCCGGGACCGAACACCAAGGACTGGGCCTGCGGTCGATCCCTCTAGAGCTAATGGTGTCCAGTAGCCTAAGAAGCCCAATCCGGCTGCAAGCAGGTAGGTTCGCTTCTTCTCCCCTTAGTCCCTCGCTGCAGTGAGCCTGTTGCCAGCAGGTCTCACTGAAAATAAAAAACCTAAATCTATACTTTCTTTCTAAGGGCTCAGGAGAGCCCCTAGTGTGCATCCAACCTCGGCCGGGCACAAGATCTAACTGAGGCTTGGAGGAGGGTCATAGTGGGAGGAGCCAGTGCACACCAGGTAGTCATAAATCTTTCTAGAGTGCCCAGCCTCCTTCGGAGCCCGCTATTCCCCATGGTCCTTACGGAGTTCCCAGCATCCACTAGGACGTCAGAGAAATAAAAGGTAAATAATGTGTTAGAAGAGAACAGACTGGCGCTACACATACTTACTTTGGGGTGCCGAGACAAAAAGTTAGCAGCTTCCTCAAAATACTCCAGATGAAATTCAGTCATTGTAGGTGGAAGGTCTTCAAAGGCAAAATACGGTAATGCGAGAGATGCGAA
Source organism: Pseudophryne corroboree (assembly GCF_028390025.1). Classification (NCBI taxonomy): domain Eukaryota; kingdom Metazoa; phylum Chordata; class Amphibia; order Anura; family Myobatrachidae; genus Pseudophryne; species Pseudophryne corroboree. The sequence continues at coordinate 120,897,871 of NC_086455.1, read as the reverse complement.
ACCACGGCTGGCTAGCAGGCTGGAACGATATTCTACCATGCCACCATCATCCCCAAACATGTCAATCACTCCAGGAAAGGAGCCCTCACCTAGCAATGGAATGACGAACAGTCGTTAACCACCTAGATTAAACAATGGTCAATGTGTATAAAACAAAGTAAGTAGTTACTTGTCTAAAAACTAGTAAAGTCAAAATAACGTAAGTTTAGACTTACTATATATTGTTAATCGTGAGGAAAGAAAACGAAACAAGCAGAAACAGTTACAGACACCCACCACACTAGGAAGAAGAGGAAAGACTTAAATACATGCTACGGCAATTCACTTAGAGGTTATGCCCTCTGACATGTACAAGTGCCGGGATTTTTACTGTAGGCCTTCAAATTCTTTGAATCAAAAATGTATGATAGTCCTGATTGGTTTCGGGGGGTGTCTCAGCCGATCCTGCACACCGTAACAGTGGCTCTGATGACTTTCTTCCTGCGCCCGTGCAGCGTGAGGAAGAAGTAACTCAGAGGCCGGATAATCGACTGATCTGCGACTGGCGCTGGGTCTTTGTACGTAGCCACTTGGAATCGCACAGACACCGGTGGGCTTCTCAATACAAATCAAGAACTACTTACGTTCTAACTGCACATACTGAGATTATAGTAAATCTGCCTCTTCTGACTCAACATTCTGTGAATTTATATTTGAGTTTTTATCTCTATTCACTACAAATATAATGGGATTAGATTAAAATAATGAAACGGTTGCAAAATTCAGATATTTCGTATTTCTTATAAGTCATAGTGGATGTTGCATTGGAAATTTTGTTTTTCCAGTATCTTGTGTTTGTTTGTTCAGACTACACAGCTGACTGACTTCATATACTCTTTAATGAAATCTAGATAATTTATAACTAGTGCTTGCCGGATATATTTTGTCTACTATGCTGCCAAATCCAGAATATAGGTAAGCATTAAGCTAAATTAGCTAGCCTTATCTTGACTACAAATGTCTAATATGGGATCTTGGAGGCAATTGGAACCACCTTAGGTGTCCGCACTCAAGAATCCACCATTGTACACATGGAAAAGGTCCCATACCAGCACCATGACAAACAGAACACATTCAGTAAGGGTTTGGCCCCCTGCTTTGTTTTTTACTAACCCACAAATTTTACTACAGAAGATCTATCAGTAAGGTTCACACTTTAATGCTGACTTGGCCCTGGTCCATATTATAAAACAGAGCATTACAGGGCTCAACAATCCCAGGGTACAGGTCTCCATGGCCCCTAGATTTTGCTGCCTGGCTACCAGATTATGCAGGAAGGGAGGAAGCAGACCCTCTTCAGCCCCAGCAGAGATTCATGAGTGTGCCTGTATTTCACGCACAGGAGAGCATGTGATAAGTGCCCGTCCCGGCCTGTACTGACTGCTGCGCATGTCTGTCCAAGTTTACGCTGTCTACTGTCTCCAAACTCTGGCAGCATACAGCCCTCCGATACAAGGGTCTATGTGAGGCCTGGGATTTTGGCTGCAGAAGGAGGTAGTGATGTTCAACAGGATGAGGGGGATTGTTTAACCAGGGTGTGGCCAAGGAGGGTCGGTTTGACTGGGGTTATCCCATTAGATGTGTGGCCGTGGGGGTTGGCTTGCCTGGGGGGGTGGGGGAAACTGCTCAGTAATGTAGCTGCCGGGGGGGGCAATTATTTTATGTTTTTGGGGGGGAGGGGCGGGGGGACGGTGGTCTGGCTCCTACACTTTCATCTTGGCTCCTACATTGTAGAAAAATTTGTCAAACCCTGGAGAAATAGACACCTCTCCTCCTATTCCAAACTCCACTTTAGGATGCACAACATGCCCCTCATCTTTTCACATTGCCCCAACATACGTTACCTCAGTTTCCACTTCAACAAGAGTTGGGAGCAAAGACAAAAACAAGTAACTTTGCACCTTGGTAAAACCATGCATCACTGTGGAGGGGGAATGTGCAGAGTCAGATTTGAGAGGGGCGTGTCCTAAGCTAAATATAAATTGCAGTCAGGGTTGGAAAAAAATAATTTAAAAAAAAAAAAACAACAACACTTTTTTGTTTAAACCAGTTTTTTTTCTTTACATTAATGTTTTAATGGAAAAAAAATTTGAATCATGTATTAGAAACCTTGATCAACCTTGGTTGTAATGCTTCCTAACATTACTAATGTTATTAGGCTTTGAGTTGATTCATTTTACAACTATCAATAAAACCAATTTTTTGCAGCTTATTATTCCTATCACATTTATATGTAGATAGACTAAACATACATACAAAGTACTCTGAGAAATAGATTAAATTGAAAATAAGAACAAGTTAATGTTAAGCATTAGTCCTACTTATTACTTATTATAATAAAATAAATCTGAATAGTAATACAGAATAGAAAATGCAAAAGCACTTCCAGAAATAAATAAACACACACACACACACACACACACACACACACACACACACACACACACACACACACACACACACAACAATATAATGTGTGGCCAGAGACTAAAGTACAGGATTAAGTAATTTAAAAATATACATATATGAGCTCATTTAAAATACCCAACAGGGCAAAATTAAAAAAAACAGGGGTTCGGCGACACTGCAGGATCCTGGCTGAACTCGGATGATTTTTTTAAAGGGGCAATCACTGGCATGAAACATTTTTGTTTATTGAAATGGGCTTTTTTTAAAGAAGTCATGACCCCATGCCTACAGTTTATTCACCGCATAATAACAAGTGTTTAAAAAAAAACAAAAACAAACATTTGGCTTAAACCATGGTTTAAACCAGCCAACCCTGAATTTGCAATGTAATAATAAAGTTGTCCAGTATTTGTGGGCTACATGCAAAAGCAGCCAGTATCTAACCTTCATGCAAAAAAGTAAATGTATTTGCATCCCTTGCATTGCAACATGGTTTGTCCAGGTGCAAAGTTAAACGCTGTTTTTGCTTTGCTCACAACTCAGAATCAGGTCTGTGTGTCTGCCAGACTATTACAAATGAAAATAGCAGCTCATTCATACGGGCTATGCACCCAAAAATAGTCAAATGAAAAAAGGGAGGGAGACGAGCACTTATATTCAAACAGGGGAATAATCCTGCTGGCAGGTGCGTCACCCAGTGTTCTTTTTTCCGTGTTCTTGAAAATAACAGGTGACTCACCAGTCGACAGGATGATCCTCTGGAGGTCACCTCTGTCACCAGCCCAAACAACTACTGTGCACAGGAGCATACCGGAAACTCAGAATCTGTCCCATAGAATACTTTATATCAGAGTACTTAACCTTGGAGGGACTATTCTGATTTGCAGTCCCAACAATTACCGGAATCAATACATTGTCCTCCTCCTCCTCCCCCCCCCCCCCACCCCCCCTTTTCCAGTTCCCAGTGATGTTGTACATTTTTTAGTCTCTGTACAAATGTTTATTTTACATTTTTAATTCATGGTACTGGCAAGCAGAGCCGGCCCTAGGCATAGGCAATTGCCTAGGGCGTTTGGTGTGCCTAGAGGCACAGGCAGCTTCTGATGATTAAAATGGTATGCAGCATGCCTATATTCTGTGTGTAGCATTTCATATGCAGATACAGCCATAGTCACACACAGTATATAGGCATGCCGCATATCCTTTTCATCAGCAGAAGCTGCTTGTACATCCTAGTCACATAGCAATGCAAATAAGATGCATTTTCATCAAAAATAGGCACCCGACGTTAGCAGAGCTGCCAGCTGACTCACGCCAGGCATCTCCTGCTGCATGGTGTATTGAGGCAAGATGTATAAGGACACATCTGTATCCAAGCATAGGCAGAGATCACAGTGTTAGCGGCCGTGTGAGTGCTGTGTGTGTGAGCAGGTTGGTTGTGCAATAATGTTCGGCATATGTGTAGGGTTCATCATGTGTATAAATGCATTAATAATGTGCTGCAAATGCGTAATGGGCACTATGTGTGTCATTATATGTATAAGGGCATTAATAATGTGTAACAAATGTGTAAGGGGCACTGTGTGTCATTATGTGTATAAGGGCACTAATAATGTGTGGCATATGTGTAAGGGACAATATGTGTGTCATTATGTGTATAAGGTCATTAATAATTTGGAGTATATGTGTAAAGGACATTATGTGTGTCATTATGTGTATGAGGTCATTAATAATTTGGAGTATATGTGTAAAGGACATTATGTGTGTCATTATGTGTATGAGGTCATTAATAATTTGGAGTATATGTGTAAAGGACATTATGTGTGTCATTATGTGTATGAGGTCATTAATAATTTGGAGTATATGTGTAAAGGACATTATGTGTGTCATTATGTGTATGAGGTCATTAATAATTTGGAGTATATGTGTAAAGGACATTATGTGTGTCATTATGTGAATGAGGTCATTAATAATTTGCGGCATATGTGTAAGGGACATAATGTGCATAAGGGCATTAATAAAGGTTGGCATTATGTGTAAAGCGCATTGTGTTTAAAAGGACATTAATAATGTGTGTCATGTGTAAGGGCCATTACTGTTTGGTGTTATGTGTATAAATGCATTACTAATGTGTTTCATTATGTGTATAAGGTGCTCTACTGTGTGGCGTACCATATAGAAATGGCAATACTGTGTGGTCTAATGTGGAAAAAGGGCAATATGGTGTGGTGTAATGTGAACAAGGAGCAATTCAGCGTGATGTTATGCGAATAAGGGGCACTACTGTGAGGAGTAACGTATATAAGGTAAAGTGGTACTACTGTGTGATGTAATATGAATTAGGGACACTATCACATGATAAATTGTGAATTAAGTTGCAGTACTGTGTTGCGTAATCTGAATTGTGGGTACTATTGTATTGCCATGCCCCTGGCCAGCAAAAACACACCCCTTTTTGGGCTGTGCGCCGAATGTGCACACTGATCCTATTTAAAATATAGGGGGTAGGAGCACCAAAATGAGGACTGCTATAGGAGAGCGGTGATGGTGCTGAGAAAGGGGTGCAGGGTCAGAGCCGGAACTAGCGGTGGTGCTAGGGGGCACCAGCTAAACATCTTGCCTAGGGCATCATATTGGTTAGGGCTGGCATGTTTTGAGACAATAAAAGTTAAATAGAAACCCGGAAATCTGGCCAAACTTTAACAAACAGCAGCGCCACCTGGAGGACATAAAAACATACTGTCGTATGAAGATCTTTCAATAACTATTACACTAAAGTATATTGTGAAACAAAATGTTACTTTTTACACTTCTATACATTGAAAGCATTGGTGGGTCACCAGCTGGATGCCTAGATCACATCAGGACCTCTTCCTGGGAGTCACCACTGTTCTACGTTGTAAGTATGAAAGCAAAGCCTTTTATCAGTAGCAGCAAAAATGTTATATTTCTGTGACACAAGAAAAAAATCATTTAAAGGTATTACTGATATAATGAAAAAGAAAGTTGACAATATATTTGGTTTTAGGACTGTGATACATGTCTATCACATACCTACTATACTTGAAAATATTCCATTTCACCCAGCAAGTACAGTAAATACAAACGTTGCTTCTTGCCAGGGGCGTATCTACAGAGGAGGGGGCCTGTGTACACCTCCGGGTGGGCCCCCTCCTCTGTACGGCGCTGTAGACTCCGGCATTGTGCCGGAGTCTACTGCGCATGCGCAGGTCTCCGGAAACATGGCACCCGCCATGATCCAGAGACCAATTTGGCTACCGCGCATGCGCAGCGGCCATTTTGGTCGCGATTTCCGCTGCTGGACTCCGGAAAGGTAAGTGTTAAAATGGGTGCAATGGGTGCGGTGTGGGCCCCCCTGGACCCAGGGGCCCGTGTGCACCGCATCCATTGCACCCATTATAGAAACGCCAATGTTTCTTGCTACTTTTAGCTACAATGCAAAGTTATATATTACTTTAACTCAGAGGCAGCAGCTACCCAAATAGATGATTTACTAAAATGTTTCATTAACCGGGGATATGATTCTAAAAACGTACTAGCTACAAAGGCCAAGGTAATGCTATTGGATCGAGACTCACTCCTAAAGAAGACAAGTTCATGCAAAAACCAAAGTTACCATGGAAGACCCAGTACAATGCTTCTTCTGAAGAACCCAACAGAATTTCTAAGAAACGTTGGCACCTTATTCAAACAGAGAGGAACCTGAATCTACACGATACGGAATTGATGCCCTGTTTCATGCGAGCCAGGAACATTTGGGATGGGCTAGTTAAAAAACAGCCATCTCATGTAAGAATACACAACAGACTGCTAACTTCTTACTGCATAAAAATAGAGGGCTGCTTGAAATGTGCATGTACCCAGTACCGGACTTCCCACTAGGCACGTCTCTAGGGGTGGCACAGCAGGTCTCCTCCCACCCCCTCCCCATGATGCTGGCTCTCTGCACGTGGAACTCGCACCCTGCAAAGCCAGCAGGTACGATCCAGCTGGGGGGTCAGACCAGACAGGGGGCATCAAAGAGACAGCGGTACAGGGAGACAGCATATATAGGCTGGCAGCAACGGGGGACACACATCGCCCTCCAACATCCTGTTTCTCACACCTCCCAGCGCCTTCCTCCCCTGAGTCCCTGCTTCATTAGCTCAGCCCCCATTGTGGAACCCCTGATCCCCCAAACTACCCTCCTGTTGTGGCACTCCCAACCCTCCCCTACTCATCCTCTTATCCCGGCACCACCAACACCCCCTTTGGTGGAAACCCAGAACGCCCCCTCAATCGAGGCACCCCCCCTCCCCCGTAGTGGCAACTCAAATCCCTCCCATCTCCCCCTATGCGGGCCACCCACTGCCCACCCCAAAGAACACCCGACCACCCCCCTCACTCTTCATACATAATGGGTCGGCGGCCATGCCTTGTAAGTGATTGCCCCTTTAAAAAAATCGTCCGAGTTCAGCCAGGATCCTGCACAGCCGCCGAACTCCATTTTTTTATTTTGCCCTGTTGGGTATTTTAAATGAGCTCACATATGTATATTTTTAAATTACTTAAGTCTCTGGCCACACGTGTGTGTGTGTGTGTGTGTGTGTGTGTGTGTGTGTGTGTGTGTGTGTGTGTGTGTGTGTGTGTAATAATGTTGTGCCTAGTGGCGAACAGAGCCCTAAATCCACTTCTGCATGTACCACGTGCAAATATTTGATAACAGGAGATACATTCTGTCATCTTCATCTGGGATTCAAGTATAACTTCAAACATAATCTAATTTGTGAGTGTACACATTTAATATATCAAACTGTATGTCCTTGTGGTCTGACCTACATAAGTAAGGCTACAAGAAAATTCAAAGAGAGGCTGACCGCTCACCGATCTGCGATAAGAGCAGCACTAACCAACAGATCAAGCAATCAACCAGTGGCTTCCTTGTCTACGATACTGGATGATTGACTATATACCCCTTCAATAAGGGGAGGCAATGGGAATCAGGCCCTGTTAAGGTGCGAAGCCAGATGGATTAAAAGATTGGATGTCTTCAGCCATAAAGGTCTCAGTGACATGTTACCTTTAGCCTGTTTCCAGTAACTTTACCCTATTTTTTGGGTGGTATTCATGTGACCGGCGGTCGGGAGACCGACGGTCACATGACCTCCACCAACATCCCACCCCCTCATTACCCTGACGGTCAGCATGCCGACCAACAGGGACTATTTCCACTTGTGGGTGTCAGGTGAACTGCGGAGACAACCTTCGGCAGGAACTGCTGTCTAGTACGGAGCTCTGCTCTGTCCTCGTAAAAAATCAAGTATGCACTTTTAGACGAAAAGGCCCCCAATTCTGAGGCACGTCTAGCAGAAGCCAGGGCTAGTAACATCACCGTCTTCCATGTGAGGTACTTGTCTTCTACCGTCATAAGAGGTTCAAACCAGGAGGACTGTATAAATTCCAACACTACATTCAAATCCCAGGGTGCCGTAGGCGGCACAAAAGGAGGTTGTATGTGGAGTACCCCCTGCAAGAAGGTCTGAACTTCTGGCAACACTGCCAATTTATTCTGGAAGAAAATGGAGAGTGCTGAAATCCTGGACCTTAATGGAACCCAGACGTAAGCCTTTTTCCACACCAGCCTGCAGGAAACGTAAGAAACATCCCAAGTGGAACTCCGCAAGCGGAAACGTGTGTTCCTTGCACCAAGAGACATTTCTTCTCCAGATATGATGATAGTGTTTTGACGTCACAGGCTTCCTGGCCTGAACCATGGTAGCAATAACCTTTTTGGGAAAGCCCTTGTGAGCTAGGTTGTCCCACTCAACCTCTGTGTCATTAAACGAAGTCGCCGTAAGTCCGGGTAGAGGAACGGTCCTTGTTGAAGAAGATCTCTTCTGAGAGGTAGAGGCCAAGGGTCTTCGACGGACATGTCCAGAAGATCCGCGTACCATGCCCTCCGAGGGCAATCCGGGGCAATCAGAATTGCCTGGACTCCCTGATTTCTGATGTGTTTGAGCACCCTTGTGAGCAACAGAATCGGAGGAAATAAGTAGATCAGCCAGTAAGGCCAAGGCGACGTCAGTGCATCTACTCCCTGGTTCGTGATTAATACCAGTGAAGCTTCTTGTTGAGACGAGAAACCATCATGTCTATCTGTGGGTAGCCCCACCGGTGGACAATCTGCTGGAAAACCTGCTGGTGGACACCACACTCCCCCAGGTGGAGATCGTGACGACTCAGGAAGTCCGCTTCCCAGTTGTCTACTCCCGGAATGAAGATTGCGGACAGTGCTCTTGCATTTCTATCCATCCAGAGGAGTATCCTTGACACCTCTTGCATGCAGGCTCTGCTTTTGTCCCTCCTTGCTGAGCGACGTACGCCACTGCTGTGGCGTTGTCCGACTGTACTTGGATCGCTTGATCCCTGAGCAGAGGAGAGGCCTGAAGCAGAGCATTGTAGATCGCCCAAAGTTCCAGAACGTTGATCAGAAGGAGACATTCGTAGGCTGACCACCTGCCCTGGAACTGCGCCCCTTGGGTGACAGCTCCCCATCCCCTTAGAATCGCATCCCCTTAGTCGTGAGGAGGTCCAATCCTGAACTCCGAAACTCCGGCCCTCCAGTAGATTGGAGGACTGCAGCCACAACAGGAGGGAAATCTTGGCCTGAGGCGACAGCCATATCATCTGGTGCATATGAAGATGTGATCCGGACCATTTGCTCAGGAGATCCAGCTGAAAAGTCCTGCCATGGAACCTCCCATATTGGATCGCCTTTTATGAGGCGACCATCTTTCCCGACAATCTTATGCAAAGATGCATGAACACGCGAGTAGGTCGGAGCACCATGCGGACCATCTCCTGAAGTGTTCTCATCTTGTCCTCTGGTAGGAACACCTTATGGGCTACAGTAACCAGCAACATCACCAGGAACAGGAGCCACTGAGTTGGCTGCAGGTGGGACTTCTGTAAATTGAGGGGATCCACCCATGGCGTGACAGAAGTTGGATAGTGCGGTCAATATGGAGCAACAAAAGCTCCCTGGATCTTGCTTTGATCAGAAGATCGTCCAGGTAAGGGACAATATTGACTCCCTGGACCCGGAACATCATCTCCGCCATCACCATTGGGATCACCCTCGGAGCTGTGGATAGGCCGAAGGGCAGTGTCTGGAATTGGTAGTGATTGTCCAGCAGGGCAAACCTCAGGAACGCCTGATGAGGTGGCCAAATCGGAATATGGAGGTAGGCGTCCTTGATATCCAAGGAAACCATGAATTCCTGTTCTTCCAAGCCCACAATCACTGGTCGCAAGGATTCCATTTTGAACTTGAACACCTCCAGGTAAGGACTCAATGACTTTAGATTCAAAATGGGCCTTTACGAACCATCCGGTTTCGGTACCACAAACAGGTGTGAGCAATAACCCTTGCCTCGTTGTGGTATTGGTACTGGAACAATGACGTGGGACTGGACCAACTTTAGGATGGCGTGTTGCAACGTAACCTGCATATTTTCCAAAGCTGGTAAGCTTGATTTGAAAAATCGTTGGGGAGGAGCACTGTTGAACTCCAGCTTGTAGCCTTGAGAAACAAGATCCCTGACCAAGGTATCCTGGAAGGAAGCCTCCCAGACGCGACTGGAGTGACGCAGACAAACTCCCACCTTGAGATCCCCTCGGGGTGGGTGGGGACTGTCATGCTGAGGCCTTAGTGAAATCAGAACTGGTGGTCTGTTCCTGAGAGCTGGTGCTTGCAGGCTTCCTTGACTTACCTCTGGTGCCTCTAGTTGCATTGGAGGCACCTTGACCTTAGATTGAAATCTGCGAGACCGAAAGGACTGTACAGATGGCCCTGGGTAGGAGTGTCTCGCCGGCGGGGCCCCAGAGGGGAGAAACGTGTATTTCCCAGCTGTAACTTTGGAAATCCATGTATCCAATTGAACCCCAAAGAGCCATTCCCCTGTAAAGGGGAGGGATTCAACACTGCGTTTGGATTCCGCGTCCGCTATCCACAGACGCAACCACAAGGCCCTGCACGCCGACACTGCCATGGCAGAGGTCCTAGCCTTAATGTTCCCCATCTCCTTGAGGGAATCACAGAGGTCGTGTGTAGTGTCCTTAATGTGCTTTAGGAGGGTCACCATAGTGGCCCTCCTCAATTAGAGTGTCCCATGAATGAATGGCATGGGTCATCCAGCAACCCGCAATGACTGGTCTTTGCGATACACTCAAATCTATTTACATGGCAGCAGGTGTATCTTCTATTTTCCTATCCCCAGGATCCTTTATGGTAAAGGAGCCCAGGGCAGGCAGCACCACCTTTTTGGACAGTCGAGAGACAGATACATCAACCCCGGGGGTTCCTCCCAAAATTTCCTACCTTCAGGAGCAAATGGGAAAGTGCGCAAAAACTTTTTTGACACTTGGAATTTTTTGCCTGGATTTCTCCAGGCTAACTTGAATAGGTCATCTAACTCTGCAGAATCAGGGAAAGTGACATTAGGCTTGTTTTGTGCAAAGAAAAACGACTGCTGTGATGCAGTGTCCTCTAGAGGGAGCTTTAACACGTCCCATATAGCCAGAAGTAGGGGTTCAATACCCTGGCAAAATCGGTATCCCCACTAATGATGGGGATCAAGTCCTCCCCATCCTCCTGTATATCCTCATCTGTGTCAGATAGTACAGCAGGCAAACCATGCTTCTGTTGTCCTGCATGAATGGAGGGGGGCTGAGCAACATCTGCCCAAGCAGCTAAACTGCAACAGCCTGTTGTAGTAGCTGAGTTTTCTGAACATTAGCAGTGAGCTGGGATGACATATCAGACATCATAGTTTTAAGAGACCCTAGCCGGTGGGGCTCTGGACCCTCTCCCCCAGCCCCTTCACTGATTTGTGAAGATTGGCTGCATTGTTCACATGAAACAGAATCAGATGATAATGGAGAGAATCTGGTGTGGCATACACTGCACAGCTTGTGTTTACCCATGTTTCACAGTAAGCACAATCACATACACACAGACAGTAATATATTGCAAGCCTGCCCTACTGTATGTGAGAGGAGACACACAGAGAGAAGGACACCAGCACACCCCTAGGGAGCTGTACATCCCCAGTGAGGCTGTCAGCTAACCTTATCACAGTCAACACTAATAAATCCTGCCCTGTAGAGGACCCAGATAGTGTTCAATAGCGGCTCTCCCCCTTTGCTACACCCTGTACCAGATATCCAGCGTGTCTAAGGAGTCAGGAAGCGCTGTGTGTGCTGTCCATGGCTGCAGTGAGCAGAGGGAGGCGCCAAAATACCTCTGGTCCCGCTCTGAGTTAGCTCCGCCCCCTCCAAAGGCGCCAGAGCTATAGTTATTATTTATACTGGCAATGTCTCCTTTCAGCTTAAAAACATCACAACAAGTGCTAGTCTAAGCCAGTCTACACGGGGGATCTTAGCGGGACCCCCCCCCAGGGTGGTCTTACTATGTATGGCCCTGCTGTCTAGAGCTTGCGGGTCATACGTGTTCTAGCTGGCTCCCAATTCAGTTACCCGGGACTGACGTCACTTCTGGAAATGTGTTCCAAGTGCGCTCCACTGCCTACCTGGATGGCGGGAAGCGCAGGAGTCATTAACAAAGAATGTCCTCAATAATTGAAGTTATCATTATGGAATAGGCACACATTAATACTATATGCAAAACGGAACTTCTGCTAAACACTTCCGGTTTCGAGTTTAGCCAACGCGAGTCAGCTGATGATGTGACCAATTACTGATATCAATGGGTATAAATATCTGGACAGTGATGAACCTCTCTTTACTCTCTTTGAAGAAGTCCTAGAGGGACGAAACACGTCGGTATTCCTCCCTATCCACCTGATACAACGTATGGACTGCTTATCTCATATTATTGAGCCATTGGGACTTTGAGAGACTCTGTTTGCACTGACCAGTGCTGTTTTTAAGTGGTGTTCATTGTTTTCCTTTTTTTTATTCCCTCTATGTGTAGTCGTAACTGTTTTTTTAATTATATAACTGTATGTGGACACATTTTTATCTAATCCACTAGGTGAATATAGTAACAGAGTATTTGAGGTTGAATAGAGGCAAATTGCCCATCGTGTTCAACCTGTATTAAGTTGTGATGATTCTACATACTTGCTGAATAATGTTTTTTGACTAGTTAGCTACTATAACTCATGTTACTCCCCGGATTAACCACGTTGATATTTTAAGTATTATAACCTTGGATAGCTTTTTCATTCAGAAATTTATCCATTCCTTTTTTAAATCCAATTACAGTGTCCACCATTACCACCTTCCCTGGCAGGGAATTCCACATCCTGATTGCCGTAACAGTGAAGAACCCTTTCCTCCGTTGCGTTCGGAAATTTCTCTCCTCCAGTCGCAGCGAGTGCCCACGTGTCCTAAACTGTGTTCTTTTAATAAATAATTCCTCTGATAACTCTTTGTGATGTCCCTTTACATATTTGAAGATATTAATAATATCTCCTCTTAGGCGCCTCTTTTGTAGGGTATACATATTCAGCCTAGTAAGTCTTTCCCTATAGTCCAGTCCTTCTAGGCCTTTAATCAATTTAGTAGCTCGCTTTTGAACACTTTCGAGCTCACTAATGTCTTTTTTATACAATGGTGCCCAAAACTGAACACAATATTCCAGGTGCGGACGTACCAATGCCTTATACAGCGGCATGATAACTAGTGATGAGCGGATTCGGTTTTACTCGGTTCTCAAAACCGAATTTTATTGACTCACTGATGTCACGTGTTTTGGATAGCCAATAAGATTCGGTTTTGAGAACCGAGTAAAACCGAATCCGCTCATCACTAATGATAACATCCGAGTCCCTTGTCTCAATTCCCCTTTTTATGCACGCTAGCACCTTACTTGCCTTCTTTACTGCGTTTTGACATTGTGTATGGTTATTAAGCCTATTATCAATGAAAACCCCCAAATCTTTTTCCAACTCTGTTTCCCCTAGGCGTTCCCCATTTAATATGTAGGATGCAAGTTTGTTTTTAGTCCCAAAATGCATAACCTTGCATTTGTCTGCATTGAACCTCATTTTCTATTTAGACGCCCAGAGTTCAAATTCATACGTATTATTATGCTACCACTACGCCGATAAATGTGAACATTTTTGAAGCTATAAAATACTACACTGAGATGGAAACCCACGACATTCTATCACTCATACCAAGCATATACGCACATATGATGTTACACTAAACCCTATCTACTACACTATCAGGCGCCTCTTCCTCACCTTCTAGAGCTACATAAACCGATTTGCCTATCAGCCAACGTTTCTGGGTCAAATCAGACCCTGGCTTCAGGACCAAGGAGTAGGAGCCAGTGGCTTTATTATGTGACTTCTAGCTGTTATTTTGTGGCTCCTACTCCTTGGTCCTGAAGACGGGGTCTGATATGACCCAGAAACATAGACCTGTCAAGGATTTCTAAAAGTTATGTGAGCTGACCAGTATGTATATTGGACCACTGTGTTGAATACACTATGGGGGATATTCAATTGTTTGAAAAGTCAGTTGGGCATCTGTTTTTTCCTATCTAATAGACAGGAAAAAACAGACACCCAACTGACTTTTCAAACATTTGAATTCCCCCCTATATGGGGGTCATTCCGAGTTGTTCGCTCGCTAGCAGATTTTAGCAGCATTGCACACGCTAGGCCGCCGCCCTCTGGGAGTGTATCTTAGCTTAGCAGAATTGCGAACGAAAGATTAGCAGAATTGCGAATAGAAAATTCTTAGCAGTTTCTGAGTAGCTCGAGACTTACTCCTACACTGCGATCAGATCAGCCCGTTTCGTTCCTGGTTTGACGTCACAAACACGCCCTGCGTTCGGCCAGCCACTCCCCCGTTTCTCCAGACACTCCCACGTTTTATCCTGGCACGCCTGCGTTTTTCCGCACACTCCCAGAAAACGGTCAGTTTCCGCCCAGAAACACCCACTTCCTGTCAATCACACTCCGATCACTACAACGATGAAAATTCTTCGTTCGGACGTGAATAAATCTACTAAGTTTTGTGCTAAAATACTTAGCGCATGCGCACTGCGTACCATGCGCATTTTTGCAAAAATCGGCAACGAGCGAACAACTCTGAATGACCCCCTATGTCTTTTTTCTAAATCCTGGAGTCTGTGATATTTAGACAGGAGGCAGTCTGCCTATTTGAATCTATTTAAATTTAACAAGGGCACACAGGTAGTTGGCTGGTATATATTATTGGAGTGCCGGTTTGTGGGACTTTGTATGTATGTATATATATATATATACATACATACACACACACACATACAATATATATATATATATATATATATATATATATACACATATACACACATATATATATTTCTCTACATATATAATAAAGAGAAAGAAATGATTAGCTTTTAAGATGGACATTACTATACCTGGAGGTAGAAACAGGCTGCCTCTGACTGCTCCTTCTCTCAGTCTGATCCTTCGCACTCCAGGGGCACAGAACCATCTCTGGATTTTAGTTCTAGCTACCACATCCTTTGGTATAGCTCTAGGGCTCATGTGCCCCTTATGTACCAACAGATCAATCCCCATAGGAGACTTGTGCACACTTCTCTGTTCCAGTCTCTGGTAGGGCTTTTCCATGACAGAGGGAGCCAGGCTCCAGAGGAGGCCCATGGGCAGCACCCCTGTATAGTCACCCCCAAGAGAAGGCTCCCTGTGCAGATGCACTCTGCCGAAGTGATCAGCCTCATAGTGTGCACAGGAGTCATACAGGCAGCTGTCCTCCTCCACCAGAGCCCTCACTGTCACCGCTTCCCGCGCGCTCAGCCCCTGTACTGTGATCTGCAACTTCTCGTCTGCAAAGCCAGCCTGGGGGCTCACCGACACCGACACCGCCCGGCTGCCTGTGTAACTATAGGGAGCTTTCCGGAGCTCTGCAGCCCAGCCGCGTAATACACGGCAAAGCATTCTCCCACTGTGTGTACACTAGCACAGCAGCACTCTGATCAGCTGACGAGAGCAGGCAGTCATGTGACCAGCAATGAGTCCGACTTAGCCGATCACAGAGCGCATACAACTGTCATGCTTTGTATTTGTGTATCAGTACATTGATGTAGGCTACACATTGCTGTCTGTAATACTTTGGGCAGGGTTGGCAATAATGTGTCTCCCACACAGTGCGGCAATATAGTGTATTATGTATTACATGATTTTCACCTTTCAGAGTTATATTGTTTGAGGTTTTTATTTTATTTATATAGTTTATGAAGCACGTGCACCGCCTGGAGCTGTCAAAATTATCTGCAGCAGATCCCAGTGTTTCCACTTGTATTAATATAAAAAACCCTATTATTTCGGATCCATTCAGCTAATGTGGTGAGGGCTGCAGTTTATTATCCCCATCTGTCTCCTGTTATATTTTTTTTCTCCCTCTCCTGTGCAGCACTTACTGCAGTGTATCCCAAATGTAGTCCTCAAGGCACCCTAACAGTCCAGGTTTTAAGACTTTCAATGCTTATGCACAGATGACTTAATCAGTACCTCAGTCAGTTTGATTATATATTATGCTATCTGTGTACAAGTATGGATAGCCCTAAAAATAGGATTTTAATTATCTACCGGTAAATCCTTTTCTCGTAGTCCGTAGAGGATACTGGGGTCCATTTAGTACCATGGGGTATAGACGGGTCCACTAGAAGCCTTAGGCACTTTTCGAATTTGATAGTGTGCGCTGGCTCCTCCCTCTATGCCCCTCCTACCAGACTCAGTCTAGGAAACTGTGCCAGAGGAGACGGACATACCTTGAGAGAAGGATTTAAAGGACAGTGGTGAGATTCGAACCAGCACACATAAAACAAGAGGAAATCCATGCTAACCAAACTTGATGAGGAACAGCAACAACTGAACCAACAACAGTACTTAACAAGTAACAGTGCAGGAAGAACGAAGCACTGGGTAGGCGCCCAGTATCCTCTACGGATTACGAGAAAATAATTTACCGGTAGGTAATTAAAATCCTATTTTCTCTTACGTCCTAGAGGATACTGGGGTTCCATTTAGTACCATGTGGTTGTACCAAAGCTCCCAAACAAGGTGGGAGAGTGCTGAGGTTCCTGCAGAACTGATTGACCAAACTGAAGGTCCTCAAAGGCCAAAGTATTGAACTTGTAGAACTTAGCAAACGTGTTCGAACCTGACCAAGTAGCTGCTCGGCAGAGCTGTAAAGCCGAGACACCCCAGGCAGCCGCCCAGGAAGAACCCACCGACCTAGTAGAGTGAGCCTGTACAGATTTCGGAACCAGCAAACCAGCTGTAGAATAAGCATGCTGGATAGTAAGCCTGATCCAGCGAGCAATAGACTGCTTTGAAGCAGGACACCCAATTTTATTGGGATCATAGAGAACAAACAGCGAGTCTGATTTTCTGTGACGAGCTGTCCGCTTCACGTAGATTTTCAAAGCCCTCACAACATCCAAAGACTTTGAAGTAGCAGAGGTGACGGTAACCACCGGAACCACAATAGGTTGGTTGATATGAAATGCAGACACCACCTTAGGAAAAAATTGTTCTGAGTTCAGCTCTATCTTCATGAAAAATCAAATAGGGGCTTTTGTGAGACAACGCCCCCAGTTCCGACACACGCCTTGCTGAAGCTAAGGCCAATATTGTGACGGTTTTCCACGTAAGAAACTTCATGTCAACCTCCTGTAAAGGCTCAAACCATTCTGACTATAGAAACTGCAACACCGCGTTGAGATCCCAAGCTGCCGTGGGAAGCACAAAGGGCGGTTGGATGTGCAGAACACCATAAAAGAATGTCTGAACCTACAGGAGGGAAGCCAATTGTTTTTGGAAGAAAATGGACAAGGCGGAAATCTGGACTTTTATGGAGCACAAGCGTAGGCCCACGTCCACCCCTGACTGCAGTAAAAGAAGAAAATGTCCCAGTTGAAATTCCACCGCAGGAAATTCCCTGTTTTCACACCAAGAGATGTATTTTTTCCAAATACGGTGGTAATGTTTAGAAGTTACCCCCTTTCTGGCTTGGATCAAAGTTGGAATAACCCTGTCCGGGATCCCTTTCCGGGCTAGAATTTTATGCTCAACTTCCATGCCATCAAACGTAGCCATGGTAAGTCTTGATAAATGAACGGCCCTTGTTGCAGAAGATCCTCGCGAAGAGGTAGAGGCCACGGGTCCTCTAAGAGCATCTCCAGTAGATCCGCGTACCAGGCCCTTCTTGGCCAGTCCGGAGCAATGAGTATTGCTTGAATCTTTTTATTCTTTTGAGAATTCTTAGGATCAATCGAAGTGGTGGAAACACGTAAACCAAACCCATGGAGTCACCAGAGCGTCCACAGCCTGTGGGTCTCTCGACCTGGAACAATACCGATTGAGCTTCTTGTCGAGACGAGAGGCCATCATGTCGATTTGAGGAACCCCCTACCGACGTGTCAAGCACCTGAACACCTCCGGTTGAAGGCCCCACTCTCCCGGGTGGAGGTCGTGTCTGCTGAGGAAGTCTGCTTCCCAGTTGTCCACTCCCGGAATGAAGATTGCCGACAATGCCACAGCGTGTCTTTCTGCCCAGAGGAGAATCCTTGTTACCTCTGAAATTGCTGCTCTGCTCTTCGTTCCGCCCTGCCGGTTTATGTACATTACTGCCGTCACATTGTCCGACTGAACCTGAATGGTTTGATCTTGAAGAAGATGTGATGCATGTAGAAGGGCATTGTATATGTCCCTTAGTTCCAGAATGTTGATTGGGAGAATGGTTTCCTGACTTGACCATTTTCCTTGGAACTTTTCCCCTTGGGTGACTGCTCCCCAACCTCTGAGGCTTGTGTCTGTGGTTAGCAGAATCCAATTTTGAGTCCTGAACCTTCGGCCCTGTCAGGTGAGAAGTCTGAAGCCACCACAGAAGAGAAATCCTGGCTCTTGGCGAAAGACGAATCTTCTGGTGCATGTGGAGATGCGATCCGGACCATTTGTCCAACAGATCCAGCTGGAAGGGCCTTGCATGAAACCTTCCGTACTGCAGTGCCTCGTAAGCGGCTACCATCTTCCCCAGAAGGCGAATGCATAGATGCACCAATATCCATATCTAGTATTATCCCCAGGAACGGAAGTCTCCGTGTTGGTTCCAGGTGAGATTTTGGTAGGTTCAGAATCCACCCGTGATCCCGGAGTAGACGAGTTTAGAGGGCAATGTTGTCCTACAACCTCTCCCTGGATGGTGCCTTTATCAGCAGATCATCCAGGTATGGAATTATGTTCACTCCCTGTTTGCGGAGGAGAAACATCATCTCTGCCATTAACTTGGTGAACACCCTCGGTGCCGTGGAGAGGCCAAATGGCAGGGCCTGGAACTGGTAGTGACAGTCCTTTAATGCAAACCTTAGATAAGCCTGATGAGGCGGCCAGATTGGAATATGAAGGTACGCATCCTTGATACCCAGAGACACCAGGAATTCCCCCTGCTCCAGACCTGAGATCACCGCTCTCAGAGACTCCATCTTGAATTTGAACACCCGTAAGTACGGGTTCAGTGACTTGAGGTTTAAAATGGGTCTTACCGAACAGTCCGGCTTCAGTACCACAAACAGGTTTGAATAATAACCTTTGTTGTGCAGATGAGGTGGAACTGGAACAATGACCTGAGTCTGTACCAGTTTTTGAATTGCATCCTGTAAAGTCATACTTGCTTCCTGAGAAGCTGGTAAGCCTGATTTGAAGAATCTGTGAGGTGGGAGTACCTGACTCCAGCCTGTACCCCCGGGTGATAAGATCTTTGACCCAGAGATCCTGGCAAGATGTCGCCCATATGTGACTGAAATCTTTTAATCGGGCTCTCATCTGCCTGTCTACCAGGCAGTGTGGTCCACCGTCATGCTGAAGGCTTTGAGGAAAGAGAACCTGAGTTCTGTTCCTGTGAACCTGCAGTTGCTGGTTTTCTGGGTTTACCTCTATTGCCTATGGAGGCTGTAGAGCAGTGATTTTCAACCTTTTTTTACTCGCGGCACACCGAACAATATTTTAAAATTGCCAAGGCACACCACAGTAAAAAAAAAAATCCCCACAGACATTGGCCTACACAGAAAGAAACAATCACATTGCTCCCCACATAAATCTTATTGCTCCCCAAATAAATCAATCACATTGCTTCCCACATAAATCCATAAATCCTTATTCTCCCCACATAAATCCTATTGCCCCCCTTCCCCCCACAGGAGAAATAAAATAACAAATATTAGCCCCTACCGGTCAGCTGTCCTCCTCCTTGTCCCTTAGTGGCGGGGGGTTTTCATAGTGGAGTTCTGCGAATACTGAGCAGTGGGCGGTCGGGTATGTGTGGATGTGGGTGGGCAAAGAAAGCTGTGTATGCAGGCAGGAACTGGAAGATGCATATGTAGGCGGGCTGGCTGGGTGGTGTGACGTGGCGGCCTTGACCTATGATATCACACCGCCGCGTCTTCAAGGCATATGTCGGAGCACGACTGATCCTCTAAGAAGAGCCTGGGCCAACAGTTCACTCTGAAGGTGCAGGAAGCTGCTCTGGCTCCGCGGCACACCTTGCAACTGGTCGCGGCACACTAGTGTGCCACGGCACACTGGTTGAAAAAGCCTGCTGTAGAGGAACCTCTGGTTTTATTTTTAAATTTGGCTGTCCGAAAGGACTGCAGAGTTGGAGCCGAGTAGGTCTTCCTAACTGGGGGGCTGCGAAAGGAAGATATGTAGACTTACCCGCCATAGCCTTGGAAATCCACGTATCCAGTTCATCACCAATTAGGGCCTCACCTGTGAATGGTAGGCTTTCCACGCCCTTCCTGGAATCCGCATCCACAGTCCACTGGCATAGCCATAAGCCCCTGCGTGCTGACATGGCAGTGGTGCGTGCGTTGAGCAAGCCTATTTCTTTTATGGCCTCCACCATAAAATTCGCAGAGTCCTGTATATGTTGTAGGAGTAAAACTGCCTCCCCCCTGGATAAGGAATCTAATCCCTCAGTTAGGTTACCTGACCACTTTGAAATGGCCCTAGTGTTCCATGCACAAGCAATAGTGGGTCTTTGGGCCACCCCAGCAGCTGTATATACAGATTTGAGAGTGGTCTCAATCTTGCGGTCGGCCGTGTCCTTTAAGGAGGCTGCCCCAGGGACAGGAAAGATTATCTTATGTGATAACGTAGATATCGATGCATCAACAGTTGGTGGATTTTCCCATTTCTTCCTATCATCCTGAGGAAAAGGGAAGGATGTGAGTAACCTTTCTAGGATCTGAAATTTCTTATCAGGATTAACACAAGTCTCTTCAAATAGGGTATTCATCTCTTTTGATGCAGGAAAAGTAACAGAGGATTTCTTTTTTACATTAAAATAAGATTCCTCATCCTCCTCTGTCACCTTATCAAGAATGTGCAGGAAGTCTCTAACAGCTTCTATCAGAGCCTGTATTCCTTGTGACAGAGCAGCATCCCCCCTCCTGAGTCCACCTCACCCTCCTCTGCATCTGATATGTCATCATCAGTGTCAGCCTGCAGGATCTGGGCCAGTGTACGCATTTGCGGACAAATGGTAGGGGTCTGAGACACCGGTATGGGGACTGAATCTCTAGTCATCAGGTCATCCACAGACTGCCTTAAGTATTGCGTCTCTCTTTCATTATGGGATAATTTATTCGAAATATGTGAGATCATCCCTTTAAGGGAATCCAACCATGCTGGTTCGGACCCACTAGCTTGAGAATGTGTAATATCTTGAGTACACTGTAGTGATCCCCCTGAGGAAGAAAGACACTCTGCCGTGCATGAAACACACTCCTTGCCTGACATTGTAAATGTGAAGCACACACACAGGAAAGGTTAAAACACAGTTAACCCACACAGAGTCCTTCCAGGGATACACAGAGTATATAGGAGCCAGCCACACCGTGCCCATTGTGCTAATGCCAAGTTTAGCTGGGTCGCAGACTAAGTACCCTGATCGGGGCTTAGTACTCTAAAAACACTCCCCCCCCACTTACTATGACCCCTTGGTACCGCTGAGGTAAGCTAGAGTTCTTCTGGAGAAGCTGCGCTTCCCTGATAGTCTGTCTGTGTAGAACTGCAGAGGGAAAATGGTGCTGGTGAGCCGCTCATAGTGAAGCCTCGCCCCCTTAATGGCGCGCGGTCTTCCCGGTTTTATTTAAACTGGCTGAGGTGTTTTAGATGCTTAAACAGTGGGGCATAGCCCCTGTAAGCGTATTTGCCAGTGTGGGTACTGTATAAGATGACTCAGCTCGCCCCTCATAGCGGTACAGCCTGCGCTGATCTGAGCCTGGAGACGCAGCCTGCTCCTCAGCGCTGCGCTCCATACCCTCATACCGCCATAATAGCCGGCGACCTGCTAACCAGGACGCTGTCATAACACTCACCACTCTTCTTTCTTCTGGCTCTGTTAGGGGTGGCGGCGTGCTGCGGAAATGTATGCTCGCCATGGTGGTGCTTGCGAATGGTTTCCTGAGGAGCTCAATGTCCTGTCAGTGGGGAACGGGACCATTAACCCTATAGAAAACTCTTCAGGAGCTTCCCTAAGCGTGAGCGGCTAATCCGGGCACATTTTCTAAACTGAGTCTGGTAGGAGGGGCATAGAGGGAGGAGCCGGCGCACACTATCAAATTCTTAAAGTGCCCAAGGCTCCTGGTGGACCCGTATATACCCCATGGTACTAAATGGACCCCAGTATCCTCTAGGACAGGCTTTCCCAACCAAGGTCCTCAAGGCACACCAACAGTGCAGGTTTTAGTGATATCCAGGCTGCAGCACAGATGGTTAACTCAAAATAACTGAGCTACTAATTAAGTCACTTGTGCTGAAGCCTGGATATCACTAAAACATGCACTGTTAGTGTGCCTTGAGGACCGTGGTTGGGAAAGCCTGCTCTAGGACATAAGAGAAATCTGGACTTACAGGTTGCCTTTAGGAGCAAGTATGGGAAACCCCACCTTACTGTCTAACCCCAAGCCAGGTATATTATGGGAAGTACATACCTGAAAGATGGTGCGACCCAGCGACGTGATGTAACAAATAGAATTTTAATTACCTACCAGTAAATCCTTTTCTCGTAGTCCATAAGTTATATTGGGGAATTCGTATGATGGGTATTAGACAGGATCCAAAGGAGCCGGTGCACTTTAAATTTCTTCAATTGGGTGTGATGGCTCCACCCCTCTATGCCCCTTCCCACAGGCAATTATAGGTAAAACAGTGCCCGAAGGAGAAAGGACATACTTGAGAGAAGGAACATAACAATGAGTGGTGAGATTTATGCACCAGCACACCAATAACACTAAAACGACCAGCAACGGCTGGTAACAAAACAGCAACAGCTGAACAGGTAACCATATCAGAGAAAACCTGCAGAAAAGTCAATGCAATGAGGCGGGCGCCCAATATCCCTTATGGACTATGAGAAAAGGATTTACCGGTAGGTAATTAAAATCCTATTTCCTCTAGCATCCATAAGGGATATTGAGCAATTAGTACGATGGGGACGTCCTAAAGCTTCCAGAACGGGCGGGAATGTGTGGAGACGTCTGCAGCACCGCCTGCCCAAACTAGGAATCCTCTTTGGCCAGGGTATCAAACCTGTAGAACTTCACAAAGGTATTCTTCCCCGACCAGGTAGCAGCTTGGCACATTTGCAAGGCTGAGACTCCACGGGCAGCCACCCAGGAAGACCCCACCGATCTTGTAGAGTTGGCCTTCAGAGACCGTGGAACAGGTAAGGCTGCCGACACATAGGCCTGTTGGATAGTCAGTCTAAGCCAACAAGCAATGGACTGCTTTGAAGCAGGGGAACCATTTTTTCTGAGCATCATATAGCACGAACAAGGAATCCGCCTTTCTGATCCGAGCTGTTCTCTTTACATAGATCTTTAAGGCTCGCACAGTATCCAATGCCTCCGGAGGAGCAGAACTGCTAGAACTTGATGGAACCACAATAGGTTGATTCAAGTGGAATGCAGAGACGACCTTTGGCAGAAACTGCTGCCTAGTCCTGAGCTCCGCTCTGTCTTCATAAAAAAACAAGTAAGGGCTTTTACATGATAAGGCTCCCAATTCTGAGACATGCCTAGCAGAAGCCAGGGCCAATAACATCACCGTCTTCCATAAGAGGTACTTGTCTTCTACCGTTATCAGAGGTTCAAACCAGGAGGTTGAATGTGAAGTACCCTTTGCAAGAATGTCTGAACTTCTGGCAACACTGCCAATTTCTTCAGGAAGAAAATGGAGAGAGCTGAAATCTGGACCTTAATGGAACCCAGACGTAAGCCCTTATCCACACCAGCCTGCAGGAAATGGATGAAACATCCCAAGTGGAACTTCCCAGGTGGATTCGTGCGTTCCTCGCACCAAAATACATATCTTCTCCAGATATGATGATAGTGTTTTGACGTCACAGGTTTCCTGGCCTGAACCATGGTAGCAATAACCTTTTTGGAAAGGCCCTTGTGAGCTAGGATGTTCCGCTCAACCTCCATGCTGTCAAACAAAGTGGCTGTAAGTCCGGGTACGAATGGTCCTTGTTGAAGAAGATCTCTTCTCAGTGGCAGAGGTCAAGGGTCTTCGACAGACATGTCCAGGAGATCCACGTACCATGCTCTCCGGGGCAATCAAAATTTCCTGGACTTCTTGATTCCTGATTCGCTTTAGCACCCTTGGGAACAATGGAATTGGAGGAAACAGGTAGACCAGCCGGTATGGCCAAGGTGACATCAGTGCATCTACTGCTCTCGCCTGAGGGTCCCTGGTTCGTGAGCAATTCCAACTAAGCTTCTTGTTGAGATGAGAAACCATCATGTCTATTTATGGGCAGCCCCACCGGTCGATGATCTGTCAAAACACCTGATGGTGGAGACCCACTCTCCCGGGTGGAGATCGTGACGACTCAGGAAGTCCGCTTACCAGTTGTCTACTCCCGGAATGAAGATTGTGGATATTGCTCTTGCATTTCTTTCTGCCCAGAGGAGTATCTTTGACACCTCTCGCATGCAGGCCCTGCTCTTTGTCCCTCCTTGTCGATTGATGTACGCCACTGCCGTGGCGTTGTCCGACTGAACCTCGATCGCGTGATCCCTGTGTAGAGGAGAGGCCTGAATCAGAGCATTGTAGATCGCTCGAAGTTCCAGAATGTTGATTAGAAGTAGGGCTTCGTGGGCTGACCACCTGCCCTGGAATTGAGCCCCCTGGGTGACAGCTCCCCATCCTCTCAGACTCACATCCATCATGAGGAGGATCCAATCCTGAATCCCAAAACGTCGACCTTCCAGTAGGTTTGAGGACTGCAGGCACCACAGGAGGGAAATACTGGCCTTAGGTGACAGCCATATTATCCGGTGCATCTGAAGATGTGATCTGGACCCCTTGCTCAGGAGATCCAATTGAAATGTTCTGGCTTGGAACCTTCCATACTGGATCGCCTCGTATGAGGCCACCATCTTCCCCAACAATCTTATGCAAAGATGGATGGATATTCGAGTAGGCCGGAGAACCATTCAAACCATCTCCTGAAGTGTTCTTGCTTTGTCCTCTTGGAGGAACACTTTTTGGGTCACAGTAGCCAGCAACGTTCCCAGGAACAGGAGCCGCTCAGTTGGCTCCAAGTGGGACTTCTGTAAATTGAGGAACAACCCATGGTGTGACAGAAGTTGGATAGTGCAGTCTATATGGAGCAATAAAAGCTCCCTGAATCTCGCCTTTATCAAGAGATCGTCCAGATAAGGGACAACATTGACCCCCTGGACCCGGAGTTGGAACATCATCTCCGCCATCACCTTTGTGAACACCCTCGGAGCTGTGGATAGGCCGTAGGGTAGCGCCTGGAACTGGTAGTGATCGTTCAGCAGGGCAAACCTCGGTAAGCTTGGCGAGGTGGCCAAATCTGGATATGGAGACAGGCATCCTTTTTATCCAGGTCCAGACCATGAACTTCCGTTCTTCCAGGCCCACAATCACTGCTCGCAAGGATTCCATCTTGAACTTGAAAACCATTAGGTAAGGGTTCAAGTATTTTAGATTCAAAATGGGCCTTACCGAACCGTCCGGTTTCGGTACTATGAACAGGTTGGAGTAGTAACCGTTTCTCTGTTGTTGCAGTGGCACTGGAACAATGACTTGGGACTTGACCAATTTTAGGATGGCCTGTTGCAGCGTAACACGCATATCCTCCAAAGCTTGATTTGAAAAATCGTTGGGGAGGAGCGCCGTCGAACTCTAGCTTCTAGCCCTGAGAAATGAGGTCGTTACCTAGGTATCATGGCAGGAGCTTTCCCAGATGCAGCTGAAGTGACGCAGCTGAGCTCCCACCTCGAGATCCCCACGGGGTGGGTGGGCACCGTCATGCTGAGGCCTTAGTGGAAGCTTAACTGGTGCTCCCCTTAGAACCTGCGATTGCTGGTTTTCTTGTCTTACCTCTGGTGCCTCTAGCCGCATTGGAGGCACCTCTGGCCCTAGATCTAAATCTGTTAGACCGAAAGGACTGGTTAGACGGCCTCGGGTAGGAACGTCTAGCTGGCGGGGTACAAGAGGGGAGAAACGTGGATTTCCCTGCAGTAACTTTAGAAATCCACGTATCCAATTCCACCCCAAAAAGCCAATCCCCTGAAAAAGGGACACTGCGCTTGGACTCTGCGTCCGCTATCCACTGACGCAACCACAAAGCTCTGCATGCCAACACTGCCTTAGCAGTGGTCCTAGCATTAATATTGCTTACCTCCTTGAGAGAGTCACACAGGACGCGTGCAGTGTCCTGAATGTGTTTTAGGAGAGTCACTGTAGTGACCAGGGACATATCCCCCGAGAGGCCCTCCTGAATTTGAGTAGCCCACGTATGAATGGCATGAGTCATCCAGCAACCTGCTACGACCGGTCTTTGTGATATACCTGCTGCTGTGTAGATAGACTTCAGTGTAAGCTCTATTTTTCTATCCCCAGGGTCCTTTATGGTAAAGGAGCCCGGAGCTGGCAGTTCTGCCTTTTTAGATAGGCGAGAGACTGATACGTCAACAGCCGTGGATTCTTCACAGATTTTCCTGCCTTCAGGAGCAAATGGGAAAGTGTGCAAAAACCGTCTTGACACTTGGTATTTTTTATCTGGATTTTCCAGGCTAACTTAAACAGGTCATCTAACTCTGCAGAATCAGGGAAAGTGACACTGAGTTTGTTCTGTGTAAGAAAAACAACTGCTGTGCCGCAGCATCCTCTAGAGGGAGTTTTAACACTTCCCTTATAGCTAGAATGAGAGGTTCAATACCCTGTGTAGAAGGGGAATCCCCAGTAACAGGATCCAATTCCTCCCCCCTCGTCTTGTATCTCCTCATCAGAGTCTGAGAGTAAAGCAGGTAACCCACGCTTTTGAGGTCCTGATCTAGGGGGGGGGGGATAGGGCTGTGGAACATCTGCCCTTGCAGCTAGGTCTGCAACAGTCTGCTGCAGTTGTTGAGTTTTTTTGAGTATTAGCAGTGAGCTGAGATGACATATCTGACATCATGGATTTTATGGCACCTAGCCAGGAAGGCTCTTGACCCTCCCCTCAGGTTTGTACTCATCACTGTCGTCACCTTCAGGCTACTTTTAGAGGTGTGCGGCGTACTGCGATTGTGACAGCTAAGGCGCAGTGCCCCGCTGTACAACAACCTCTCAGGACAGTGGTCCTGCAGCGGGGAAGCGGCTCTGACACCTTACAGAGGCCGGTGACCGCCCCCCTTCCCCCACTAACTCCCACAGTGCGGGTAAGCTGTTGCCCAAACAGTATACCGAAAATAATAAAATTTTAAAAGAAACTGAAGAAAACACTCTGGAGTTTTTTTCTAAACTTTTTTTCTACACTGCCTGTGGGAGGGGGCATAGAGGGGAGGAGCCAGCACACCCAGTTGAAGAAATTTTAAGGGCACCGGCTCCTTTGGACCCCGTCTATACCCATTATACTAATTCCCCAATATCCCTTATGTATGCTAGAGAAATACTGTATACTGCATCACCATACACACAACATGATCCGCTGTACGATGACGCAATAAAACGTTACATGCATAACACCGCATTGTCCGCAGCATCGTCCCATCTGATGTGCCGTGCATCAGATAGGATATTGCGACCACTCAGTTCATCAAATGATGAACTGGGTGGATTTGAGAGTACACATTATGGTGGTCATTCCGAGTTGATCGCTAGCTGCTTTCGTTCGCTGTTCAGCGATGAGGCAAAAAAACGGCACTTCTGCGCATGCGTATGCAGCGCAATGCGCACACGCAAAGTAATATTACAACGGACGATGTAGTTTCACATAAGGTCTAGCGAAGCTTTTCAGTCGCACTGCTGGGCGCAGAGCGATTGACATGAAGTGGGCGTTTCTGGGTGTCAACTGACCGTTTTCAGGGAGTGTTCGAAAAAATGCAGGCGTGCCAGGAAAAACGCAGGCGTGGCTGGGCGAACGCAGGGCGTGTTTGTGACGTCAAAACAGGAAATGAACAGTCTGAAGTGATCGCAAGCGCTGAGTAGGTATTGAGCTACTCTAAAACTGCACAAAAAAACTTTGGCGCCGCTGTGCGATCCTTTCGTTCGCACTTCTGCTAAGCTAAAATACACTCCCAGTGGGAGGCGGCATAGCGTTTGCACGGCTGCTAAAAATTGCTAGCGAGCGAACAACTCGGAATGACCCCCAATATGATTACTGCATACCAGCGTCCAATATTTTGTATGGTGTCAACTCCGTTTAAGCCCCCAGACACAGATTGCTGCTATGTGACATTGAGCATCTTAACCCCCAGCCATTGATTGCTATGACAGGGCATCAGGTACCTTAGCCCCTGGTCACAGACAGTGAAGGCATATGCTCCAGCTCCCACTGCTCATGATGATGACAGAATACACTGCACCCTACTTATTGTGCATAACATAAATTATCCATAAAAGTAAACCTCAATGCCCCTTAAAAAAGCATTACACCAAAAATAATAATCTTACCTGGAAAATAAAAGACACAAAATGGATCAATTCTTAAATGTAGGGTGGTTTATTATGTCAATAATCACAATGTCAACATGGTTATTATAATGTTGATTTTGAGCATGTCAATATTCATGTCAACAATGTGCTTTTGGTCTAATTCTATCCCTAATGGAAATGTTGACATTTTGCAGGTGTCGAAATTAGTGCAGCCATTTTAACTGGGATGGTGGAGGTTTTGGTGTCTACATTATCAATAACTACCTTCAGCTGTCAGCGTTGTGAATGCCGACATTTTGACCCTTTAGTGTGCCTGCTTCTACGTACCCTCTAATCCTTTCTTCTATATCGCATTGCCCTTCCTGGCTTTGCTTTCTGTGTCCTTAAACCTTGAAAAAGATTCAATAAATACTATTAATGTCATACATTTTACGTCTGTTTGTAGTTTATTCCTAAGTAAATGCAAAGTTGGACTGACCTATGAAGCGGCAATGCAGTAATCCAGTGAGTCCCACAAACGCTTCACCTTCCCTCTGCTTCGGAGGCCAGCCTGTTCCAACATCGAACAGCGTTGTTGGCCACCCTGCTCCATAACTCCACTTGGCTATTACCAGTTTTCCAAGTTTGTGTGCACATAATGAGATCACACCATTGCGTGCTAACTTACACCAAGTTACGGTTGACTAGTAAACTTAGTGCAGAGATATCACCATCCATTCATGGATTGACCTGACACCTAGATCAATAACACTCTTTTCTGTGATAGCAGAGTACGCTCAGAAGTGAAATTACTCCTATGATTTAATACTAGAGGAAAGCTGTGGCCCAAAGTATATGCACGGTTATACTAGTTCACTCAGTCAGTCTACCCCTGTCTTCACAGAAATGCTATACCATGGTATAGAAGTGATCAGTCAAAACCTTTACTTTGCTCTCATAATAATAGGGATTTGACATTGAAGCCTGTAGATCTCTTTAGGTATTTTCCACATATGCAAACTTATTTACAGTATACCACTGACAATTATACCACTGTCTGTCATTGAATTGTAATTGCAATACTCTATTTTTTCGTTTAAGTATAATAATAGTATTTTAATTACCTACCGGTAAATCCTTTTCTCGTAGTCCGTAGAGGATACTGGGGTCCACATTAGTACCATGGGGTATAGACGGATCCACTAGGAGCCTTGGGCACTTTAAGAAATAAATAGTATGCACTGACTCCTCCACCTATGCCCCTCCTACCAGACTCAGGCTAGAAACTGTGCCCGAGGAGACGGACATATCTTGAGAGAAGGATTCAGAAAGGATAGTGGTGAGATTTGAACCAGCACACACAAAACAAGAAGAAAACCATGTTAACCCAACATGAACAGGAACAGCAATACTTAACCAAGTAACCATGCAGGAAACACGAAGCACTGGGTGGGCGCCCAGTATCCTCTACGGACTACGAGAAAAGGATTTACTGGTAGGTAATTAAAATCCTATTTTCTCTTACGTCCTAAAGGATACTGGGGTCCACATTAGTACCATGGGGATGTACCAAAGCACCCAAACCAGGTGGGAGAGTGCTGAGGTTCCTGCAGAACTAATTGACCAAACTTCAGGTCCTCAGAGGCCAAAGTATCGAACTTGTAGAACTTAGGAAACGTGTTCGAACCCGACCAAGTAGCTGCTCGGTAGATAGTGTGACAGTCTTCCATGTAAGAAACTGTCAAAGTCGGAAAAATATCATGCTACACGTTGCCATATATTCACCCCATGCGCTTGCCCGCTGCACGTACACATTCTCTCCCGTGCGTGCGCATATTCGCAGTTGCGTGACGGCGCCTCCTCGGCCATGCGCTCGAGCGCGTGGTATGTGCATTTACGGTAGAGTTTGTGTGCGTCTAGCGGGCGACTTAATCGTTACATAGTAAACCCAAATAGTATGTTTTATAGGTAATGTTCCCCTTAATAATAACTGTAAGTTTGTTTATTGTAACTGGTCGCTGGACAGAGGAATTCCTCTTTGCATGATACATAGGGTCAGACAGGGCTTGAGCAGTGGTGTTTGGTACCTAACTAAAGAACATTTTATTAGAAACAATCCGGTGCTGGTTAGGTAAAGATTAATCGCTCCTGCGTATAGTTATGTCTATTAGTAGTTTCTGGACATTTACTATATTTGCAGTTCATTATCCATGCGGCGGGAATCCTGAGATTCCCTCCCACCTGAGCAGTTCGATATAGTCACAGCCCACCTGTTCAAACTAACCTATGACCTTTTGTTATAGTGCGGGGAGACATTCCTGTGTCCAATGAACAATGAGATTATAGGTCCCTTTGTAGTATACTGTACGCAGTGTATATAAGAACAGCCAGCCTGGCCAGCTCAGTCTTCTCTCCACAACGGTTTTCATCATTGACTAACTAGAGAGCTGGTACCAGGACTGCGCAGCGATCATTCCCAGTGTGTAAGTTATTCTCTGTAACCAACTTATTCTCTGACTGTATTTTGCCACGTTCTCTTTTTCTCTCTCATTGTATGTTATTGTTTGCGATTGTTACGCTGTTGTATATTGTATATGTGTAGTTATTCTGCTTTGATATTGATGTTAGTCTGTAGTGTATGAACTGTTAACTGTTTTCCCCTTTTTACATAGCTAAATATTGTTAGTAAAGGTGTTGGAACCTTAGCAAGGTATTGTGTGTTTATTACATTACTGAGGGTATTCGGAGCGTCTCAATCGCTCAAGCAGCTTTTGTATTAACAAGGTTAAGCAGCGTTATATCGCTACAGTATTTCAGTAGTAAGATTTACAGTACAAACTCAATCTTTCAGTGTGTTGCATACAAGGTTTACTGAGTGTCATCCCGTGAGCGTCTGCGCCGCTCGTGCTCCCCTCGTGGTCACGAGCGTCCACTACGCTGGTAGCGTAGCACTACGGTAGTCGGCCGCCTATAGCGTGCTCGACACCAAGCGTTAAGCTGTGAGCGAGCGTGCCGCATGTGCGTCTCGACCACGGATAAGCGTCTGCTACACTAAGTGCGTACCCTTACGGTACCCCATACGCCAATTGCGTACTGAGTCTCTTACCAATATATAGTAAATGTTATAAGATAAATTTTTAGCTTTATCAAAACTTTACATCTACCTCCTGTAAAGGCTCAAACCAATCCGATTGCAGAAACTGCAACACCACGTTAAGATCCCAGGGAGCCATGGGAGGCACAAAGGGCAGTTGGACGTGCAGTACCCCTTTCAAGAAGAAAATGGATAAGGCCGAAACTGGACTGTTACTGATCCAAGGTATAGGCCCACATCCACACCAGACTGCAGAAAAAGCAGAAAACGACCCAGCTGAAATTCCACTGCAGGAAATATCCTGTTTTCACACCAAGAGACGTATTTTCTCCAAATCCCCTTTTCTGGCTTGGATCAAGGTAGGAATTACCCTGTCCGGAATTCCTTTCCGGGCTAGAAGTTGATGCTCAACCTCCAGGCCGTCAAATGTAGCCACGGTAAGTCTTGATAGACGAATGGCCCTTGTCGCAGAAGATTCTCCTGAAGAGGTAGAGGCCACAGATCCTCCAGAAGCATTTCCAGTAGATCTGCGTACCAAGCCCTTCTGGGCCAATCTGGGGCAATGAGAATTGCTTGAACCCTTTCGCTTTTTATTCTTTTGAGAATTCTTGGGATCAATCAAGTGGAGGAAAGACATACACCATCTGATAGACCCACGGAGCCACCAGAGCGTGCACTGCCACTGCCTGCGGGTCTCTTGACCTGGAGCAATACCGCTGGAGCTTCTTGTTGAGATGAGAGGCCATCATGTCGATCTGTGGAGTCCCCCACCGACGAGTCAAGCACCCGAACACCTCCGGGTGAAGGCCCACTCCCCTGGGTGGAGGTCGTGTATGCTGAGGAAGTCTGCTTCCCAGTTGTCCACGCCCAGAATGAAGATCGCGGACAGCGCCACCGCGTGTCTCTCTGCCCAGAGGAGAATCCTTGTCACCTCTGACATGGCTACTCTGCTCTTCGTTCCCCCCTGTCGGTTTATGTATTTCAACGCCGTCACATAGACTGACTGAACCTGGATGGCTCGATTGTGAAGAAGATGAGATGCCTGCAGAAGGGCGTTGTATATGGTCCTTAGTTCCAGAACGTTGATCGGAAGAATGGTTTCCTGACTTGTCCACTTTCCTTGGAAGTGTTCCCCTCGGGTGACTGCTCCTCATCCTCTGAGGCTTGCATCCGTGGTTAGCAGAATCCAATTTTGAATCCCGAACCTTCGGCCCTCCGTCATGTGAGAAGTCTATAGCCACCACAGAAGAGAAATCCTGGCTTTTGGCGACAGATGTATCTTCTGGTGCATGTGTAGATGCGATCCGGACCATTTGTCCAGCAGATCCAGCTGGAAGGGCCTTGCAAGAAACCTTCCGTACTGCAGCACCTCGTAAGAGGCTACCATCTTTCCTAGGAGGCGAATGCACAGATGCACCGAAATCTGGGTCGGCCTTAGGATGTCCCTTACCATTGACTGAATCACCAATGCCTTTTCCAGAGGAAGGAATACCTTCTGTACCTCCGTATCCAGGATCATTCCCAAGAACGGAAGCCTCCGTGTTGGTTCCAGGTGAGATTTTGGCAGGTTCAGAATCCACCCGTAATCCCGGAGATGTGTGGAGAAGGCAATGCTTTGTAACAACCTCTCCCTGGACGGTGCTTTTATCAGCAGATCGTCCAGGTACGGTATTATGTTCACTCCTTGCTTGCGGAGGAGAAACATCATCTCCGCCATTACTTTGGTAAACACCCTCGGTGCCGTGGAGAGCCCATAGGGTAGGGCCTGAAACTGGTAGTGACAGTCCTGCAACGCAAACCTTAGATAAGCCTGATGAGGCGGCCAAATCGGAATATGAAGGTACGCATCCTTGATATCCAGAGACACTAGGAATTCTCCTTCCTCCAGACCTGAGATCACCGCTCTCAGCGACTCCATCTTGAATTTGAACACCCGTAAATACGGGTTCAGTGACTTGAGGTTTAAAATGGGCCTCGCCGAACCGTCCGGTTTCGGTACCACAAACAGGTTGGAATAGAAACCTTGGTTTTGTAGTTGAAGTGAAACTGGAACAATGACCTGAGTCTGTACCAGTGTTTGGACTGCTGCTCGTAAAGTTATACTTGCTTCCGGTGAGCTGGCAAGCCTGATTTGAAGAATCTGTGAGGTGGGAGTTCCTGAAACTCTAGTCTGTAGCCCTGGACGATAAGATCTTTTACCCATGGATCCAGGCATGATGTGGTCCATACGTGACTGAAATA
Organism: Pseudophryne corroboree; assembly: GCF_028390025.1. Classification (NCBI taxonomy): domain Eukaryota; kingdom Metazoa; phylum Chordata; class Amphibia; order Anura; family Myobatrachidae; genus Pseudophryne; species Pseudophryne corroboree. The sequence continues at coordinate 120,864,106 of NC_086455.1, read as the reverse complement.
TCGTAACCGGGCTCCCACCTGCCTGTTGACCAGGCAGTGCGGTCCACTGTCATGCTGAAGGTTTTGCGGAAGCAGAACCTGAGGTCTGATCCTGTGAGCCTAAATTTGCAGGTTTTCTGGCCTTACCTCTATTGCCTTTAAAGGCAGTAGAAGAACCTTAGGACTTACCTTTAAACTTCGCTGTCCGAAAGGACTGCAAAGTTGGAGCAGAATAGTATTTTCTAGCCAGGGGTGCTGCGGAAGGAAGGTATGTAGACTTACCAGTTCATCTCCAAACAGGGCTTCACCTGTGAAAGGTAGGCTTTCCACGCCTTTCCTGAAATCCGCATCTGCAGTCCACTGGCATAGGCACAAGCCCCTGCGTGCCGACACTGCCATGGAAGGTGCGTGCGTTGAGCAGTCCAATCTCCTTTATGGCCTCCACCATAAAGTTAGCAGAATTCTGTATATGCTGTAGGAGTAAAATAATCTCCCCCCTGGACAAGGAATCTAACCCGTCAATTAGATTACCAGACCATTTTGCAATGGCCCTAGTGATCCATGCACAAGCTATAGTGGGTCTTTGGGCCACTCCCGCCGCTGTGTACAGAGATTTGAGAGTGGTCTCAATCTTGCAGTCTGCAGCATCCTTCAATGAAGCTGCCCCAGGAACAGGTAAAACTATCTTACGTGTGTGACAGCCTGGAAACCGATGCGTCAACTATCGGTGGCTTTTCCCTTTTTTTTTTCTATCGTCCTGAGGAAATGGGAAGGATGTAATTAACCATTTTGGAATTTGAAACTTCCTGTCAGGGTTAACCCAAGATGCTTCAGAGGGAATTGAGGGGGTCATTTCGAGTTGTTCGCTCGTTAGATTTTTTCGCAATGGAGCGATTAGTCGCAAACTGCGCATGCGCAATGTTCACAGTGCGCCTGCACAAAGTAAATTAGCACAAAAGTTTGTTATTTTACTCACGGCCTAACAAAGTTTTTTCATTGTTCTGCTGATCGTAGAGTGATTGACAGGAAGTGGGTGTTTCTGGGCGGAAACTGGCCGTTTTATGGGAGTGTGCGAAAAAACGCTGGCGTTTCTAGGAAAAAACGCGGGAGTGTCTGAGGAAACGGGGGAGTGTCTGGGTGAACGCTGGGTGTGTTTGTGACGTCAAACCAGGAACGAAACTGACTGAACTGATCGCAGTGTAAGAGTAAGTCTCGAGCTACTCAGAAACTGCTAAGTAATTTCTATTCGCAATTCTGCTAATTTTTCGTTCGCAATTCTGCTATGCTAAAATACACTCCCAGTAGGCGGCGGCTTAGCGTGTGCAATGCTGCTAAAAGCAGCTAGCGAGCGAACAACTCGGAATGAGGGCCTTAATTCCTTAAAAGCAGGGAAAGTAGCAGAGGATTTCTTTTTCACATTAAAAAAGGATTCCTCCTCGTCCTCTGACAGTTTGTCAGGAATGTGCAAGACCTCTCATAATTTCAATCAGGGCCTGTATTCCCTGTGCTAAAGCTGCATCCCCCCCACTAAGTCCACCTCCCCATCCTCTGGGTCTGATACATCATCATCGGTATCAGCCTGCATGATTTGGGCTAGAGTACGTTTCTGTGGACAAATAGCAGGGGTCTGAGACGCTGGGATGACCACTGAATCTCTATTCATCAGGTCATCAACAGATTGCCTTAAATATTGCGTCTCCTTTTCATTTTTGGACAATTTGTTTGAAATATTTGAAATCATCCCCTTTAATGAATCTAACCAAACAGGTTCAGATCCACTAGCCTGAGAATGTGTACTATCCTGAGTACACGGCAGTGATCCCCCAGATTGAGAAAAGCACTCTGCTGTGCATGATACACACTCCTTTGACATGATAAATGTAAAAGAACACACACACACACACACACACACACACACAGTGAGGAAAACAGAGGCCTTCTAGGGAGACACAGAGTATCGGAGCAAGCTACACAGCGCCCAGCGGTGCAAGTGGGCAGGTACGGGTGGGTACTGCGTACCCTTAAAAATTTAGCCGTGGGTACGCCGTACCCATGCAGACGGGCCGCCGCTACTCGCCGCCGCTCCCCTCCATCCCCCCGCTGCTCATCGGCGCCGCTGCTTGAGGGGAGGAGAGCGCAGCGTTCATTCTCCTGCCCCTCAGTGTCTTCCTTCAATTCAGCACCGGCCCGTGAGCCAATCAGAGCTCGCGGACCGGCAGCAAAGGCTGCCGGACCGCGAGCTTTGATTGGCTCATGGATGGCACTGGGGGGGGGGGGGGGACATGTGTATCTGGCACTGGGGGCATATCTGGCACTGCAGGGACATGTGTATCTGGAAATTGGGGCATATCTGGCACTGCAGGGACATGTGTACCTGGCACTGTGGGCATCTCTGACACTGAGGGCATATCTGGCACTGGGGGGGACATGTGTATCTGGCACTGGGGGCATATCTGGCACTGGGGGGACATGTGTATCTGGCACTGTGGCCATATCTGGTACTGCTGGGACATGTGTATCTGGCACTGGGGGCATATCTGACACTGAGGGCATATCTGGCACTGGGGGGACATGTGTATCTGACACTGGGGGCATATCTGGGGGCATATCTGGCACTGGGGGGATATTTCTATATCTGGCACTGGGGGCAATGTATATCTGACACAGTGGGGGCAATGTATATCTGACACAGTGGGGGCATTTGTGTATCTGGCACTGTGAGGCAATGTATATCTGGCACTCTGGGGGCATTTGTGTATCTGCCACTGTGGGGCAATGAGTATCTGGCACTGTGGGGCAATGTGTATCTGGCACTGTGAGGCAATGTGTATCTGGCACTCTGGGGGCATTTGTGTATCTGCCACTGTGGGGCAATGAGTATCTGCCACTGTGGGGCAATGAGTATCTGGCACTGTGGGGCAATGTGTATCTGGCACTGTGAGGCAATGTATATCTGGCACTCTCGGGGCATTTGTGTATCTGGCACTGTGGGGCTATGTGTATCTGGCACTATGAGGCAATGTATATCTAGCACTCTGGGGGCATTTGTGTATCTGGCACTGTGGGGCAAGGTGTATCTGGCACTGTGAGGCAATGTATATCTGGCACTCTGGGGGCATTTGTGTATCTAGCACAGTGAGGCAATGTGTATCTGGCACTGTGGGGCAATGTATATTTGGCACTGTGGGGCAATGTATATCTGGCACTGTGGGGCAACGTGTATCTGGCACTATTGGGGTCATATGTGTATCTGGCACTATTGGGGTCATATGTGTATCTGCCCCTACCCCCATATGTGTATCACGCCCCCATTTTCATTGGCCATGCCCCATGTGGCATTTGGCCACACCCATTTTTGGCGCGCACATACAGTACCTATAAGACATTTTTTCTACTTGCAACACTGACAGTGCCCCTATAGCTAAAGTAAAGACTTAGCTGGGTCGCAAACTAAGTACCCTTAATAAGGCTTAGTACACCAAATTATTGCCCCCCCCCCCCCTTTGCTATGACCCCCTGGTACCGCTGAGGTGCTCTGGAGTCCGTATGGAGGAGCTGCGCTTTCCTGTCAGGCTGCCTGTGTAAGCTGCAGAAGGGAAATTGCGCTGGTGAGCTGCTGGATCCGCTCAGAGTGAAGGCCCCGCCCCTGTAATGGCACGCGTTCTTCCCGCTTTTTATACTGGTTGAGGTGCATAATAAGGGTTACAGTGGGTTAAAACCCCTTTAATATGTGCCATCCATAAAGAAAAAGGTGTAATTATTTGATTTATTCAATAGATCACATATGTATTGACATACCACATGATCTATTGAATAAATCAAATAATTACACCTTTTTCTTTATGGATGGCGCTTCTTTAAACATCCCCCTTTTTTTCTTGTATAATATTGAGATTTAGCAAACTCAATTTAGTAGCTGCAGTCCAGGGAACAGGTGTAATTAATTGACAAATACCTATAGATAATTGTGTAGTAGTTTTTTCAAGTGTCTCCAAGTCATTTCACTAGCGCCCACACTCTCTTCCATTTTCCCTTTAATATGTGCCAGTTGTGGGTAATAGTAGAGGCTCCAGCAGCCCCTCACAGCGGTCACACAGTGCATCTGAAGCCTGGAGCGCAGCGTGCATGCAGCGCTGCGCTCCTACCCTTATGCCGCCATTACAGCAGACGACCCGCTAACCGGGACGCCGGCCACCTACTCACCACTCTTCAGGCTCTGTTAGGGGTGGCGGCGTGCTGCGGGTCTGTACGCTCACCGTGGTGGGGCTTGCGAATGCGACCCTCAGGAGCTCAGTGTCCTGTCAGCTGGAAACGGGACCATTAACCCTAGGGAGGTTGGGCCGTTCGCCCCCCTAAGTCCCACGAAGCAGGCAGTCTAAAATAGAAAATAAATGCAGAAAATAAGATTTTACTCACCGGTAAATCTATTTCTCGTAGTCCGTAGTGGATGCTGGGACTCCGTAAGGACCATGGGGAATAGCGGCTCCGCAGGAGACTGGGCACAACTAAAGAAAGCTTTAGGACTACCTGGTGTGCACTGGCTCCTCCCACTATGACCCTCCTCCAGACCTCAGTTAGGATACTGTGCCCGGAAGAGCTGACACAATAGGAAAAGGATTTTGAATCCCGGGTAAGACTCATACCAGCCACACCAATCACACCGTATAACTCGTGATACTATACCCAGTTAACAGTATGAAATATAACTGAGCCTCACTACAGATGGCTCATAACAATAACCCTTTAGTTAGGCAATAACTATATACAAGTATTGCAGACAATCCGCACTTGGGATGGGCGCCCAGCATCCACTACGGACTACGAGAAATAGATTTACCGGTGAGTAAAATCTTATTTTCTCTGACGTCCTAAGTGGATGCTGGGACTCCGTAAGGACCATGGGGATTATACCAAAGCTCCCAAACGGGCGGGAGAGTGCGGATGACTCTGCAGCACCGAATGGGCAAACTCTAGGTCCTCCTCAGCCAGGGTGTCAAACTTGTAGAATTTAGCAAATGTGTTTGACCCCGACCAAGTAGCTGCTCGGCAAAGTTGTAAAGCCGAGACCCCTCGGGCAGCCGCCCAAGAAGAGCCCACCTTCCTCGTGGAAAGGGCTTTCACTGATTGAGGATGCGGCAGTCCAGCCGCAGAATGTGCAAGCTGAATCGTACTACAGATCCAGCGAGCAATAGTCTGCTTTGAAGCAGGAGCACCCAGCTTGTTGGGTGCATACAGGATAAATAGCGAGTCAGTTTTCCTGACTCCAGCCGTCCTGGAAACATATATTTTCAGGGCCCTGACTACGTCCAGTAACTTGGAGTCCTCCAAGTCCCACATAGCCGCAGGCACCACAATAGGTTGGTTCACATGAAAAACTGATACCACCTTAGGAAGGAATTGGGAACGAGTCCTCAATTCCGCCCTATCCATATGAAAATCAGATAAGGGCATGACCAATTCTGATACACGCCTGGCCGACGCCAAGGCCAACAGCATGACCACTTTCCACGTGAGGTATTTTAGCTCTACGGATTTAAGTGGCTCAACCCAATGCGACTTCAGGAAATCCAACACCACGTTGAGATCCCACGGTGCCACTAGAGGCACAAACGGGGGCTGAATATGCAGCACTCCCTTAACAAAAGTCTGAACTTCAGACAGTGAAGCCAGTTCTTTTTGGAAGAAAATGTACAGAGCCGAAATCTGGACCTTAATGGAACCCAATTTTAGGCCCGTAGTCACTCCTGACTATAGGAAGTGCAGAAATCGACCCAGTTGAAATTTCTCCGTTGGGGCCTTCCTGGCCTCACACTAAGCAACATATTTTTGCCATATTCGGTGATAATATTTTGCGATCACATCTTTCCTAGCCTTAATCAGCGTAGGAATGACTTCCTCCGGAATGCCTTTTTCCTTTAGGATCCGGTGTTCAACCGCCATGCCGTCAAACACAGCCGTGGTAAGCCTTGGAACAGGCAGGGCCCCTGCTTAAAAAGGTCCTGTCTGAGCGGCAGAGGCCATGGGTCCTCTGAGATCATTTCTTGGAGTTCTGGGTACCAAGCTCTTCTTGGCCAATCCGGAACCACGAGTATAGTTCTTACTCCTCTCCTTCGTAGTATTCTCAGTACCTTGGGTATGAGAGGCAAAGGAAGGAACACATACACCGACTGGTACACCCACGGTGTTACCAGAGCGTCCACAGCTATCGCCTGAGGGTCCCTTGACCTGGCGCAATATCTTTTAGCTTTTTGTTGAGGCGGGACGCCGTCATGTCCACCTGTGGCCTTTCCCAATGGTGTACAATCATTTTGAAGACTTCTGGATGAAGTCCCCACTCTCCCGGGTGGAGGTTGTGCCTGCTGAGAAAGTCTGCTTCCCAGTTGTCCACTCCGGGAATGAACACTGCTGACAGTGCTAGCACATGATTTTCCGCCCATCGGAAAATCCTTGTGGCTTCTGCCATCACCATCCTGCTTCTTGTGTCGCCCTGCTGGTTTACATGGGCGACCGCCGTGATGATGTCTGACTGGATCAGCACCGGCTGGTGTTGAAGCAGGGGTCTAGCCTGACTTAGGGCATTGTGAATGGCCCTTAGTCCCAGAATATCTATGTGTAGGGAAGTCTCCTGACTTGACCACAGTCCCTGGACGTTACTTCCCTGTGTGACTGCCCCCCAGCCTCGAAGGCTGGCATCCGTGGTCACCAGGACCCAGTCCTGTATGCCGAATCTGCGGCCCTCTAGAAGATGAGCACTCTGCAGCCACCACAACAGTGACACCCTGGCCCTTGGAGACAGGGTTATCAGCCGATGCATCTGAAGATGCGACCCGGACCACTTGTCCAACAGCTCCCACTGGAAGATCCTTGCATGGAACCTGCCGAATGGAATTTCTTCGTAAGAAGCTACCATCTTTCCCAGGACTTGCGTGCATTGATGCACCGACACCTGTATTTGTATTAGGAGGTCTCTGACTAGAGATGACAACTCCTTGGCCTTCTCCTCCGGGAGAAACACTTTTTCCTGTTCTGTGTCCAGAACCATACCCAGGAACAGTAGACGCGTCGTAGGAACCAGCTGCGACTTTGGAATATTCAGAATCCAGCCGTGCTGTTGTAGCACTTCCCGAGATAGTGCTACTCCGACCAACAACTGCTCCCTGGACCTCGCCTTTATAAGGAGATCGTCCAAGTACGGGATAATTATAACTCCCTTTTTTCGAAGGAGTATCATCATTTCGGCCATTACCTTGGTAAATACCCTCGGTGCCGGGGACAGACCAACGGCAACGTCTGGAATTGGTAATGACAGTCCTGTACCACAATTTTGAGGTACTCCTGGTGAGGAGGGTAAATGGGGACATGCAGGTAAGCATCCTTGATGTCCAGTGATACCATGTAATCCCCTTCGTCCAGGCTTCAATAACCGCCCTGAGCGATTCCATTTTGAACTTGAACCTTCGTATATAAGTGTTCAAGGATTTCAATTTTAGAATGGGTCTCACCGAACCGTCTGGTTTCGGTACCACAAACATTGTGGAATAGTAACCCCGGCCTTGTTGAAGGAGGGGTACCTTGATTATCACCTGCTGGAAGTACAGCTTGTGAATTGCCGCCAGTACTACCTCTCCTCGAGGGCAGCAGGCAAGGCTGATTTGAGGTAACGGCGAGGGGGAGTCGCCTCGAACTCCAGCCTGTATCCCTGTGATACTACTTGCAGAACCCAGGGATCCACCTGTGAGCGAGCCCACTGGTCGCTGAAGTTCCCGAGACGCGCCCCCACCGCACCTGGCTCCACCTGTGGAGCCCCAGCGTCATGCGGTGGACTCAGAGGAAGCGGGGGAAGATTTTTGATCCTGGGAACTGGCTGTCTGGTGCAGCTTTTTCCCTCTTCCCTTGTCTCTGTGCAGAAAGGAAGCGCCTTTGATCCGCTTGCTTTTCTGAAGCCGAAAGGACTGTACCTTATAATACGGTGCTTTCTTAGGCTGTGAGGAAACTTGAGGTACATTTTTTCCTTCCCAGCAGTTGCTGTGGATACGAGGTCCCAGAGACCATCCCCAAACAATTCCTCACCCTTATAAGGCAGAATCTTCATGTGCCTTCTAAAGTCAGCATCGCCTGTCCACTGCCGGGTCCCTAATACCCTCCTGGCAGAATGGACATTGCATTAATTCTGGATGCCAGCCGGCAAATATCCCTCTGTGCATCCTCTGTAATATGCTCTATGGTTAGCAAATAGTATCCCTGTCCTGACAGGGTAATAGACCACTCTGCAGCAGCACTAGTCATGCTGAGGCAATTGCAGGTCTCAGTATAGTACCTGAGTGTGTATATACAGACTTCAGGATAGCCTCCTGCTTTTTATCAGCAGGCTCCTTCAAAGTGGCCGTATTCTAAGACGGCAGTGCCACCTTTTTTGACAAACGTGTGAGCGCCTTATCCACCCTAGGGGATATCTCCCAACGTGACCTATCCTCTGGCGGGAAAGGGTACGCCATCAGTAACTTTTTAGAAATTACCAGTTTCTTATCGGGGGAACCCACGCGTCTTCACACACTTCATTCACTCATCTGATGGGGGAACAAAACACTGTCTGCTTTTTCTCCCCAAACATAAAACCCCTTTTTTGTGGTACCTGGGTTAATGTCAGAAATGTGTAACACATTTTTCATTGCCGAGATCATGCAACGGATGTTCCTAGTGGATTGTGTATATGTCTCAACCTCGTCGACACTGGAGTCATACTCCGTGTCGACATCTGTGTCTGCCATCTGAGGTAGCGGGCGTTTTTGAGCCCCTGATGGCCTTTGAGACGCCTGGGCAGGCGCGGGCTGAGAAGCCTGCTGTCCCACAGCTGTTACGTCATCCAGCCTTTTATGTAAGGAGTTGACACTGTCGGTTAATACCTTCCACCTATCCATCCACTCTGGTGTCGGCCCCCCAGGGGGCGACATCACATTTATCGGCATCTGCTCCGCCTCCACATAACCTTCCTCCTCAAACATGTCGACACAGCCGTACCGACACACCGCGCACACACAGGGAATGCTCTGACTGAGGACAGGACCCCACAAAGTCCTTTGGGGAGACAGAGAGAGAGTATGCAGCACACACCAGAGCTATATATAATGCAGGGATTAACACTATAACTGAGTGATTTTTTTCCCAATAGCTTGTATACACAATATTGCGCCTAAATTTAGTGCCCCCCCTCTCTTTTTAACCCTTTGAGCTTGAAAACTACAGGGGAGAGCCTGGGGAGCTGTCTTCCAGCTGCACTGTGAAGAGAAAATGGCGCCAGTGTGCTGAGGGAGATAGCCCCGCCCCTTTTTCGGCAGACTTTTCTCCCGCTTTTTTTATGGATTCTGGCAGGGGTATTTATCACATATATAGCCTCTGGGACTATATATTGTGATTTTTTGCAAGCCAAGGTATGAATATTGCTGCTCAGGGTGCCCCCCCCCCCCCCCCAGCGCCCTGCACCCATCAGTGACCGGAGTGTGAGGTGTGCATGAGGAGCAATGGCGCACATCTGCAGTGCTGTGCGCTACCTTGTTGAAGACCGAAGTCTTCTGCCGCCGATTTCCAGGACCATCTTCATGCTTCTGGCTCTGTAAGGGGGACGGCGGCGCGGCTCCGGGACCGAACGATCGAGGTCGGGTCCTGTGTTCGATCCCTCTGGAGCTAATGGTGTCCAGTAGCCTAAGAAGCCCAAACTATCTCCAGTCAGGTAGGTTCGCTTCTTCTCCCCTTAGTCCCTCGTAGCAGTGAGTCTGTTGCCAGCAGATCTCACTGAAAATAAAAAACCTAAAATATACTTTCTTTTCTAGGAGCTCTGGAGAGCCCCTAGTGTGCATCCAGCTCAGCCGGGCACAAGATTCTAACTGAGGTCTGGAGGAGGGTCATAGTGGGAGGAGCCAGTGCACACCAGGTAGTCCTAAAGCTTTCTTTAGTTGTGCCCAGTCTCCTGCGGAGCCGCTATTCCCCATGGTCCTTACGGAGTCCCAGCATCCACTTAGGACGTCAGAGAAAACTCTTCAGGAGCTTACCAAGCGTGACCGGCTCCTCCGGGCACATTTTCTAAACGGAGTCTGGTAAGAGGGTCATAGAAGGAGGAGCCAGTGCACACTATTGATTTCTTAAAGTGCCCTAGGGTGCTAGTGGACCCGTCTGTACCCCCATGGTACTAATGTGGATCCCAGTATCCTCTAGGACGTAAGAGAAAAGAGATTTAGGAATTTGAAACAACTCATAGTATTCCTTTAAGTGAAGTTATGACACCTGCCTTGCTCATGCCTTATACAGATATTTGCAGTCACCTGATTTAGAATTGCTTATGTGTTTAGCCGTGCTTTGCTTCCAGGTGCCTGGAGCTGATGTCCTTCCTACGGCATACCTCCCAACTGTCCCGATTTTCGCGGGACAGTCCCGCTGTCCCACCCGCGGGCCGCAGTGTCCCGCGGTGGGGGGGGGGGGGGGGGGGGCAGTTGGGAGGCTCTGTCTGTCGCTGCCCTGCTTAGCAGAGCAGCGGTGAATAGATGCTGTGCGCATGCGCACAGCGTCTATTCACTGAAGTCAGAGGGAGAGGGGGCATGCCAGCGGCTCACAGAGCGCTGGGCATGCCCCCTCAGTGATGAAAACGGGGGCGTGGCTCGCGATCGCGGGTCCTCCTGCGAAGCCACGCCCCCTTTTCCTTAGACCACGCCCCCTTTTTCGGGAGCACGCGCGACTTCGCCGCGCATATGTCCCGCTTTAGAAAGACGAAATGTTGGGAGGTATGCTACGGCCACACCTGCATTATTCTTTAAAGCATCAGGAAGCTGTTGCTGCAATATTTGACAAACAAGCAAAACATACACACCTCTGCAAAACTCCCTGAAATTTCCGGTATCCGGAAGATGGGCAAACAGTCAATAGGTCGACATGCATTACATTGATAGTGCTTAAGGTCGACTTGTACAAAAGGTCTACAGGACAATGGTCAACACACAAATGGTTGACACAAGTTTATTTTAGTTTTTTCATGTTTTCCCAACTTAGGCTGATTTACTATCCACACGGACTACGATTGGGAATAGTCACCCGTGGCGAGTGCAGCTTTAGCGTAACGAGCCACCCTGCCGAAAGAGTGATTAGCAAAGCGAGCCTGCGAGGTACAAATTGCTATTGACTGTGGTCACAAATGATGAAACAAAATGACACCCAAAGAATTTGTGTCAACCATTATCATATCCACCTTTTGACCCCGTCACCCTTTCCCACTATTTACATTTCACCTGTCAACTTTTGGACCCTGTCGACCTTATTGGGTCGACCTAATCGCTATTGTGAATGTGAGCCTGCCATCCGTCTTTATACATGACCTGATAAGACATGGGGGGTCATTCTGATCCGTTCGCTCGGGTCTCTACTGCGCTTGTGCCGTAGTGAGCCTGCGCATGCCAGACGGCTGAAGGCCGTTGCAGGGCTGCGATCGCCTCTGCCTGATTGACAGGCAGAGGCGATCGCTGGGCAGGAGGGGGCAGAACGGCGGCATTTGACCGCCGTTTCGTAGGCGCAGTCCAGCCAACGCAGGCGGGGGGCAGGCCGCTGCGGCTGCGTGACGTCACACGCAGCCGCTGCGGGCCGGGGAGCGACAGTAGCTCTTTTATTTATTGTTATGCTGATCCTAATAAGACTAAAGGTGGAATTCTACATTGGTGATGAAGAACAGGATGTCACCACTGATGCGGAGACTTTTGGTAAATTAATTTGATCAAATAAGTGCATCTAAACTTAATACAGCTAACCAGAAAAACACAAACTAAACCATCAGCAGATGTCAGTACACTTATGAATAACCTAAAGATAATATAATACCATACAATACCTACATATTACAATAGATGAAGACACAACAATAAAAACTGATGTTCTGATGAAAGACAATAAAAGGTTCTCTGAAACATTCACCTAATACAGGCTACCGTTTAAAGCTGCCGATTTGTGTCCCGAGTGCCGTTCAAGCCTCCCGATTGCTTTTTTTTTACTCTGCAGTTGTGGCAGGTGTATTGTACCTATGCACAACTAGCAGCGCTGTGTGTTCTTTTGTATCCAAAAGTCTTTCCAGGGGGCCAAATCTATTATAATCCGATTTATCAGCCTGTGGTGTGTTACCCTGCACAATGAGTTGTGTATATGGTCCAACTTTAAAACCACTGCACCTACAGAAATAATGCTTGTCGCTCCGATCGTCATGTAAGAGGCATGAAGGTAACAAACATTATTATACATGAACAATAAAACAAGTTTCTTAAATAGAAATAGCGTTCTGACAACTAGTGATAATTATGTGCAGTTCATTTGGTTATATTCCATTAAATCTAGATTATGGGGCTAATTCAGTAAGGATAGCAAATTCTGCTAATCAGCAGAATTTGCTATCCTTTTGCATGCATGCTGTGGGCCGCCGAAAGCTGGGCAAGTCCGCCCAGCATGCTGACCGGCTCCCCCCCCCCCTGCTAACAAGCAGAAATTGCGTTTGCCTTGCAATTTCTGCTTGTTAGCAGAAAATAAGGTTGACTCCTGCCAGTGCAGCTTAGCTGCGGCCGCAGGAGCCCCAGCGCCATTTTCCCTGTCACGACGGTTGCGTGTGACGTCACACAACCCACCGTTCGGGTTGCCCCGCCCCTGCGACGCTCCGTTTCCTCCTCGAAAATGGAGCGTTGCTGCCCCCCTTCCTACCCCGCGACCGCCTCTGCCTGATTGTACGAATCGCGACTTGCGATCCTTACTGAATTTGCCCCTATATCCTCTTCTCTATGCATGTGTGCCACACAGTATCCTAGCATCTATTTTTTGATACCAGGTTGAATATGCGAATAATACATTTGCATTGGTTGTATTAATGTGATAGACTAATATTTATGTCAGGCATGTCCAAATTGCGGCCCTCCAGCTGTTGTGAAACTACATATCCCAGCATGCCCTGACACAGTTTTGCTGTCAGAGAATGCTAAAGCTGTGTCAGGGCATGCTGGGATGTGTAGTTTCTCAACAGCTGGAGGGCCGCAGTTTGGACATGCCTGATCTATGTGGTTTAGTCTGTAGTTATTTTTAAGTTCCTACAATATGGTTTTAGCTTCGTCAATGAAAAAAAAAAAAAAACAATACCCCTGGTTACTGAAACTATATGTTCTGGTTATAGCCTACAGCTGGATTGGTTGATCAGGTTTGAGCGCTTTCTGGGATTAAGGGGTCTATGTACTAAGCCTAGGAAGGTGATAAAGTACCATCCAATCAGATCCTAGCTGCCATGTTACACTGTGCTTGAAAAAAGGAGATTTATGGTAAGAACTTACCCTTGTTAAATCTCTTTCTGCGAGGTACACTTAGAAGCATCCTGAGGATCGGTATCGTCAGTGATCTGAAGAATCAGTTGATGGCCTCCAGAAGATCAGGCACATCCACTTGAGAAACCGATTCCCCATCAGAAACATCTGTATCAGTGTCTGCGGGATCAGCATATGCGCTATCTTCGTCAGAAGATGTATCCGGCGCAGGAGTAGATTGAGAGGAAACAAGGGCCTGCTTAGAGGGCTCCTTAGCCTTAGGCGGGCGAGGGTCAGTTTTCTGTTTTGCCATAGTCTGCTGAAATTGCTGTAACTGAGAGGACAGAGCATCTGCCCACGGTGGGTTAACGGTAGGGACAAAATGTGGCTGCAGAGGCACAGGTGGTCCCATAGGGGACGTTCTATTAGCCACCAGCTTACTCAGCAAGGCAAAGAAAGTAGCCTAGCCCAAGGTGGGTCCTGATGGGCCCCCGTTGCTACAATCTGACTGGGGTGCAAGAAACCCTCAGCACTGGGCCCCTCGGCTGCAATATTATCCTCTAATGGGTACGTGACGTCAGCACCGTGCACTGCGGGATCGGTCCCCGAACCGTCACCCTGCGTAGCCGACATGATGTGGAGGCTATACCAAGAGGAACACAGTACAAGAAATGCAGAAAGAAATACCCCACAAGATTCCCTGTGCAATGTAGAACACAAACAGAGGATGCAAGGGGTATGCGGTGACTGGAACACACAGGGAAAAATACTATGTCAGTATATCCTGTGAAACGCCTATATTACACTAAAAACCCTGACGCACTTTGCCCCCCAGGGTATAGAATATAGGGATAGCAGTAGGAGTGGGATACACGGAATAGATATATCACACAGCAGCTATATGCACACACACGCAGTCACATGTACAATGCAGAAATAATGACAAGCAATAAACTGCACTGGACTAGCAATACTAAGTAATAACCAGTAAAGCTATATATGTCTAGAGATAACGAGATTTATGGTAAGAACTTACCGTTGTTAAATCTCTTTCTGCGAGGTACACTGGGCTCCACAAGGATTAACATTGGGGTGTAGAGTAGGATCTTGATCCGAGGCACCAACAAGCTCAAAGCTTTTGACTGTTCCCAAGATGCACAGCGCCGTCTCCTCTATAACCCCGCCTCCATGCCAGTGAGCTCAGTTTCGTTAACCAGCCCAATACAGTAGCAGGTACCAGAGACGACAACCGCTCGTAGCCCATAACACAACACACTCATCGCAGGAGAGGGTGCCAATGGCTATGCCAATACCAACCCAAAGAAGCTAAGTGCGTCAGGGTGGGCGTCTTGTGGAGCCCAGTGTACCTCGCAGAAAGAGATTTAACAATGGTAAGTTCTTACCATAAATCTCGTTTTCTGCTGCGGGGTACACTGGGCTCCACAAGGATTAACATCGGGGACGTCCTAAAGCAGTCCCTTATTGGAGGGGACGCACTGTAGCAGGCACAAGAACCCGGCGTACAAAGGAAGCATCCTGGGAAGAGGCGGTATCAAAGGCATAGAACCTAATAAACGTGTTTCCTGAGGACCACGTAGCCGCCTTGCACAATAGTTCAAGGGTCGCACCACGGTGGGCTGCCCAAGAAGGTCCAACCGACCGAGTAGAATGGGCTTCGATGGCAGCAGGAACCGGACAACCAGCCTGTACATAAGCATGTGCAATCACCATTCTAATCCACCTGGCCAATGTCTGCTGGGAAGCAGGCCAGCCATGTTTGTGAAAACCAAACAACACAAAGAGAATCGGATTTCCTAATGGAGGAAGTGCTCTTCACATAGATACGGAGAGCCCGTACCACATCCAAAGACCGCTCTTTGGAAGACAACTCAGGAGAATTAAAGGGCGGAACCACAATCTCCTGGTTAAGGTGGAAGGAAGACACCACCATAGGTAAATAACCTGGGCGTGTCCGAAGAACCGCCCGGTCACGGTGAAAAATCAAATAGGGGGACTTATAGGATAAGGCACCCAAGTCCGAGACCCTTCTAGCTGAAGCAATAGCCAGCAAAAACAACACCTTAAGGGAAAGCCACTTAAGGTCAGCAGAGGTAAGAGGCTCACAAACGGAGACTCTTGTAAGGCCTCCAAAACCACCAACAGATCCCAAGGGGCCACAGGTGGCACATAAGGAGGCTGAATCCTCAACACACCCTGAGTGAATGTATGGACATCAGGCAGGGTAGCGATCTTTCTCTGAAACCAAACCGACAAGGCCGAAATATGAACCTTGAGGGAGGCCAGACGCAGGCCCAAGTCCAGGCCTTGTTGTAGAAAAGCCAATAGTTCCAGTTGCCTGGAAACCCTCAAATTAGGACAATAGCAATGGTATATAGGGGGTCATTCCGAGTTGTTCGCTCGCAAGCTGCTTTTAGCAGCATTGCACACGCTAAGCCGCCGCCTACTGGGAGTGAATGTTAGCTTATCAAAATTGCGAACGAAAGATTAGCAGAATAGACATTTCTTAGCAGTTTCTGAGTAGCTCCAGACTTACTCGGCATCTGCGATCAGTTCAGTCAGTTTCGTTCCTGGTTTGACGTCACAAACACACCCAGCGTTCGCCCAGACACTCCTCCGTTTCTCCAGCCACTCCCGCGTTTTTCCCAGAAACGGTAGCGTTTTTTCGCACACACCCATAAAACGCCCAGTTTCCGCCCAGAAACATCCACTTCCTGTCAATCACACTCCGATCACCAGAACGAAGAAAAAACCTTGTAATGCCGTGAGTAAAATACCTAACTGCATAGCAAATTTACTTGGCGCAGTCGCACTGCAGACATTGCGCATGCGCATTAGCGACTAATCGCTGCGTAGCGTGAAAAAAATAACGAGCGAACAACTCGGAATGACCCCCATAATACGATTACTAGAGCTGCTGCCACATTGTAAGGGACAGAGCAAAGCTGTTGCACATGTCCAGTTTGTGCGTGTGGTTCTCAGTAGTGATGTGCACCGGACATTTTTCGGGTTTTGTGTTTTGGTTTTGGATTTGGTTCCGCGGCCGTGTTTTGGATTCGGACGCGTTTTGGCAAAACCTCCCTGAAATTTTTTTGGCGGATTCGGGTGTGTTTTGGATCCGTTTTTTTTTTTTTACAAAAAACCCTAAAAAACAGCTGAAATCATAGAATTTGGGGGTCATTTTGATCCCATAGTATTATTAACCTTAATAACCATAATTTACACTCATTTTCAGTCTATTCTGAACACCTCACAATATTATTTTTAGTCCTAAAATTTGCACCGAGGTCGCTGGATGGCTAAGCTAAGCGACACAAGTGGCCGACACAAACACCTGGCCCATCTAGGAGTGGCACTGCAGTGTCAGGCAGGATGGCACTTCAAAAAAATTGTCCCCAAACAGCACATGATGCAAAGAAAAAATAAGATTTTACTCACCGGTAAATCTATTTCTCGTAGTCCGTAGTGGATGCTGGGACTCCGTAAGGACCATGGGGAATAGCGGCTCCGCAGGAGACTGGGCACAACTAAAGAAAGCTTTAGGACTACCTGCTGTGCACTGGCTCCTCCCACTATGACCCTCCTCCAGACCTCAGTTAGGATACTGTGCCCGGAAGAGCTGACACAATAAGGAAGGATTTTGAATCCCAGGTAAGACTCATACCAGCCACACCGTATAACTCGTGATACTATACCCAGTTAACAGTATGAAATATAACTGAGCCTCTCAACAGATGGCTCAACAATAACCCTTTAGTTAGGCAATAACTATATACAAGTATTGCAGACAATCCGCACTTGGGATGGGCGCCCAGCATCCACTACGGACTACGAGAAATAGATTTACCGGTGAGTAAAATCTTATTTTCTCTGACGTCCTAAGTGGATGCTGGGACTCCGTAAGGACCATGGGGATTATACCAAAGCTCCCAAACGGGCGGGAGAGTGCGGATGACTCTGCAGCACCGAATGAGCAAACTCTAGGTCCTCCTCAGCCAGGGTATCAAACTTGTAGACTCTTGCAAAAGTGTTTGAACCCGACCAAGTAACAGCTCGGCAAAGTTGTAAAGCCGAGACCCCTCGGGCAGCCACCCAAGAAGAGCCCCTTTCCTCGTGGAATGGGCTTTTACAGATTTAGGATGCGGCAGTCCAACCGCAGAATGTGCAAGTTGAATCGTGCTACAGATCCAGCGAGCAATAGTCTGCTTAGAAGCAGGAGCACCCAGCTTGTTGGGTGCATATAGGATAAATAGCGA
Source organism: Pseudophryne corroboree (assembly GCF_028390025.1). NCBI lineage: Eukaryota > Metazoa > Chordata > Amphibia > Anura > Myobatrachidae > Pseudophryne > Pseudophryne corroboree. The sequence continues at coordinate 120,846,546 of NC_086455.1, read as the reverse complement.
GTCAGTTTTCCTGACTCCAGCCGTCCTGGAAACATATATTTTTCAGGGCCCTGACTACGTCCAGTAACTTGGAATCCTCCAAGTCCCAAGTAGCCGCAGGCACCACAATAGGTTGGTTCACATGATACCACCTTAGGAAGGAATTGGGAACGAGTCCTCAATTCCGCCCTATCCATATAAAAAAATTAGATAAGGGCTTTTGCATGATAAAGCCGCCAATTCTGATACACGCCTGGCCGACGCCAAGAGCATGACCACTTTCCACGTGAGGTATTTTAGCTCCACGGATTTAAGTGGCTCAACCCAATGCGACTTCAGGAAATCCAACACCACGTTGAGATCCCACGGTGCCACTGGAGGCACAAACGGGGGCTGACTATGCAGCACTCCCTTAACAAAAGTCTGAACTTCAGGCAGTGAAGCCAGTTCTATTTTGGAAGAAAATCGATAGAGCCGAAATCTGGACCTTAATGGAACCCAATTTTAGGCCCATAGTCACCCCTGACTGTAGGAAGTGCAGAAATCGACCTAGCTGAAATTCCTCCGTTGGGGCCTTCCTGGCCTTACAAGCACGCAACATATTTCCGCCATATGCGGTGATAATGGTTTGCGCTCACTTCTTTCCTAGCTTTAATTAGCGTAGGGATAACTTCCTCCGGAATGCCCTTTTCCTTCAGGATTCGGCGTTCAACCGCCATGCCATCAAACGCAGCCGCGGTACGTCTTGGAACAGACAGGCCCCCTGCTGCAGCAGGTCCTGTCTGAGCGGCAGAGGCCATGGGTCCTCTGAGATCATTTCTTGGAGTTCTGGGTACCAAGCTCTTCTTGGCCAATCCGGAACAATGAGTATAGTTCTTACTCCTCTCCTTCTTATTATTCTCATTACCCTGGGTATGAGAGGCAGAGAAGGGAACACATACACCGACTGGTACACCCACGGTGTTACCAGAGCGTCCACAGCTATCGCCTGAGGGTCCCTTGACCTGGCGCAATATCTTTTTAGCTTTTTGTTGAGGCGGGACGCCATCATGTCCACCTGTGGTCTTTCCCAACGGTGTACAATCATTTGGAAGACTTCTGGATGAAGTCCCCACTCTCCCGGGTGGAGGTCGTGTCCGGGAATGAACACTGCTGACAGTGCTAACACATGATTTTCCGCCCATCGGAGAATCCTTGTGGCTTCTGCCATCGCCATCCTGCTTCTTGTGCCGCCCTGTCGGTTTACATGAGTGACCGCCGTGATGTTGTCTGACTGGATCAGCACCGGCCGGTGTTGAAGCAGGGGTCTAGCCTGACTTAGGGCATTGTAAATGGCCCTTAGTTCCAGAATATTTATGTGTAGGGAAGTCTCCTGACTTGTCCATAGTCCTTGGAAGTTTCTTCCCTGTGTGACTGCCCCCCAGCCTCGAAGGCTGGCATCCGTGGTCACCAGGACCCAGTCCTGTATGCCGAATCTGCGGCCCTCTAGAAGATGAGCACTCTGTAGTCACCACAACAGCGACACCCTGGCCCTTGGAGACAGGGTTATCCGCCGATGCATCTGAAGATGCGACCCGGACCACTTGTCCAACAGATCCCACTGGAAGATCCTTGCATGGAATCTGCCGAATGGAATTTCTTCGTAAGAAGCTATCATCTTTCCCAGGGCTCGCGTGCATTGATGCACCGACACCTGTATTTGTATTAGGAGGTCTCTGTCTAGAGACGACAACTCCTTGGACTTCTCCTCCGGGAGAAACCCTTTTTTCTTGTTCTGTGTCCAGAACCATACCCAGGAACAGTAGACGCGTCGTAGGAACCAGCTGCGACTTTGGAATATTCAGAATCCAGCCGTGCTGTTGTAGCACTTCCCGAGATAGTGCTACTCCGACGAACAACTGCTCACTGGACCTCGCCTTTATAAGGAGATCGTCCAAGTACGGGATGATTATTTCGGCCATTACCTTGGTAAATACCCTCCGTGCCGGGGACAGATCAACGGCAACGTCTGGAATTGGTAATGACAAACCTGTACCACAATTTTGAGGTACTCCTGGTGAGGAGGGTAAATAGGGACATGCAGGTAAGCATCCTTGATGTCCAGTGATACCCTGAAATTCTCCAGGCTTGCAATAATCGCCCTGAGCGATTCCATTTTGAACTTGAACCTTCGTATATAAGTGTTCAAGGATTTCAATTTTAGAATGGGTCTCACCGAACAGTCTGGTTTCGGTACCACAAACATTTTGGAATAGTAACCCCGGCCTTGTTGAAGGAGGGGTACCTTGATTTCACCTGCTGGAAGTACAGCTTGTGAATTGCCGCCAGTACTACCTCCCTTTCTCCGAGGGCAGCAGGCAAGGCTGATGTGAGGTAACGGCGAGGGGGAGTCGCCTCGAACTCCAGCTTGTATCCCTGTGATACTACTTGCAGAACCTAGGGATCCACCTGTGGGCAAGCCCACTGGTCCCTGAAGTTCCCGAGACGCGCCCCCACCGCACCTGTCTCCACCTGTGGAGCCCCCGCGTCATGCGGTGGACTCAGAGGAAGCAGGGGAAGATTTTTGATCCTGGGAACTGGCTGTCTGGTGCAGCTTTTTCCTTCTTCCCTTGTCTCTGTGCAGAAAGGAAGCGCCTTTGACCCGCTTGCTTTTCTGAAGCCGAAAGGACTGTACCTGAAAATACGGTGCTTTCTTAGGCTGTGAGGAAACATGAGGTAAAAATTTTTCTTCCCAGCTGTTGCTGTGGATACGAGGTCCCAGAGACCATCCCCAAACAATTCCTCACCCTTATAAGGCAGAATCTCCATGTGCCTTTTAAAGTCAGCATCACCTGTCCACTGCCAGGTCTCTAATACCCTCCTGGCAGAATGGACATTGCCTTAATTCTGGATGCCAGCCGGCAAATATCCCTCTGTGCATCCCTCATATATAAGACGACGTCTTTAATATGCTCTATGTTAGCAAAATATTATCTCTGTCTAGGGTATTAATATTGACAGGGTATCAGACCACGCTGCAGCAGCACTATTCATGCTGAGGCAATTGCAGGTCTCAGTATAGTACCCGAGTGTGTATATACAGACTTCAGGATAGCCTCCTGCTTTTTATCAGCAGGCTCCTTCAAAGTGGCCGTATCCTAAGACGGCAGTGCCACCTTTTTTGACAAACGTGTGAGCACCTTATCCACCCTAGGGGATATCTCCCAACGTGACCTATCCTCTGGCGGGAAAGGATACGCCATCAGTAACTTTTTAGAAATTACCAGTTTCTTATCGGGGGAACCCACGCCTCTTTACACACTTCATTCACTCATCTGATGGGGAAACAAAACACTGGCTGCTTTTTCTCCCCAAACATAAAACCCCTTTTATGTGGTACTTGGGTTCATGTCAGAAATGTGTAACACATTTTTCATTGCCGAGATCATGCAACGGATGTTCCTAGTGGATTGTGTATATGTCTCAATCTCGTCGACACTGGAGACTAACTCCGTGTCGACATCTGTGTCTGCCATCTGAGGTAACTGGCGTTTTTTGAGCCCCTGATGGCCTTTGAGACGCCTGGGCAGGCGCGGGCTGAGAAGCCGGCTGTCCCACAGCTGTTACATCATCCAGCCTTTTATGTAAGGAGTTGACATTGTCGGTTAATACCTTCCACCTATCCATCCACTCTGATGTCGGCCCCACAGGGGGCGACATCCCATTTATCGGCCTCTGCTCCGCCTCCACGTAACCTTCCTCATCCAACATGTCGACACAGCTGTACCGACACACCGCACACACACAGGGAATGCTCTGACTGAGGACAGGACCCCACAAAGTCCTTTGGGGAGACAGAGAGAGAGTATGCCAGCACACACCAGAGCGCTATATAATGCAGGGATTAACACTATAACTGAGTGATTTTCCCCCCAATAGCTGCTTGTATACACATATTGCGCCTAAATTTAGTGCCCCCCCTCTCTTTTTAACCCTTTGAGCCTGAAAACTACAGGGGAGAGCCTGGGGAGCTGTCTTCCAGCTGCACTGTGAAGAAAAAATGGCGCCAGTGTGCTGAGGGAGTTAGCCCCGCCCCTTTTCCGGCGGACTTCTCCCGCTTTTTCTGGAATTCTGGCAGGGGTATTTTTACACCTATATAGCCTTCCTGACTATATATGGTGTAGATTTGCCAGCCAAGGTGTATTATATTGCCCTCAGGGCGCCCCCCCCCCCCCAGCGCCCTGCACCCATCAATCAGTGACCGGAGTGTGAGGTGTGCATGAGGAGCAATGGCGCACAGCTGCAGTGCTGTGCGCTACCTTGTTGAAGACAGAAGTCTTCTGCCGCCGATTTTCCGGAACACTTCTTGCTTCTGGCTCTGTAAGGGGGCTGGCGGCGCGGCTCCGGGACCGAACGATCGAGGTCGGGTCCTGTGTTCGAGCCCTCTGGAGCTAATGGTGTCCAGTAGCCTAAGAAGCCCAAGCTACCACCAGTTAGGTAGGTTCGCTTCTTCTCCCCTTAGTCCCTCGCTGCAGTGAGTATGTTGCCAGCAGATCTCACTGTAAAATAAAAAACCTAAAATATACTTTCTTTCTAGGAGCTCAGGAGAGCCCCTAGTGTGCATCCAGCTCAGCCGGGCACAAGATTCTAACTGAGGTCTGGAGGAGGGTCATAGTGGGAGGAGCCAGTGCACACCAGGTAGTCCTAAAGCTTTCTTTAGTTGTGCCCAGTCTCCTGCGGAGCCGCTATTCCCCATGGTCCTTACGGAGTCCCAGCATCCACTTAGGACGTCAGAGAAATGAAAGAAAAAAGAGGTGCAAGATGGAATTGTCCTTGGGCCCTCCCACCCACCCCATTATGTTGTATAAACAGGACATGCACACTTTAACGAACCCATCATTTCTGCGACAGGGTCTGCCACACGACTGTGACTGAAATGACTGGTTGGTTTAGGCCCCCACCAAAAAAGAAGCAATCAATCTCTCCTTGCACAAACTGGCTCTACAGAGGCAAGATGTCCACCTCATCATCATCCTCCGATTCCTCACCCCTTTCACTGTGTACATCCCCCTCCTCACGGATTATTAATTTGTCCCCACTGGAATCCACCATCTCAGGTCCCTGTGTACTTTCTGGAGGCAATTGCTGCTGGTGAATGTCTCCACGGAGGAATTGATTATAATTCATTTTGATGAACATCATCTTCTCCACATTTTCTGGAAGTAACCTCGTACGCCGATTGCTAACAAAGGGGAGCGGCTGCACTAAACACTCTTTCGGAGTACACACTGGAGAAAGGGCAACTTAGGTAGAATAAAGCCAGTTTGTGCAAGGGCCTCCAAATTGCCTCTTTTTCCTGCCAGTATACGTACGGACTGTCTGACGTGCCTACTTGGATGCGGTAACTCATATAATCCTCCACCATTCTTTCAATGGTGAGAGAATCAGATGCAGTGACAGTAGACAACATGTCAGTAATCGTTGGCAGGTCCTGCAGTCCGGACCAGATGTCAGCACTCGCTCCAGACTGCCCTGCAACACCGCCAGCGGGTGGGCTCGGAATTCTTAGCCTTTTCCTCGCACCCCCAGTTGCGGGAGAATGTGAAGGAGGAGATGTTGACGGGTCACGTTCCGCTTGACTTGACAATTTTCTCACCAGCAGGTCTTTGAACCTCTGCAGACTTGTGTCTGCCGGAAAGAGAGATACAACGTAGGTTTTAAATCTAGGATCGAGCACGGTGGCCAAAATGTAGTGCTCTGATTTCAACAGATTGACCACCCGTGAATCCTGGTTAAGCGAATTAAGGGCTCCATCCACAAGTCCCACATGCCTAGCGGAATCGCTCTGTTTTAGCTCCTCCTTCAATGTCTCCAGCTTCTTCTGCAAAAGCCTGATGAGGGGAATGACCTGACTCAGGCTGGCAGTGTCTGAACTGACTTCACATGTGGCAAGTTCAAAGGGTTGCAGAACCTTGCACAACGTTGAAATCATTCTCCACTGCGCTTGAGTCAGGTGCATTCCCCCTCCTTTGCCTATATCGTGGGCAGATGTATAGGCTTGAATGGCCTTTTGCTGCTCCTCCATCCTCTGAAGCATATAGAGGGTTGAATTCTACCTCGTTACCACTTCTTGCTTCAGATGATGGCAGGGCAGGTTCAGGAATGTTTGGTGGTGCTCCAGTCTTCGGCACGCGGTGGCTGAATGCCGAAAGTGGCCCGCAATTCTTCGGGCCACCGACAGCATCTCTTGCACGCCCCTGTCGTTTTTTAAATAATTCTGCACCACCAAATTCAATGTATGTGCAAAACATGGGACGTGCTGGAATTTGCCCAGATGTAATGCATGCACAATATTGCTGGCGTTGTCCGATGTCACAAATCCCCAGGAGAGTCCAATTGGGGTAAGCCATTCTGCGATGATCTTCCTCAGTTTCCGTAAGAGGTTATCAGCTGTGTGCCTCTTCTGGAAAGCGTGATACAAAGCGTAGCCTGCCTAGGAACGAGTTGGCGTTTGCGAGATGCTGCTACTGGTGCCGCCGCTGCTGTTCTTGCTGCGGGAGGCAATACATCTACCCAGTGGGCTGTCACAGTCATATAGTCCTGAGTCTGCCCTGCTCCACATGTCCGTGGTTAAGTGGACATTGGGTACAACTGCATTTTTTAGGACACTGGTGACTCTTTTTCTGACGTCTGTGTACATTTTCGGTATCGCCTGCCTAGAGAAATGGAACCTAGATGGTATTTGGTACCGGGGACACTGTACCTCAATCAAGTCTCTAGTTGCCTCTGAATTAACAATGGATACCGGAACCACGTTTCTCACCGCCCAGGCTGCCAAGGCCTGAGTTATCTGCTTTGCAGCAGGATGACTGCTGTGATATTTCATCTTCCTCGCAAAGGACTGTTGGACAGTCAGTTGCTTACTGGAAGAAGTACAAGTGGTCTTCCGACTTCCCCTCTGGGATGACGATCGACTCCCAGCAGCAACAGTAGGCGTTACACTCAAGGATGCATCGGAGGAATCCCAGGCAGGAGAGGACTCGTCAGACTTGCCAGTGACATGGCCTGCAGGACTATTGGCTTTCCTGGGTAAGGAGGAAATTGACACTGAGGGAGTTGGTGGTGTGGTTTGCAGGAGCTTGGTTACAAGAGGAAGGGATTTAGTGGTCAGTGGACTGCTTCCGCTGTCATCCAAAGTTTTTGAACTTGTCACTGACTTATGATGAATGCGCTGCAGGTGACGTATAAGGGAGGATGTTCCGAGGTGGTTAACGTCCTTACCCCTACTTATTACAGCTTGACAAAGGCAACACACGGCTTGACACCTGTTGTCCGCATTTGTGTTGAAATAATTCCACACCGAAATTTTGACCAGGCATGTCAATGGCCATATTCGTCCCACGGACAACAGGTGTCTCCCCGGGTGCCTGACTTAAACAAACCACCTCACCATCAGAATCCTCCTTGTCAATTTCCTCCCCAGCGCCAGCAACACCCATATCCTCATCCTGGTGTACTTCAACAGTGACATCTTCAATTTGACTATCAGGAACTGGACTGCGGGTGCTCCTTCCAGCACTTGCAGGGGGCGTGCAAATGGTGGAAGGTGCAAGCTCTTCCCGTCCAGTGTTGGGAAGGTCAGGCATCGCAACCGACACAATTGGACTCTCCTTGGGGATTTGTGATTTAGAAGAACGCACAGTTCTTTGCTGTGCTTTTGCCAGCTTAAGTCTTTTCATTTTTCTAGCGAGAGGATGAGTGCTTCCATCCTCATGTGAATCTGAACCACTAGCCATGAACATAGGCGAGGGCCTCAGCCGTTCCTTGCCACTCAGTGTCATAAATGGCATATTGGCAAGTTTACGCTTCTCATCAGACGCTTTCAATTTTGATTTTTGGGTCACTTTACTGAACTTTTGTTTTTTGGATTTTACATGCTCTCTACTATGACATTGGGCATCGGCCTTGGCAGACGACGTTGATGGCATTTCATCGTCTCGGCCATGACTAGTGGCAGAAGCTTCATAACGAGGTGGAAGTGGATCTTGATCTTTCCCTATTTTAACCTCCACATTTTTGTTCTCCATTTTTTAATGTGTGGAATTATATGCCAGTTTCAATAGCAATGGCCTACTACTATATATACACTGCGCACAACTAAAATGCACCACAGGTATAGAATGTAGATGGATAGTATACTTGACGACACAGAGGTAGGTACAGCAGTGGCCTACTGTACCGTAATGCTATATATTATATACTGGTGGTCAGCAAACTGTGCAAAACTGAAATGCACCACAGGTATGGATGGATAGTATACTTGACGACACAGAGGTAGGTACAGCAGTGGCCTACTGTACCGTAATGCTATATATTATATACTGGTGGTCAGCAAACTGTGCAAAACTGAAATGCACCACAGGTATGGATGGATAGTATACTTGACGACACAGAGGTAGGTTCAGCAGTGGCCTTCTGTACCGTACTCCTATATATTATATACTGGTGGTCAGCAAAATTATGCACTGTACTCCTACTATATACTGTCTACAATGCAGCACAGATATGGAGTGTTTTTCAGGCAGACAACGTATACTGGTGGTCACTGGTCAGCAAAACTCTGCACTGTACTCCTCCTATATAATATTATACTGGTGGTCCCCAGTCCCCACAATAAAGCAGCACACTGAGCACAGATATGGAGTGTTTTTCAGGCAGACAACGTATACTGGTGGTCACTGTCCGCAAAACTCTGCACTGTACTCCTGCTATACAATACAGCTGCTCCCCAATCCCCACAATTAAGCAGTGTGAGCACAGATATATGCAGCACACTGAGCACAGATAAGGAGCGTTTTTTTTCATGCAGAGAACGGATAAAACTGGTGGTCATTGATCAGCAAAACTCTGCACTGTACTCCTCCTATATTAATATACAGCTGCTCCCCAGTCCCCACAATTAAGCAATAAGTAAAGCAAGCACATATATTTGCATCAACAATACACGGAGAGGACGCCAGCCACGTCCTCTCCCTAACATTTCCAATGCACGAGTGAAAATGGCGGCGACGCACAGCTGCTTATATAGAATCCGAATCTCGCGAGAATCCGACAGCGGGATGATGACGTTCGGGCGCGCTCGGGTTAACCGAGCCATACGGGAGAATCCGAGTATGCCTCGGACCCGTGTAAAAAGGGTGAAGTTCGGGGGGCGGGGGGGCGGTTTCCGAGAAACCGAACCCGCTCATCACTAGTTCTCAGTCCTCAATCAGTGCAATGGACCAGAGAGTTACTACCAGGAAGAAGAGACAGGAGCCTAACCCTGAGGTGGGAAAATGTGTGCTTAGAAAGTGTAGTACTGGTTCTATTATATTTGTGTATTGCTTACAGTATGTTTAACCTTTTCCTGGTCACTTATTTATATTATTTAAATATGTTTGATACAGCCAATACTATAGGCAATCTATAGTGTAAAATATTAATACGGTATTCCATGTTCCGCAGAGTGGGAGATTGTGGATTGTATTTGGAAACCCCCTCTAGAAATCCTGCGTTTGCCACTGTGAGCAGAGAATATGTAACTAGGGGTGAGGCAGAGTCTTGTGCAACTCAGTTGCATCCCCAATTGATGTGTAATTGGACAAAAATGGGGCACACAATAGTATAGCGAGGGCATATTAATGGAACTGCAGGTTATGCAGTTCTGCATATGAAAGATGTGACAGTTTACAGACGGATCGCTTGTACAATGATAGAGCTTGTGCAAGTACACAATAATAATGAAGAGGACTATGAAACTAAACAAACAGAGAAGGGCAATGGGGTCGTAGAGATGTGTTCCCTGCATAAAATAAATGTCCTCACTTTTCTTGGTACATGCACTGTGGGCGGATTTACGCTCACTCTCCCTGGGCTCCCACATTAGAGGATACATAAGAAATCTGTGACACCCACTCCAGCAGGGCTACTACAGACCACAAACCTTGCTGTCTATGCTTCTGTTTCTGTACCAGCAACTAATGGCATATACCCCTTTAGAATGTAAGCTTTCACGAGCAGGGTTCCTCTTCCCTCATCTGTTTTTTCGTCTCTTACTTAACCTATCTTCTTTTCAATACTCCCTTTGACGGCACCAAATCCGTCGGTTTTCTGCTGCCTTGATACTTATTTCAGTGCTGTTGACTGACGCAGCTATGTTTATATACCATGGACTTGTCCTATATTGTATTGAAATGTAAGTCACTGTCTTCATGTTTTGTTTATTTGTGTACTCTGTAATTGGGCGCTGCGGATCTCATGTGGTGCCATATAAATAAAGGACAATAATAATAATAATAATACTGTAATCAGCTAACGACCTGCCCACTTTGCACCAGATCTATGTGCCAAGCCTCCATGGCTGTCGCATAACAGCGACTGAGTGTTTCTGACTCCAGGATGGATACTAGAAATAATCACTACAACCTGGAGACTAATGACAAATGCACATATTTATTTTTTATATATATATATACACACACACACACACACACACACACACACACATATATATATACATACACATAATCGGAAATTGTACATCTGCTGTAAGTGCTGAAAAGAGCTAAAAATCAGAAAATGGATCATAGAACAGAAACATCTTATGATAGTAATTTATAAATGAAGGTGAGAAGTTCTAAGGCTTTCCCTCCGCATAACACAGAGGATAGATAGATATTGCATACGGCAGTACTGCTCACAGTTTGTTAACCAGGATACGTTGATGGTTTAAGTGCTTGTGAAAGAAATCCTGTATCTTCTGCCAGGAATCCGCTTGTGCCCTAGCATGGAAATTTGGTTCTCCTCCCCACACCACTGGCATACCGACAAGCCTGTGCATGGAGGCTGGACACAATGGGAAATACGGTGGCTCTATGTAATGACCAGCCTTGGCGTAATACACAAGCTCTGGCTTTTCTTTCCCCTGTTCCTCTAAAAGCTTGCAAGCAGTTTCAGCATGGAAGTCGCTCTTCCAGTTCCGGTCATCTTCTCCCACAACAAATAGGAACTTACAATCTGCTTTCCCAATGGGAATGAGGCTTTTCTGGTGAGCTTCCTCCAATGGATTGTGTAATACTTCTCTGATATCTGCCACTCCTGGCTTTGGGTGTTTCAGTTTTTTTATATCTATGGCAATAGGGTGAAGTGTAATGTCCTTATAGTGAAGGGCTGTAGCTACATTGGCAACAGAGCCATTTACGACTGCTGAGGCAGTTATGCCTTTAAGGAAAGAGGACATAGAAAGCACCAAGTCTCCACCTTTAGAATGTCCAAGAAGACCAATTCCTGGACCCTTCACCTAAAATAGAGAGAAAACAGACTGAGACTCCAACTGGCTGTATTATATCAGATATGTACAAATACACATTAGGAAGGCGATTGATTATAAACCATCGTAAACCTATCCTTTCTCCACCATCTCCCCCAACAAGCAGAGCAAAAGGAGTCTCACTTCTTGTACCTAAACTATCCATAAGTACAGTACAGTGATTTCCATTGGTTGCAGCTGAGTTTGGAATACTGAGGATTAATTACAGACTCTTCTGAGTTGCTATACCAGGCTATTTATCCTCATAGATAGATGTCCACCTGCCACCTACCCCTTATTATTTTCGCTCTCCTCTTCATCAAGGACGATAGTGTATTATTTATAACGTTTCGGTTGTGAAGACTACGTTCACGCTGTTTAATTTTTTAAAAATAAATATTAGAAAATGAAACACACAGATCTATTTTGCACCAGTCAGACTACATTGGAGGTGCGATGGATGATACTTGTTTTGTTAACACAAATGACAAAAATATATATGTCCTTAAAACCGCTGTTTATTTCTATATTTGTCATCTCTTGTATCTCAATTAGGTATAAGATGTTCATCTTCCCGTAACTGTAATAATGTATGTTCTGCCCTAGATTATACCATACGTTGCAGAGGAGCCGTAGACTGTACAAAAGAACAAGGCTGTGGTATAAGTTTTCTTAATGAACAATGAAGTGATGACATCAGAACTCACAGATATAAGTAATGTTATCATAACTCATGGCTTATAAAAGTTATTTCGGAGAATAATTAGCAGAAACTGACAGAAGTCACAGGGGCACTAGAACGCACACCACAGATGGGGGATGTCCAGTGCAGCGGGGGTCAAGGTGATCGGAACCCCACAGTTCTGGTAATTGTCTGTGGGGGAGGGAGGTTTACCTTAGAAACCCAGTACATGCTAATCACTGTCTGTAACACATACTAGTCAGCTGTATCTGTACATATGTAGTTTTACAACTTTCTATGAATACACTCGGAAGGTTAAACCAGCACAACAAATGCCTTTAGAACAGGGGTATACAATGTGTGACACTCCAGCTGCACTGGGACTACATATCTCAGCATGTCCTGCCACAATTTTGCTATTAGGGAATACTAGAAATGTGACAGGGCATGCTAGGATGTGTAGTTCCACAGCCACTGGCGTGCGCAGCACATTTTATTAGGGGGTGTACCGTCGGAGGGGTGTGTCTAGCACCACCTTTTGGGCGTGTCTAGCACCATCTATTGATGGTCAACACATATAAAATTTCCACCTTTGTACCAATCCTAATAAAGCAGATACATTGTCAGATGTTGTGGTGTGCACCAAACAAACACCCGATTGCACTCACTGCAATTACAGTGCTCCTCCTCAGCCTGGTCTGGCTCCCCCTCTCTTTCCCCTGCAAGCTGCAGCAGCTTACTTACAAGTCAGTCACTCACTGACAGTCGCAGACTAGTACTGCTGCTGCTGGAAAAACTAGTGACGTATCAATGCTGCTGCCGGCCGCCTGCCAGTATTGATTTTATCTTCCTAAGAGGAACGCTGGCTGCATGCTGCTCCTCATCAGTGGCTGGTGTTGGCATAGAATAGAAGGATTGAGGTGGGCGTGTAGCGGGTGTGACGGGTGGGCATGTGAGCAGCATGACGTAATCACGTCACATCACGCTGTTTTTGTACATGGTGGTGGAGCTGGGAATTTGAAAGCCGGTGGCAGTGGCACCCTTGATTAACCCAGGTATCCGGTCTGTAATGCAGTCCTGACAAGGTGCAGCACAGAGGGGACAGTAATCAGCCTGCTCGGCGATCCCTACATCAGGCATGTGAGACTGGGGTGCCAGACATTAGGGGGTGCCTGTGCGCACCAGGCACCCCCCCCCCCCCTGCGCACACTTATGTATACAGCAGCTGCATTCTTGCAGAAACCTTTACACCAGATACAAATCTCTATTTGAGCGTAATGGTGAGTTAGAACATTATGTGCTCCTGGAATGCTGGTAACTCTCCGAGAACCCGACCTTCCTCATAGTAAGTGATGAGTACCAGGTATGAGCATTTTTATAATGTATCGTACCAGGCTGATAGTCCTATGAAGACTACATAACAGAACCATACCACTGCGTCACTGAGCTAGCTCTAGCCAAGACTTGTGTAAAACATATCATGTTGAGATGAATGTGCCCAGGAACTGCCCAAGGCTCACCTGGGGATGCTGCAGCATATAGGTCACCGCTTCTTCAAAGTACTCCAAACGAAGATCTTTCATTTCTTTTGGGAGGTCTTCATAGTTATAGTAAGCCAATGCCAGGGTGGCAAATCCTTTACTAGCCAGCAAGCTAGACTTGTATTCGATGAGGCCCCCGCCGGTCCCTTGGATTTCAATAACTCCAGGAAATGGTCCAGTCCCTAACGGTATAAATCACACTTGTTACACATCAGGCCTCTGACATATTGTCCAGGGATGTTACACTGCATGTAACAATACACTGGCTCTTATAAGCTTTTGAAATAATAAACATCGCACATTTATACAGTGCCTTGCTAAAGTATTCACCCCCCTTTGCATTTTTCATGTTTTGTTGCCTCACAACCTGGAATTAAAATGGATTGATTGAAGGTTTGCATCATTTCATTCACAGAACATGCCTACAACTTGGAAGATGTTTTGTTTGTTTTTTTATTGTGAAGCAAACAACAAACAGGACAAAATAACAAAACTTCAGTGTGCATAACTATTCACCCCCCTAAAGTCAGTACTTTGTAGAGCCACCTTTTGTGGCAATTACAGCTGCAAGTCGCTTTGGATAAGTCTCTATGAGCTTGTCACTGGAATTTTTGCCAATTCCTCAAGGTAAAACTGCTCCAGCTCCTTCATGTTGGATGGTTTCTGCTTGTGAACAGCAATCTTCAAGTCTGACCGCAGATTCTCAATTGGATTGAGATCTGGGCTTTGACTAGGCCATTCCAACACATTTAAATGTTTCCCCTTAAACCACTCGAGTGCTGCTTTAACAGTAAGCTTCGGGTCATTGTCCTGCTGGAAGGTGAACCTCTGTTCCAGTCTCAAATCACAGGCATACAAACAGGTTTTGCTCAAGAATATCCCTGTATTTAGCACCATCTTTCCCTCGACTCAAAACAGTTTCCCAGCCCCTGCTGCTGCAAAACATCCCCACAGCATGATGCTGCCACCATCGTGTTTCACTGTGGGGATGGTTTTCTTGGGGTGATGGGATGTGTTCGGTTTGCGCCAGACATAGCGTTTTCCTTGGTGGCCAAAAAGTTCAATTTTAGCCTCATCTGACCAGAGCACCTTCCTCCATACATTTGGGGAGTCGTCCACATGCCTTTTGGCAAACTCAAAACGTGCCTTCTTATTTTCAACACTAAGTAATGGCTTTTGTCTGCCCACTCTTCCATAAAGCCCAGCTCAATGGAGTGTACGGCTTATTGTGGTCACATGCACAGATACACCACTCTCTGCTGTGGAACTCTGCAGCTCCTTCAGGGTTACCTTTGGTCTCTGTGCTGCCTCTCTGATTAATGCCCTCCTTGCCCGGTCTGTGAGTTTTGGTGGCTGGCCCTCTCTTGGCAGGTTTGTTGTGGTACCATGTTCTTTCCATTTGAAGATGATGGATTTGAAGGTGCTCCGGGGGATCATCAAAGATTTTTTTTTTTTTATAACCCAACCCTGACTTGTACTTCTCAACAACTTTGTCCCTGACTTGTTTCGAGAGCTCCTTGGTCTTCATGGTGTGAGATCTCTTGCTTAGGGGTGTTGTAGCCTCTGGGGCCTTTCAGAAAAGGTGTGTTTATACTGACAGATCATGTGACACTTAGATTGCACACAGATGGACTTCATTTCACTAATTATGTTACTTCTGAAGGTAATTGGTTGCACCAGAACTTTTGAGAGGCTTTATAGCAAAGGGGGTGAATACATATGCACATGACAATTTTAAAATTTTTAATTTAGAAAAAAAGATTTACATACATTTTTCTCATTTCACTTCACCAACTTAGACTATTTTGTGCAGATCCATCACATAAAATTCAGATGAAGAAAAAAATTAAATTACAGGTTGTAATGTAACAAAATAGGTAAAAAGCCAGGGATGGGGGGGGGGGGGGGGGGAATACTTTAGCAAGGCACTGTACCTGTTTCGTTGAATTATACATTTTTATGGGGAACAAGTATTTAAAACCAGTAACAAATAACATGTACCTCTGTATTAAACACAAGAATGTCATATCTTAAGGGTGGAGTAGGACATCTGTGACCACGGGAACACCTTCATCTGGCACTGTTTGGCTGTTTAAAAAAAGTTAAACAGACACCAACTGATTGTATCATTTCATGCCATTGCTCCCAGTAATCACATCACACTGCTCCCCATAATCCATACAGTATATCCTATACACATCAGCTTTATCTATCAATCTAAATCATTTTCAGCATAGTAATCTTCAATTCCTTCATCCATTACAATCCTTTGCATGCTCCCATATTCTGTATTCCTATATTAGTATCTACAACGGAATACATATGTATTCCCAGCAGACGGGATGCCCGCTGTCAGTACCCCACCTGCCAGAATGTAGGGAGCGGGGCGAGTGCTACGAGTCCCCTTGCGGGCTCGGAAGCTCACCACAAGATCTATTTCCACTCTATGGGTGTCGTGGACACCCATGAGTGGGAATAGCCCCTGTGAGCCAGTATTCCGGCTGTAGGCATTGTCGGCTGTTGGGATTCCGGCGTCTGTATCCTGACCACCAAGATCCCGACAGCTGGCAAACTGATTGCTACCCATCTACAACATTAGTTGTATGTCTCTGGACTGGATACTATTTTTAATGTCACTGAACATAAGGGAAGGTTCTGAAAAAAAAAATTGAGATTTCAGCTGCCAGGAAACCCCCATCATCTCCTGACCACAAAGATTTATGGTAAGAACTTACCGTTGTTAAATCTCTTTCTGTGAGGTACACTGGGCTCCACAGGGAATGACATTGGGGATGTAGAGTAGGATCTTGATCCGAGGCATCAACAGGCTAAAAGCTTTGACCTTCTTCCCAGAATGCATAGCACCGCCTCCTCTATAACCCCGCCTCCGTGCACAAGAGCTCAGTTTTGTTAACCAGTCCAATGCAGTAGCAGGTAAAAGAGACGACAACCGTTAGTAGCCACATACACCACATTCTCACGACAGGAGAAAGTGTCAGCGGCTAATGCCATACCAACCCAAAGAAGCTAAGTGCGTCAGGGTGGGCGCCCTGTAGAGCCCAGTGTACCTCGCAGAAAGAGATTTAACAATGGTAAGTTCTTACCATAAATCTCGTTTTCTGCTGCGGGGTACACTGGGCTCGACAGGAATGACATTGGGGATGTCCTAAAGCAGTTCCTCATAGGAGGGGACACACTGTAGCGGGCACAAGAACCCGGCGTCCAAAGGAAGCATCCTGGGAGGCGGAAGTATCGAAGGCATAGAACCTTATGAACATGTTCACGGAGGACCACGTAGCCGCCTTGCACAATTGCTTAAGGGACGCACCGCGGCGGGCCGTCCAAGAAGGTCCAACAGACCGAGTAGAAGGGCCTTGATGGTAGCAGGAGCTGGAAGGCCAGCCTGTATATAAGCATGTGCAATCACCATTCTAATCCATCTGGCCAGGGTCTGCATGTGAGCAGGCCAGCCACGTTTGTGAAAAACAAACAGTACAAAGAGAGAATCAGACTTCCGAAGGGATGCAGTTTTCTTCACATAGATACGGAGAGCCCGTACCACATCCAAAGACCGCTCTTTGGAAGACAAGTCAGAAGAGGCAAAGGCCGGAACCATGATCTCCTGATTAAGGTGGAAAGAAGACACCACCTTAGGCAAGTACCCGGGACGTGTTCTAAGAACCGCCCGGTCATGGTGAAAAATCAGATATGGGGACCTACAAGACAAGGCACCCAGATCCGACACCAGTCTAGCAGAGGCAATAGCCAGCAGAAACAATACCTTAAGACACAGATTCTCAAACTCGGTCCTCAGGACCCCACACGGTACATGTTTTGCAGGTCTCCTCACAGAATCACAAGTGACATAATTAGCTCCACCTGTGGACCTTTTAAAATGTGTCAGTGAGTAATTAATACACCTGTGCACCTGCTGGGTTACCTGCAAAACATGCACTGTGTGGGGTCCTGAGGACCGAGTTTGAGAACCACTGCCTTAAGAGAAAGCCACTTAAGGTCTGCAGATTCAAGAGGCTCAAACGGAGACCCTTGCAATGCCTCCAGAACCACCGACAAGTCCCAAGGAGCCACAGGCGGGACATAAGGAGGTTGAATCTGCAACACACCCCGATTGAACGTATGAACATCAGGTAAAGTCGCACTTTTTCTCTGGAACCAAACCAACAAGGCAGAAATATGAACCTTGATAGAGGCCAATCATGATTGTTAGTGGCGCACCAAGCAAAGTAAGAATTCCAGACCCTATGATAAATCCGAGGCAGAAGCCGGTTTCCGGGCCTTCAACATAGTTTGAATAACCGGCTCAGAAAATCCTTTAGCCCTCAAGACGGAAACTTCAAGAGCCTCGCCGTCAAAGCCAGATCCTGGTAGACACAAGGGCCCTGAACGAGGAGGTCTGGTCGTTGTGGAAGCAGAAGAGGACGCTCTAACAATAGAACCTGAAGGTCTGAGAACCAGTGCCGTCTGGGCCACGCTGGAGCGATCAGAAGTAGGATTTCTCCTTCTTGCTTGAATTTCCTTAATACTCTGGGCAGGAGTGACACCGGAGGGAACACGTAGGGCAGCCGAAAGTTCCATGGAATTGCCAGTGCGTCAACGAATGCTGCTTGAGGATCCCTTGTCCTTGCTCCAAAGACCGGAACCTTGTGATTGTGTCGAGGCGCCATCAGGTCCACATCTGGGAGGCCCCACTTGTCCACTATGATTTGAAATACTTCTGGATGGAGGCTCCACTCTCCAGCTTGTACGTCCTGACGACTGAGGAAGTCCGCTTCTCAGTTTAGGACCCCCGGAATGAACACTGCCGATATGGCTGGCAGACGGCGTTCTGCCCACTGAAGAATTCTTGATACTTCCCTCATTGCCATGCGGCTGTGAGTGTCGCCTTGATGATTTATGTACGCCACTGTGGTGGCATTGGGCCTAATTCTGAGTTGATCGCAGCATCAAATTTGTTAGCAGTTGGGCAAAACCATGTGCACTGCAGGGGGGACAGATATAAACTGCACAGAGAGAGTTATATTTGGGTGGGGTGTGTTGAAACTGAAATCTAAATTGCAGTGTAAAAATAAAGCAGCCAGTATTTACCCTGCACAGAAACAATATAACCCACCCAAATCTAACTCTCTCTGCAAATGTTATATCTGGCCCTCCTGCAGTGCACATGGTTTTGCCCAATTGCTAACAAACTTACTGCTGCGATCAACTCAGAATTACCCCCATTGTCCAATTGTACTTGAACAGGTCTGTTCTGTATTAAATGCTGGACCAAGTTCAGAGCATTGAACACCGCCCGCAGTTCCATAATGTTTATCGGGAGGAGAGACTACTCCTTGGTCCACCGACCCTGAAGGGAGTGTTGCTCCAACACCGCGCCCCAACCTCTCAAACTGGCATCCGTCATCAGAAGGACCCAGTTGGAGATCCAGAAGGGACGACTCCTGCTCAATCGTTGGTCCTGAAGCCACCAGCTCAGTGACAGACGGACCTCCGGAGACAAGGAGATCATGTGAGACCTGATCCAGTGAGGCAGGCCGTCCCACTTGGCAAGAATCAATTTCTGTTGAGGGCGGGAATGGAATTGAGCGTACTCCACCATGTCGTAAGCCGACACCATGAGACCTAGCACTTGCATTGCTGAATGTATCGACACTTGCAGACAAGATAGGAAGCATCAAATCCTGTCCTGAAGTTTCAGGACTTTCTCCTGAGACAAGAACAACTGCTGGTTGTGAGTGTCCAACAACGCCTCCAGGTGTACCATGCTCTGAGCAGGGACCAGGGAAGATTTCTTCCAGTTGATGAGCCACCCGTGGGCTTGCAGAAACTGGAGCGTCAGATCCAGATGGCGTAGGAGAATTTCTGGGGAATTCGCCAGGATCAACAAGTCGTCCAGGTACGGCAGGATCCTGACCCCTTAACGGAGGAGTACAGCCGTCATTACCGCCATGACCTTGGTGAAGACTCGCGGAGCCGTGGTCAAACCAAAAGGTAACGCCCGAAATTGGTAATGGAGGTTGCCAACCGCAAACCTCAGGTACTGCTGATGCAACATTGCAATGGGAATATGCAGGTAAGCATCCTGTATGTCCAGGAAGACCATATAATCCCCAGGTTCAAAGGCCAGAACAATAGAGCGAAGAGTTTCTATATGAAACTTGGAAACCCTCACAAATTTGTTCAAGGACTTGAGGTTGAGAATGGGCCGCGAGGACCCATTTGGTTTCGGGACTAGGAACAGCGGTGAATAGTATCCCTTGCCTCTCTGAGCCAGAGGCATCTGTACTACCACTCCTGTGTCCAGGAGAGACTGTACCACCGAATGAAGAGTTTTTGCCTTCACCTGATCCGAAAGGACGTCTGTCAGGCAAAATCGATGAGTGGGACGATTCTTGAAGGATACGGCGTAACCTCGAGTGACGACTTCCCGTACCCAGGCATCAGAAGTGGTCTTCAACCATTCCTGGGTAAACCCTAGAAGTCGGACCCCCACCCTTGCCGCGAGGGGATAGCGAGCCAGCATCTTCTTGTGAGGCCTGAATTTCTTTCCTGGATTTTCCCAGGATTCCTGACGTAAGTCAACTAAATGGTCAGAGTGAGGTAAAACTTGTTAAACCACTTTCTGACGTTTAACTCTGTCCGGTTTCTTAGGTGCAGTATCAGGCTCTGGGTCATCAGTAATTTGAAGAATTATCCTGATAGCCTTCAACAAGTCAGGAACATCCACCTGTGAAACAGATTCCCCATCAGAATTATCAGTATCAGTGTCTGTGGGGTCAGTATATATGCCATCCTCATCAGACGAGGTGTCTGGGACATTGGTGGATTGCGAGGAAGAAATAGCCCGCTTCGAGGACCCCTTGGTCTTAGGCGGACGAGGGTGAGATTTGTTTAGTCAGTGATTGGTTCAATTGCTGTAACTGAGTGTACAGTTGATCTGCCCATGGCGGATTAACCGCAGGGACTATAAGCGGTTGCACCGGCACAGGAGGTCCCATAGGGGGCGTAAAACTAGTTACCACCGTATTCAATAACGTGGAGAAAGTAGCCCAAGGTGGGTCATTTATGCACCTCCGTTGCTACGGTCCCACTGGGGGGTAGGTAACCCCCAGAACCTGAACCCTCCTCTGCTATGTTTTTCTCTAATGTGTCTGCAGCGTCGCCACCACGCAATGTGGGATCAGCTGCAGCTCCATCGCCTCTTGTAGCTGACATGTCTGAAAGCTCAATTCAAGGCAACCCAGTACAATATCAGCAGCACAACAACTGACAAGAACCCCCTGTGTAGTACAGAGTTCCAGAGGTATATGGTGACTAAAAATCACAGCGAAAAAAATAAGATTTTACTTACCGGTAAATCTATTTCTCGTAGTCCGTAGTGGATGCTGGGGACTCCGTAAGGACCATGGGGAATAGACGGGCTCCGCAGGAGACAGGGCACTTTAAGAAAGAATTTGGATACTGGTGTGCTCTGGCTCCTCCCTCTATGTCCCTCCTCCAGACCTCAGTTAGAGAAACTGTGCCCGGAAGAGCTGACAGTACAAGGAAAGGATTTTGGAATCCAGGGCAAGACTCATACCAGCCACACCAATCACACCGTATAACTTGTGATAAACTTACCCAGTTAACAGTATGAACAACAACAGAGCATCAGATCAACCCTGATGCAACTATTACATAACCCTTATGCAAGCAATAACTATATACAAGTATTGCAGAAGAAGTCCGCACTTGGGACCGGCGCCCAGCATCCACTACGGACTACGAGAAATAGATTTACCGGTAAGTAAAATCTTATTTTCTCTAACGTCCTAGTGGATGCTGGGGACTCCGTAAGGACCATGGGGATTATACCAAAGCTCCCAAACGGGCGGGAGAGTGCGGATGACTCTGCAGCACCGAATGAGCAAACACAAGGTCCTCCTCAGCCAGGGTATCAAACTTGTAGAACTTAGCAAAAGTGTTTGAACCTGACCAAGTAGCTGCTCGGCAAAGCTGTAATGCCGAGACCCCTCGGGCAGCCGCCCAAGAAGAGCCCACCTTCCTTGTGGAGTGGGCTTTTACTGATTTTGGCAGCGGCAATCCTGCCGCAGAATGAGCCTGCTGAATCGTGTTACAGATCCAGCGAGCATTAGTTTGCTTTGAAGCAGGAGCACCCAGCTTGTTGGATGCATACAGGATAAACAGCGACTCAGTTTTCCTGACTCTAGCCGTTCTGGCTACATAAACCTTCAAAAGCCCTGACCACATCTAGTAACTCGGAATCCTCCAAGTCACGAATAGCCACAGGCACCACAATAGGTTGGTTCATATGAAAAGATGACACCACCTTAGGCAGAAATTGTGGACGGGTCCTCAATTCTGCTCTGTCCATATGGAAAACCAAATAGGGGCTTTTATGTGATAAAGCCGCTAATTCTGACACACGCCTAGCCGAAGCTAAGGTTAATAGCATGACCACCTTCCACGTGAGATATTTTAACTCCACGGTTTTAAGTGGTTCAAACCAGTGTGACTTCAGGAAACTCAACACCACGTTGAGATCCCAAGGTGCCACTGGAGGCACAAAAGGGGGCTGAATATGCAGCACTCCCTTTACAAACGTCTGCACTTCAGGCAGAGAAGCCAGATCTTTTTGAAAGAAAATAGACAGGGCCGAAATGTGGACCTTAATGGAACCCAATTTTAGGCCCAAAGTCACTCCCGCCTGTAGGAAGTGAAGGAAACGGCCCAGCTGGAATTCCTCCGTGGAGGCATTCCTGGCCTCACACCAAGCAACATATTTTCGCCATATACGGTGATAATGTTCAGCCGTCACGTCCTTCCTAGCCTTTATCAGCGTAGGAATAACTTCATCCGGAATGCCTTTTTCTGCTAGGATCCGGCGTTCAACCGCCATGCCGTCAAACGCAGCCGCGGTAAGTCTTGGAACAGACAGGGCTCCTGTTGCAACAAGTCCTGTCTTAGAGGCAGAGGCCATGGGTCCTCTGTGAGCATTTCTTGCAGATCTGGATACCAAGTCCTTCTTGGCCAATCCGGAACAATGAGTATTGTTCTCACTCCTCTTTTTCTTATGATTCTCAGCACCTTGGGTATGAGAGTAAGAGGAGGAAATACATAAACCGACTGGAACACCCACGGTGTCACTAGTGCGTCTACAGCTATCGCCTGAGGGTCTCTTGACCTGGCGCAATACCTCTGTAGCTTTTTGTTGAGGCGGGATGCCATCATGTCCACCTGTGGCAGTTCCCACCGACTTGCAATCTGCGTGAAGACTTCTTGATGAAGTCCCCACTCTCCCGGGTGGAGGTCGTGCCTGCTGAGGAAGTCTGCTTCCCAGTTGTCCACTCCCGGAATGAACACTGCTGACAGTGCGCTTACGTGATTCTCCGCCCAGCGAAGAATTCTGGTGGCTTCCGCCATCGCCACCCTGCTCCTTGTGCCGCCTTGGTGGTTTACATGAGCCACTGCGGTGATGTTGTCTG
Source organism: Pseudophryne corroboree (assembly GCF_028390025.1). Taxonomy (NCBI): domain Eukaryota; kingdom Metazoa; phylum Chordata; class Amphibia; order Anura; family Myobatrachidae; genus Pseudophryne; species Pseudophryne corroboree. Next base: position 120,823,515 of record NC_086455.1, on the reverse strand, counting down.
ACTGAATCAGAACTGATTGGTCGCGAAGCAGGGTCTCCGCTTGACGTAGGGCGTTGTATATGGCCCTTAGTTCCAGGATATTGATGTGTAGGCAAGTCTCCTGACTTGACCACAGACCTTGGAAATTTCTTCCCTGTGTGACTGCCCCCCACCCTCGGAGGCTTGCATCCGTGGTCACCAGGACCAAGTCCTGAATGCCAAATCTGCGGCCCTCGAGAAGGTGAGCATTCTGCAGCCACCACAGGAGAGACACCCTGGCCCTGGGGGATAGGGTGATCATCCGATGCATCTGTAGATGTGATCCGGACCACTTGTCCAACAGATCCCATTGAAAGGTCCTCGCATGGAACCTGCCGAAGGGAATGGCCTCGTATGATGCCACCATCTTTCCCAGGACTCGCGTGCAGTGATGCACCGACACCTGTTTTGGTTTTAATAGGTCTCTGACCAGTGTCATGAGCTCCTGAGCCTTCTCCATCGGGAGATAAACCCTCTTCTGGTCTGTGTCCAGAATCATGCCCAGGAAGGGCAGACGAGTCGTAGGAGTCAACTGCGACTTCGGAATATTTAGAATCTAGCCGTGCTGTTGTAACACTTCCCGAGAGCGTGCTACGCTAATCAGCAACTGCTCTCTGGACCTCGCCTTTATGAGGAGATCGTCCAAGTATGGGATAATTGTGACCCCCTGCTTTCGCAGGAGCACCATCGTTTCCGCCATTACCTTGGTAAATATTCTCGGTGCCGTGGAGAGACCAAACGGCAACGTCTGGAATTGGTAATGACAATCCTGTACCACAAATCTGAGGTACGCCTGATGAGGTGGATAAATGGGGACATGAAGGTATGCATCCTTTATGTCCAGAGACACCATAAAATCCCCCCCTTCCAGGCCTGCGATGACCACTCTGAGCGATTCCATCTTGAACTTGAACCTTTTCAGGTATATGTTCAGGGATTTTAAATTCAATATGGGTCTGACCGAACCGGTTTTTTGTACCACAAACATGGTCGAATAATAACCCTTTCCTTGTTGAAGGAGGGGAACCTTGACCACCACCTGCTGAAGATACAATTTGTGAATTGCAGCTAACACTATTTCCCTCTCTAAGGGGGAAGCTGGCAGGGCCGATTTGAGGTATCGGTGAGGGGGCATCTCCTCGAATTCCAGCTTGTATCCCTGAGACACAATCTCTATTGCCCAGGGATCCACCTGGGAGTGAACCCACTTGTGGCTGAAATTTCGGAGACGCGCCCCCACCGGGCCTAGCTCCGCCTGTGGAGCCCCAGCGTCATGCGGTGGATTTAGTGGAAGCCTGGGAGGACTTCTGTTCCTGGGAACTAGCTGTGTTGTGCAGCTTCTTTCCTCTGCCCCTGCCTCTGGCAAGAAAGGACGCACCTCGGACTTTCTTGCCTTTTTGTGAACGAAAGGACTGCATTTGGTAATACGGTGCTTTCTTAGGTTGTGAGGGAACATATGGCAGAAAATTTGACTTTCCAGCAGTAGCTGTGGAGACCAGGTCCGAGAGACCCTCCCCAAACAATTCCTCACCCTTGTAAGGTAAAACCTCCATGTGCCTTTTTGAGTCGGCATCGCCTGTCCATTGCCGAGTCCACAGGACCCTTCTGGCAGAAATCGACATTGCATTTATTCTAGAGCCCAGTAGGCTAATGTCTCTTTGAGCATCTCTCATATATAGGACAGCGTCTTTTATATGCCCCAGGGTCATTAATATAGTATCCTTGTCCAAGGTATCCAGATCCTCAGATAAGGTATCCATCCATGCTGCTACAGCACTACACACCCAGGCCGACGCAATTGCCGGCCTTAGTAAGGTACCTGAATGTGTATAAATGGACTTCAGGGTACCCTCTTGCTTTCTATCCGCAGCATCTTTTAGGGTGGCCGTATCCTGTGACGGTAGGGCCACCTTCTTGGATAAGCGTGTTAGAGCTTTGTCCACCCTAGGGGAGGATTCCCAGCATAGCCTGTCTGTTGGCGGGAAAGGATACGCCATAAGCATCCGTTTGGAAATCTGCAGTTTTTTATCTGGAGATTCCCAAGCTTTTTCACATAACTCATTTAGCTCATGTGAAGGGGGAAAGGTCACCACCTGCCTTTTTTCCCCATACATATGAACCCTCTTGTCAGGGACTTGTTTCCTCTGTGATGTGCAACACCTCCTTCATTGCTATAATCATATAACGTATAGCTTTAGCCAATTTAGGCTGTAACTTTGCATCATCATAGTCGACACTGGAGTCAGAATCCGTGTCGGTATCTGTGTCAACAATTTGGGATAGTGGGCGCTTCTGAGACCCTGACGGCCTCTGCGACATAGGATCAGGCATGGGCTGAGACCCCGACTGTCCTAAGGTTTCAGCTTTATCCAACCTTTTATGCAAGGAATTAACATTATCATTTAAAACCTTCCACATATCCATCCAATCAGGTGTCGGCGCCGTCGGCGGAGACACCTCATTCATTTGCTCCCGCTCTGCTTCCACATAGCCTTCCTCGTCAAACATGTCGACACCGGCACACCATACACACAGGGGATGCTCTTTTTGAAGACAGGTCCCCCACAAGGCCCTTTGGAGAGACAGAGAGAGAGTATGCCAGCACACACCCCAGCGCTATATGTCCCAGGAATCACACAGTAACTTAGTGTTAACCCAGTAGCTGCTGTATATAATGTTTTTGCGCCTTAATTTATGTGCCCCCCCTCTCTTTTTACCCTCTTCTACCGTGAATCTGCAGGGGAGAGCCTGGGGAGCTTCCTCTCAGCGGAGCTGTGGAGAGAAAATGGCGCTGGTGAGTGCTGAGGAAGAAGTCCCGCCCCCTCAGCGGCGGGCTTCTGTCCCGCGTTTCTGTGTAAAATTATGGCGGGGGCTCATGCATATATACAGTGCCCAACTGTATATTTGCCCAACTTTTGCCAAGAGGTCCTAATTGCTGCCCAGGGCGCCCCCCCCCCTGCGCCCTGTACCCTACAGTGACCGTAGTATGTGGGTTTAGTGTGAGAGCAATGGCGCACAGCTGCAGTGCTGTGCGCTACCTCAGTTTGAAGACTGGAGTCTTCTGCCGCCGATTTTGAAGTCTTCTTGCTTCTTTCACCCGGCTTCTGTCTTCCGGCTCTGCGAGGGGGATGGCGGCGCGGCTCCGGGATCGGACGACAAAGGGTGAGATCCTGTGTACGATCCCTCTGGAGCTAATGGTGTCCAGTAGCCTAAGAAGCAGGACCTATCTTCAGAGAGTAGGGCTGCTTCTCTCCCCTCAGTCCCACGCTGCAGGGAGTCTGTTGCCAGCAGATCTCCCTGAAAATAAAAAAACCTAACAAAATACTTTCTTATAGCAAGCTCAGGAGAGCTCACTAAACAGCACCCAGCTCGTCCGGGCACAGATTCAAACTGAGGTCTGGAGGAGGGACATAGAGGGAGGAGCCAGAGCACACCAGTATCCAAATTCTTTCTTAAAGTGCCATCTCCTGCGGAGCCCGTTTATTCCCCATGGTCCTTACGGAGTCCCCAGCATCCACTAGGACGTTAGAGAAATACACAATAAGTATATCTTGTGAAACACCTATATTAAGTAATAATCCTGACGCACTTAGCCCCCTCAGGTTACAGAATATAGGGATAGCAATCTGAGTGAGATACACGAAATGGAGGTCACACAGCAGCTACTGTATATGCGCACACACATATTCACATTATACGATGCAGAAATTATGACATTCAATAAAACTGCACTGGACTAGCAATACAGAGTAATACAAAGCATAGCTATACACTCAAGAGATATATCAATGCACAGTAAAGACTGGATGTATATCACAGGGTACTTGTACTAAATAACCCTTACTAAATGAACTTTTTCTTAACTAACACTGTCAGCAGACATGTAGAATACTTAAGTGTCCTGTAAAATGCACAGCGCTGACATGCAGGTGCCTTTACAGAGGAGGATTTGCTCAAACAGTCCCAGGATCAGCTCAGCTTGTCCTAATGGCGCCCAAACGCTGACAGGGAGTGAGGGAGAGAGAGATATGCAGCTCCAGGGTGGAAACATTTACTCTAATGGCGCCCTGGGGCTGGGGCTACAGGTCAGAGCCTTATCCCCTTTCTGGACTTCACCACCGGGTACTGTGGGCCTTAGCAAACGTATTTTTGAGAGAATCCGACCTGTGCCCTTGCCGTGGTGGTCTAGTGGGGTCCCTGTACTGCCACAGTGTCCACGCCAGTGAGCGTGGCCTGCCTCGCACCGGATCACGGTTTACAGCCGGTACCGCCTGGGGGGCCCACTTACCTCTTCCCTGAATGCGGCCATGTGATCCTGGAGAGGTGCGGTGGTGGGTGTGACTGACTGAAGAAAACCGGAGCCTCCGCTGTAAGTACTCGGCAACCAGGGCGCGGGAGTATACAGTGCCGCTGGGGGAGGTGATGGAGCTGCAGCAGGAGATGTCTGACTGACATCTAACACTCAGTGTCTCTGTGCAGCCCTTGAAGTCTTCATTTTTCACTTAAAAAAGCTCTTCTGAGCCTGCACTGCATGGCACCAACTACAAAACTGAGCTCCTGTGCACGGAGGCGGGGTTATAGAGGAGGCGGTGCTACGCATTTTGGGAAGAAGGTCAAAGCTTTTAGCCTGTTGGTGCCTCGGATCAAGATCCTACTCTACACCCCCAACGTCATTCCCTGTGGAGGCCAGTGTACCTCGCAGCAGAAAGCAGTGTTATATAATACAATAACACTAGACCTGCAGCCAGAACATGCAGTATAAGAGTCGTATTGAAGTTAGGCTCAATCAGCCCACCAGACCAGAGAGCAGCTGCAAGCAAGAAAAGAAAGGCATCTTACCATGAGGTGGAAGAATGTGTGTGCTTAGAGAGCTCAGTTCTGTCACCTACGGGTTGGGTTTGATTAGTCGGATACATACTTTCATACTGTTGTCTCCATGGCTTCACCCTACAATCTACATGGTTAATTGAAAACGTGATTCGTCAGACCACATGACCCATTCCCAGTCATTTACTGTGAAATTCCATAGCAAACTGGGGGTGTTTCAACCCGTTTGCTACAGATAGCAATGGCGTACAAACAGGCTTCCCGCTTCTGTAGCCCATACGATGTAATGTGCAGCGCATTGTTCAGAGAGGCCACCTAAATGGTTCTATAGTTTAGATTATCTGCAATTTGATGCACTGTAGCCCATCTGTGGACTGAACAAGTCTTCCCACTCTCTGTTCAGGCATACAGTAGCAGTTTATGGACACAGGCTTTGCACTCAGACCCACTTTTTTGTCTGCTAGTGCACACTTTAATAACAGCTGCCCACGAAAAAATCTCCTGAGTAGACATCTTGTAAATGCTCGCACAAACAAACACTCCACATTCAAAGTCCATCAGATTGCATGGTTTACCCATTATTTCAGGAGTGACACACTTCACTAGTCTTTGCATTACTTCACATATCCGTTCTTATAGTCAGACATCCTACTGTACATCGGCAGCATCTCCAGAATAACTACTCTGCATAAAATCGCATGGTGGTCATAATAACTTTGCTCCTTTGTTTATACGTCTCAGCATTAGACGTAGCGGTTGCTACAGGATTACTCGCAGTGTGATTATTAACAATCCTAAATCATGTGACTTTTAAAACAGTGCATCAGATGGCCTGTCTTCTTCACTCAGGGTATGGTATTCTAGAATCCACAAAATATACCTTCACTATTAACACATTAATCCCTCACTATTAACATGGGCGTAGCACAGGTGGAGAGGGGGAAAGGGGGTAGAGATCTCCCCAGCCCAGGGCACTAAAATGTCCAGCAATGGTACTGGAACTAATAGACTTATGGGGACTGATTTATTAAGCTGCAGTTTGCAAAAGCAAAAAGGGGGTTCTCTGTGTGCGTAGACCTCAAATCTAAAACAGCTGAAACATGACGAGAAGCAGTGGCTTGCTTAGTAAATAAAGCATGTGAGGTCTTCGGTTGGGGTATTCTATTCTGGAGCCCACACAATATCTTTGCTACGGACACTACAATCCCTCTTTACTAATGTGGGTGCAGCTTCTTGGAGCGTGTGGTATCTGCGATCGCTTTTATACGCTTACAATGAAAGACTACAATCCTACAGGCTGTGGTTACACACATACAGAAACACTAGGAGGGTTCCTGCCCTACTCCTTGCTGCAGCAAGGATGCCGATGGTCACATTACAGACACTGGCATCCAGACAGGTGCCCGCAACGTCACTTCCCGCAACCTAACCCTCCCCGGGATACTAATACCACTTTCATACCATCTGAGGCGGGTCGCACCCGGGAGCCTGACACGGGAGCTCCCAGAGTGCGACCCACCTCAGTACCCCTAGGCTTTCACACCGCAGACTGCAACCCGGCAATATGCTGAGTTGGTGACGCGGCGTGGGCGGTGCTAGGAGATAACATGATCTTCAAGCGCCGTCCGTCCACACACTGTGAAAGGGAAACGGGTCGCACTGATCCAGCTCCCGTTCACACCACACAGAGAGCCGAGTTGAACACGCGTTCAATCCTGCTCGCTAGCAGGGTTGAAATACCGGGTTGCTCAACCCGGTATATTGCCCCTGGTACCTTTCACACGGAACATGAACATAGGTTATGAGCGCTCATGTGCCAATAACCCGTGTTCAAAGCTGCTGGTGTGAAAGGGGTACAGGTTGAGTATCCCATATCCAAATATTCCGAAATACGGACTTTTTTGAATGAGAGTGAGATAGTGAAACCTTTGTTTTTTGATGACTCAATGTACACAAACTTTGTTTAATACACAAAGTTATTAAAAATATTGTATTAAATGACCTTCAGGCTGTGTTTATAAAGTGTATATGAAACATAAATGAATTGTGTGAATGTAGACACACTTTGTTTAATGTACAAAGTTATAAAAAATATTGGCTAAAATGACCTTCAGGCTGTGTGTATAAGGTGTATATGAAACATAAATGCATTCTGTGCTTAGATTTAGGTCCCATCACCATGATATCTCATTATGGTATGCAATTATTCCAAAATACGGAAAAATCCGATATCCAAAATACCTCTGGTCCCAAGCATTTTGGATAAGGGAGACTCAACCTGTATTACACTCAGGATTCCTGCGTCAGCATTCTGACAGCTGTCGGGAGTCTGGCGCCATTCTTCTGACTGCCATAAATATCCAGGGTTACTGCACATGAATGTGCAGAGACCCGGGTATTGTATGTACAGTGTGAATGAAAGCACTCTATTAAAATTACACTGGTTGAGCGGTGCTGCGTTCAGGTATGCCAGGTCACTCGCTGGCTCAGGACACGTCAGGCCAACCCAGCAATAAGCCACGTTCGTGCTGCAAGAATGAAAGGGGTCGCACCTAGGATGTACCCATATACAAAACGGGTGTGGTTCATCAAATCGACAGTGTCTAGGTCGACAATGTTTAGGTCGACCGCTATAGGTCGACAGTCACTAGGTCGACATGGATGGAAGGTCGACAGGGTTTCACTTTCTAGGTCGACATGTGCTAGGTCGACAGGTCTAAAGGTCGACATGAGGATTTTTTTTTATTTTTTTGGTGTCGTTTTCTTCGTAGAGTGACCGGGATCCCAAATTAGTGCACCGCTTCGCTCGCCATGCTTCGGGCATGGTGCCTTCGCTCCGCTACCGCTTCGCTCGGCATACTTTACCGTTCCAATCGTAGTCCACGTGGATCGTTAAGTATGAAAAAATCCCCCCCCAAATTTTTTTTTAAAAACTCATGTCGACCTTTAGACCTGTCGACCTAGCACATGTCGACCTAGAAACCCTGTCGACAATCCATCCATGTCGACCTAAACATTGTCGACCTAGACACTGTCGATCTTCAGACCGGATCCCATACAAAACGCCAGGTGCGACCCAGCAATGCAATGTGTGTGAAAGCGGTATTAGTGGCAGCAGTTATAGGAGCATGACATGCTGGGCTATTAAATCATGGAGAGAAGTGTCTGGCCCATCTCATACTCACCGGGTGGGAGGAACAGGCTGCCCCGCACTCTCCCCTCACGCACCGGGACCCGGGTAACCCCTTCCCCCATGAAGCTCCTCTCCTGGGCGGCTGACGCTAGGAGAGTCCCGGGCTCCCCGTGGGCCTGGTGCAGGGAGAAGCGCAGCTGGAACGGCGTCTGCACGTTTTTCTTGATCAACCTCCTAAGGGGTTTCCTGGGTTCCATGGCCCACAGGGGCCCTTCGGGCTCTTTGCCGGTGAAGCTCCCGCCCTCCAGTGCCGGGCTGCGGGTAAGGTCCAGCTCCCCGCTGCTCCCAGCTCTGTAGCGGGCGAGGGAAGAGAAGATCTCCCCTCCTTCATCGGTCAGAGCGGTCTGGAGGGTGACGTCCTGCCCGGGGCTCAGACCGGACGCCCGGAGCCTCAGGGGGGCATCGAAGAGGCAGCGGTCCGGGGAGAGCTGCAGGGAGACGGCAGACATGGGGCGGCTGTACCGGTGGGACACACTGCAGTAGGGTGACAGGAGACGGGGGAGCAGAGAGTGCAGCTGCAGCATTGTGGTGATCAGGCGGCTGCTTCCCCCGGGCTGTGTTCCTCTGTGCTTGCTATGTGATTACGGTACCACGTGGAGTCGGCCTAGCAGCACTTCCACAAGTGGCATAAAGTTAATGAAGGGCACACAAGGACGGTCATTGCATAATGCTGCCACTGACTGCACTGTAAATGCACAGTGTGGGTCGCCTGCAGAAGTGAATTAAAGTATTTTACTTTGTACATTAAACAGTACTTGCAAAGGGGTATGCATCGTTAGCATACCCTCCAACATTTTACACAAAAAATCGGTACAAATTAGAAAAAGGGGCGTGGCCATGGGTAAGGGGGCATGGTCACGCCCCTTTTCCTATACTTTCAATGGAAGTTTGGAGAGCCAAAAATAGGTACAGACCATTAAAAAAAAGGTACTGTACCTATTAAAAAGGTACAGTTGGAGGGTATGCGTTAGGTCGACTGTCAGTAGGTCGACAGGTACAAAAGGTGACCAGGTACACATGGAAAATGGTTGACAGTGACACCACAATTTTTGGTGTTGTTTTCAACGTCAAAGCACAGGGAACACAAATTAGTGTACCATGGGGGTCATTCCGAGTTGTTCGCTCGGTAAATTTCATCGCATCGCAGCGATTTTCCGCTTAGTGCGCATGCGCAATGTTCGCACTGCGACTGCGCCAAGTAAATTTGCTAAGAAGTTAGGTATTTTACTCACGGCTTTTTCTTCGTTCAGGCGATCGTAATGTGATTGACAGGAAGTGGGTGTTTCTGGGCGGAAACAGGCCGTTTTATGGGCGTGTGGGAAAAAACGCTACCGTTTCTGTGAAAAACGCGGGAGTGGCTGGAGAAACGGAGGAGTGGCTGGGCGAACGCTGGGTGTGTTTGTGACGTCAAACCAGGAACGACAAGCTCTGAACTGATCGCAGATGCCGAGTAAGTCTGGAGCTACTCAGAAACTGCACAGAGATGTCTTTTCGCAATATTGCAAATCTTTCGTTCGCAATTTTAAGAAGCTAAGATTCACTCCCAGTGGGCGTAGGCTTAGCGTGTGCAAAGCTGCTAAAAACGGCTTGCGAGCGAACAACTCGGAATGACCCCCCATGTGCCCTTGTATGGCTCGCTTTGCTCACTCATGCTGCTGGCAAGGTGCCTCGCTGCGTTTGACACAGGGTTAATATTCCTAATCATAGTCCATGTGAAAGGCAAAGTATGAAACAGTCAACCATAAGTACTGTCAATCTTTTACATGTCAACCATTAATGGGCGACCCATTGACTGTTGACCTTTTTACCGTCAACCTATAGCCAGGGGTGTATCTAAGGGTCCGAGCGCCCCTGGCAAAGTAAGGGGCCGGTGCCCCCCCCCCTACACACACCTGAAATAAGGTGTGAGTATTGGAAATGGGGCATTGGGGCAATAGTACTTTCAATTCAAATTATGCCACTCAATAGTGTCCCTTATTCACATTACACTGCACAGTAGTGTCTCGTATTCATGTTACACCATCCCTCCCCCCTAACCCACCTTTCCCACAGCCTGACCCTAAACCGACGCCCCCCCCCCAGCCTCTTCAGTGGTGTCTAACCCTAACCCACCCTTCCTAATCTCCCTCCCTGCAGCCTAATCCTAACCCTCCCACCCTCACAGCCTAAATCTAACCCTCGCAGCCTAATCCTCTCACGTGGCTTGCCAGTGGAGACTTTGGCACTAACTTGATCTGGATTTTGGCATTCTGCATCGCTATCTATGTTGGGATGCCAGCATCAGCATTCCGAGCAGTTTCGGGATGCTGGCGTCAGCTTTCCGACCGCTGGGATACCAAATGCCTTAATGTCTCATAAATCACCCCTGCCTGAACTTCCTCTTTCCCTTACTTACCCCCTTGCACCTCTCATGCTCTCTGTTCCTCTTTAGCCCTGTAGTTGTCACTCCATCTGTGACACTCTGATATACAGATATATATGTACCCCGCAAATTGCCCTTAGGGAGCCTTTTCCTTGGACTAGCCCAGCCACACTGAAGGGGTTAATACCCCTTCCCCCTAGTCCCTGTGGGACATCTGTTGAAGCCCCAAAACACGGGGGACACAAGGACATGGGGATGAGCTAGTTACGGCTGCCTAGAGCGGGAAGCATCCTGGAACTTTGAGAAGTTTTAAATAAAGGCAGTCAGCGGGAGCCGTTAGTTGGCTGAGGAGACGTGAGACGAGACGGAGCTGCTGCTGGAAGAAGGATCGCGCCGCCTCTGAGAGGAGGAAGCCGGGCTGAGCATCATTGCCAGAAGCGCCGCGGAGACCAGGAGAGCCGTGACGGATGACGAGACCCGCCAGCCGCCGCAAAAGGAGCCTCGCCAGCCGCCGCCAAACGAGACCCGTCAGCTGCCGCCAAAGGAGCCTCGTCAGCCGCCGCCACACGAGACCCGTCAGCCGCCTCAAAAGGAGCCTCGCCAGCTGCCGCCACACGAGACCCGCCAGCCGCCGCCAAAGGAGAGTGTACTGCCGCTGCCATCAGTCTGTCTGCCGCCGGGGAAGGAACAGTGCGACGCTGAGGGAACGGGAGCCGCTGAAGAGACTGAGATCACCCGGAGAGCTGGTGAGCTTACAGAGGGAGTCGGGAGTGTAACGCCACCACAGGTATTTTACCTCAGATCCGTCCCCTTCTCACTACAGAGGCGCTAGCTTTGGCCAGTATTACGTGCTTTAGCACCCTGTCACTACCAGTCGATCCCGAGAGTCTAGTTAGTATCTGTCAGCTTGGAACTGTCATCACCAGAGTAAAGGGGCTAAGCTCCATCAACCTATTATTCAAAAGCTAAGCCAGCACCCTCACTAAGTTACACTTAACGTCAGCTATTTAGGGAAAGTCTAGTACAGATAAAGTGACTTTTGCTGACGTCAGTGTGTCAGTCAGGTGGGGAACCCTTATGCACATCAGACACTGTACTGTACAACCTAATCCTGCCAGCTTCTGCGTACTCTTCTACTGACTGAGTCGTGTTAGAGACTTGCATGCCGCTTTCACCTGTGCCGAACTGCTTGCCTTATACTATATACCTGCTACTGCTATTCCGCACTCCAGAACTGTGCTTTAAAAGTGAACTGTGCTTTGATTTCTAAGTGCCTGCTTTACTTGCTACTGTTATGATTCCAGCACTCTGGTCTGAGGAGATCTTATTGCGAGGACCGGAGCACTGGAACGTAATGCTGGGGAAGGGAGCGGGAATGGAAAATAGCCCCTTGCGCCCTAACTCCGTTGTCTCGCCCGTGCTGTCAGAAATCCCCTGCGAGACTATGGTTGCTTGAGCCCATGGCAGCCGCGTTTGAAGGGCGGATTACGTCTGCCCAACTCCGATGCCCCCCCAGGTCTTAATGAGAGACAAAGGGAAATCCGAGACAGGGTGATAACAAGGGGCCCTCTGACTAAACAACCAGGCCAGGGGCTACTAGCTAATAAAAACTAGAATATGAAAACTGCTCATGATATTATCAGCGGCCGGCAGGAAGGCAATCCTACAACAGTGGATCCACAATATACCTCCCAATCTCTCGATGGTGACCTCTAGACTATTTTTCCTGTTCACCATGGACTGGCTGGAGGCCTCTATCCATAAGGAAAAACTCACCCCTGCCTTGTTCCAGTGCTGGGACGCCTACATTTTGACACTTCCCCTACATACTAAACAAGCCATTGAAAAATGCTTTCAATCTACCTCATGGTATCTCCTCCACACTATTGACCATCCTAACCCCTTAAACATCTAACTACTTACCCTCTTCCTTTTCTCTGGATCCCTCCCCCGCTTCTTTCTATATTCTGCAGTCTACCGGGTTGATTGGAAATATAGACCCCCCCGATGTGAGAGATTGTTCTATGGATGGATCGACGGCTCGTGTCCCACGGCAGGCATTGCATGTTACTTTATTTTTATATATTTTAGGCTTTATGTTTATGTTTAGGGATTTCTAGGGTGATATACCTTTGCTAGGAGAGAACCAACATTTGATCTATTCCTGTTTATTTTTAAGTCTTCTCTGCTTTGGTAATTAAAATATAATATAAATCCCCTGATTTCACTAGTTATATATACGTTCCCTCTTTTGGAAGGGTATAAAGGTTTTATGTGAAGAAAAGTTTGAAAATATGCTTTGATCTCAACCTGATATGATATGAGACTGAATATGACTTCCTGCCGTTTTTCAGGATAACTCTATATACTGCATAATATGTAATACAACGCTACCTGTATTTTCTATGTCTCGAAATGATACATTTCTACTCTGTACGATGTGAGATTATAATAAAAAGAGTTTGAAAAAAAAAAAAAACTAGAATATGTGCGGAAAGACCGCCAGGGAAAAGGACAACCAAAATATCCACTTGTCCACTTCTCCTACCCGGCACCGCTGAGTTCCAGAGAGGACTTGTGGAAGCGGAACCCTCCGCAAATGCTCCAAAGACAAAATATGTAAAGATCAAGCGGCTGAGCCGCAACACACGGCAGAGCCGCAACTCACGAAACACCACTCGATATTCAAAGGTGATCAGTCAGGACTACTGGGGACCCAACAACTTCCTGGGATGAGATGACAACTCCCGGATACAGGACTTCTGAGTACAGGAATGACCGGATACAGCAGGACTGGAACAGACTCTCAGCAAACCAAAGCAGCATGCAGGAAGCTATTACCGGCGTCTGTGAGAAGCACTGAGAAGGTATTTAGCAGGGAGTCCTCCAATCAGCTGTTCAGAGCCTGATTGGTATTAATGCCGTGCAGCTGCCTTGCTGCACGGCCAGAAGACAAGTGTGTGTGCGTGTGTGTGTAACTAGACCCTGCAACGGGGAACGCGGTCCGCCCGTGGCGTCCCCGTTGCTAGGGTCCGTGCGGCTCAGCGCGCCCGGCGTCTAGCGTTGCTAGGAAGCCGGCGGCTGAACGCGCACGGCGTCCCTAGTTGCTAGGCGCCGGGCCGCGCGGACATTGCGGACCCCGGCGCCTAACAGTACCCCCCCCTTGAGGAGGGGTCAAGGAACCCCTAAAGCCAGGTTTCTGAGGAAATTCCCGAAAAAATGCCCTCTTGAGCCTAGGGGCATGAAGATCCTTATCTAGGACCCATGACCTTTCCTCCGGACCATAGCCTTTCCAGTGAACTAAAAAATAAAGCCGACCCCGGGACAATTTGGAATCAAGAACTTTCTCTACCAAGAACTCCTGTTGTCCCTGTACATCCACTGGAGATCTACCCTGAGAGATCCTCCGAGGAAATCTACTGGAAGAAACGTATTGTTTCAACAGGGAACAGTGAAACGTATTTCCAATCTTGAGAGATCTTGGTAAACGTAGCCGAAAGGCAACTGGGTTGACTCTTTTAATAATAAGAAATGGTCCAATAAATTTGGGTCCCAGTCTAGCCGAGGATTGTCGAAGCCTGATGTTGCGAGTTGACAACCACACCTTATCTCCCACCTTAAAAGTGCAAGGACGTCGGAGCCTGTCAGAAAATTTCTTCTCTCGAAAGGCCGCTTTTCTGAGAGCAAGGTGCACTTTTTTCCAAATTGCTCTGAGATGGGAGGTCAATGCCAGCGAGGAGACTGGAGAATGATGAAAAAAAGAATTAGCTCTGGGGTGAAAACCAAAAACTGAAAAGAAAGGAGACTCTTTAGTGGAGGAATGACAAGAATTATTGTAAGCAAATTCAGCCAAAGGAAGAAACTCGGACCAATCATTCTGGAGTTTGGCTGAATACAAGCGCAGATATTGTTTCAATGACTGGTTAACTCGTTCGGTTTGCCCGTTGGATTGTGGGTGGTAACAGGATGTTAACGACAGTTTCATCTTTAATGAAGCACAAAAACATTTCCAGAATTGTGCAACGAATTGTGGACCCCGATCAGAAACAATATCAGTGGGCAACCCATGAAGCCTGAACACATGGCGGAGGAACAAAACTGCCAACCCTTGAGCAGAAGGCAATCGGGGAAGAGCAATAAAATGAGCCATTTTACTAAAACGGTCCACTACCACCCATATGACTCGGAATCCAGCTGAAAGGGGAAGGTCAACCACAAAATCCATGGAAATATGAGACCATGGCCTGAGAGGGACACTTAAGGGCATAAGTTGCCCTATAGGCAAGGAACGGGGAACCTTATGCTGTGCACAAACCTGACATGAATAAACAAAATCCCTAACGTCTTTAGAAATACTAGGCCACCATACTGAGCGAGAGACTAACTCCAATGTTTTAGTGATTCCCGGATGCCCTGAAACTTTGTTGTCATGGAATTCAGTTAAAACAGTAGCTGTCAAAAATTCAGGAACGTAAAGACGACCAGCAGGAGTAAATCTAGGAGCTTGATGTTGAAGCTGGTTTAACTGGGTAAATAAATCCTGTGTGAGGCCTGCCCGGATGACCGAAGATGGAAGTATTGGGGTAACAACAGGATTGTTATTGTGAACCGGAAGAAAGCTACGTGACAGGGCATCAGCTTTAGTATTCTTGGAACCAGGCCTGAAAGTGATTATAAATTTGAAACGAGTAAAAAATAATGCCCAACGTGCCTGCCGGGCATTAAGCCGTTTAGCTGATTCAATGTATTGCAGGTTCTTATGGTCAGTCAATACCGAAATAGTATACTTCGCTCCTTCCAGCCAATGCCTCCACTCCTCAAAAGCCCACTTTACCGCCAGTAACTCCCGATTACCAACGTCATAATTGGATTCAGCGGAGGAGAATTTCCTGGACATAAAGGCACAAGGATGTAACTCCAGAGACTCCGGATCCTTTTGAGAAAGGACGGCCCCCACTCCAACTTCTGAGGCATCAACCTCCACAACAAAGGGCAATTCCGGATTAGGATGTTTTAGGACTGGAGCTGAGACAAAGGCTTGTTTCAGGGCCCGGAAGGATAACTCAGCTTCATGCGACCAGTTGGTAGGATCCGCTCCTTTCTTTGTCAGAGCTACAATGGGAGCAAGCAGGTCAGAAAAAGAATGAATGAACCTCCTATAATAATTCGCAAACCCTAAAAAGCGCTGAATTGCTTTTAAATTGGTGGGTTGCGCCCAATTAAGGATGGCCTAGAGCTTCTTGGGTTCCATCGAAAATCCCTGAGGGGAAATTATGTACCCTAAAAAAGATACTTCCGTGACGTGAAATTCACACTTCTCCAGCTTGGCATATAAATGATTCTCACATAACTTTTGAAGAACCAGACGCACCTGGGTGATATGCTGTTCCATCGATTCAGAATAAATCAAGATGTCGTCTAAATAAACGACCACGAATTTCCCTAAGAAGTCACGGAGCACATCATTTATGAGGTCTTGAAAAACTGCTGGAGCATTAGACAGGCCGAACGGCATCACCAGGTATTCGTAGTGACCCGACTGAGTACTGAAAGCCGTCTTCCACTCATCTCCAGATTTAATTCGGATGAGGTTGTAAGCTCCTCTCAGGTCAATTTTAGAAAAAATCACAGCAAAACGTAACTGATCAAAGAGTACAGAAATCAACGGCAAAGGATAGGTGTTTTTAACTGAGATCTTATTCAGGGCTCTAAAATCTATGCATGGTCTAAGCGAGCCATCCTTCTTCTCCACAAAGAAAAAACCAGCACTTAAAGGGGATTTTGATGGTCTAATAAATCCTTTCTGTAAGCTCTCCTGAACATAGTCATTCATAGCCGAAGTTTCTGGCCCGGACAATGCATATAATCTCCCCTTTGGCAATGCGGCACCAGGAACTAGCTCAATAGCACAATCATAAGGCCGATGGGGAGGCAGAATGTCCGCATTGCCTTTGGAGAATACATCGGCAAACTCCTGGTATTCCCCAGGAATGAGTTCTGAAATGATAGCTGCGACTCTGACTGGAAACGAAATACACTCCTTAGCACAAAATGTACCCCATTGGGAAATCTCCCCGGACCGCCAATCAATGGTGGGATTATGAAAGGCCAGCCAAGGGTGATCCAGAACAACTGGAACTGCTGGGCAATGTGTTAGATAGAATTCGATATTTTCGGAATGTAAGGCTCCTACTGTAAGTACTACAGGAGGTGTACGGTGGGTAATAACCCCATTGGAAAGCGGACTCCCATCTAAGCCATGCATGGTGACACACCTATCCAATGGTAACTGTGGAATTTCTAAGGCCTTAGCCCAAGTTAAATCCATAAAGTTTCCTGCAGCTCCACTGTCAACAAAAGCCGACACCAAAGAACTGAGGCTGTCAAAGGAAACCTTAACTGGAACTAAAAGAGAGTTATTCGAGGAGATAAGCTGCAGACCTAGGTGAACCCCCTCACAATTCACCTGGTCAAAGCGTTTCCCGACTTGTTCGGACAGTTACGAGCAAAATGTCCCTTACCACCACAGTACAAACAAAGACCGGAATTTTGCCTTCTGGTCCTTTCCTCAGGAGACAGCCGGGAGAGACCCATCTGCATGGGCTCCTCGACGTCTTCTGGAATGGAATAAACACAAGGACTTGACCTTACAGATGTTCCTCTTTCAGCTCTCCGCTCTCTGAGACGACGATCAATCTTAATAGAAAGCTCCATGAGTTTATCGAGAGTCTCAGGAGCGGGGTACTGGAGGAGACTGTCTTTAATAGACTCTGATAAGCCGAGGCGAAACTGACTGCGCAGGGCTGGGTCATTCCAGCCACAGTCGTTCGACCAACGGCGAAACTCAGTACAATAAACCTCTGCAGGATTTTTACCTTGTTTGAGAGCGCGTAGCTGACTTTCAGTGGACGCCTCTCTATCTGGGTCATCATACAAAAGCCCTAAAGATTTAAAGAAAGCGTCTACTGACAACAACGTAGGATCCTCTGCTCTTAAACCGAATGCCCAGGTCTGAGGATCCCCCAGGAGTAAAGAAATAATAATCCCAACCCGCTGAGATTCAGTACCAGAGGAAGTAGGTCTTAAACGAAAATAAAGTTTACAGGATTCTTTAAAATTAAAAAATTCTTTTCTATCACCAGAAAAACGGTCAGGCAAATGCATTTTTGGTTCAGGGACTCCCCTTGGGGAGGCTCGCAAAAGATCTTCCTGCGACCTCACCCGAAGAGAAAGATCCTGAACCATCTAAGTAAGTTCTTGAATCTGATTGACTAAGAGCTGGCCAGGGTTTGGCCCTAAACCTGTCGGATTCATGAGGCCAAACATTTTTAACAAAAACTGAATGAGAGGAAAAAATTAAAGCCCTGTTTAATTTTAATTTTTGGTATGGCCGGTAATAATGTTATGATTCCAGCACTCTGGTCTGAGGAGATCTTATTGCGAGGACCGGAGCACTGGAACGTAATGCTGGGGAAGGGAGCGGGAATGGAAAATAGCCCCTGGCGCCCTAACTCCGTTGTCTCGCCCGTGCTGTCAGAAATCCCCTGCGAGACTATGGTTGCTTGAGCCCATGGCAGCCGCGTTTGAAGGGCGGATTACGTCTGCCCAACTCCGATGCCCCCCCAGGTCTTAATGAGAGACAAAGGGAAATCCGAGACAGGGTGATAACAAGGGGCCCTCTGACTAAACAACCAGGCCAGGGGCTACAAGCTAATAAAAACTAGAATATGTGCGGAAAGACCGCCAGGGAAAAGGACAACCAAAATATCCACTTGTCCACTTCTCCTACCCGGCACCGCCGAGTTCCAGAGAGGACTTGTGGAAGCGGAACCCTCCGCAAATGCTCCAAAGACAAAATATGTAAAGATCAAGCGGCTGAGCCGCAACACACGGCAGAGCCGCAACTCACGAAACACCACTCGATATTCAAAGGTGATCAGTCAGGACTACTGGGGACCCAACGACTTCCTGGGATGAGATGACAACTCCCGGATACAGGACTTCTGAGGACAGGAATGACCGGATACAGCAGGACTGGAACAGACTCTCAGCAAACCAAAGCAGCATGCAGGAAGCTATTACCGGCGTCTGTGAGAAGCACTGAGAAGGTATTTAGCAGGGAGTCCTCCAATCAGCTGTTCAGAACCTGATTGGTATTAATGCCGTGCAGCTGCCTTGCTGCACGGCCCGAAGACAAGTGTGTGTGCGTGTGTGTGTAACTAGACCCTGCAACGGGGAACGCGGTCCGCCCGTGGCGTCCCCGTTGCTAGGGTCCGTGCGGCTCAGCGCGCCCGGCATCTAGCGTTGCTAGGAAGCCGGCGGCTGAACGCGCACGGCGTCCCTAGTTGCTAGGCGCCGGGCCGCGCGGACATTGCGGACCCCGGCGCCTAACAGCTACCTTTGTGACTATGGGGTATAATTGAGTTTACTTGAAATTGACTCCTCCGCTACTTAGCGTAGATATTGTGCCTTAGATATAAGCAGTATACAGGGTCAACCAAGGTTATACTACCACCGTGACAGCATCTAGAGCATTGCAAATTACTAGTAAATTGCTGTTAACGTATAAGGTGTAATGTTTGTTGTGATTGTACACTGTGACGTCACTTTATTGTTTACATTATCTGTAAAGTGCCTTTGCCATCAACCCTGTAAAGTTAAAGCGGTGACCACTCTTTCTGATCCAGTATAATAAATTCCTTGTCACCGTCCAAACGTGTGGTGACCTGTGTTTGGGGTCCGCTGGGGTTGGGGTTCCTTGTTCCTCTGCCTAGGTTACCAGCAGCTGATCCGGTCTAAGAAGTGATCCCGGGTGAAGAATTCAGGTACGAACACCGACATCAACACCTACACCTGCAACCACATTCTCACCGATTGAACCTGTTACAACTTGGTGTCCGCGAACAGGATCAGGATACAGGATGTCAGAAGCACAGGAACTTCAGACGCCCACATCTACTGCAGTTAGAAGGAATTTACCCGCCTCGCCCGGTCAGTCGTCACCAGCTGTGTCATCACCGGCTGCACCAATTACGATGCCCTATTATTTTGGAGCCCCGTGGCTTACCGTATACTCGGGAGATTTGAAGACAATAAGCACAAGTCCGTTTAAAGAATTCCGGGACAAAATAAGATCGATGTTCAAGCTTTATCCCCTGAATGAGGAGCAAAAAGTGGAGGTAGTTACCGGACAACTCAAAGGGGCACCACTATGTGAGTCAGATCTTGGTCGGATGAAGAACGGAAAACAGCTGAAGGTATCCTGGGAAAGTTGGCTGGTATCTTCAATTTACAGACCATTGCGGAATTACAGGGGCGCCTATACGCTCGGAAGCAGCAACCAAATGAAAATCTCCGGGAGTTTGCCCTGGGCCTACAAGAAGCCAGGCGGGCAATACAGGCCAGAGACCCTCGGGAAGCTGAACAAACAGAGGAGACTATGATTAATTTATTCATTGAAGGAGCAAGAGGAGAAGCGACAAAAGCACAGTTGCGGATGTTGAGGCATCAGAACCCTCTCTGCACTTTCTCTGAATTAAAGGAGGCTATGATGGACATTTTAGGTCTAAACCAAAACACAGATGGAGAATACATGGCGGTGGTGGGACCATCTGAGGGAAGAGTGCCTGGGGAGTCTCAACTAAGCCCTATGGCTGAATCCTTTATCTATAAAGGGACCGTCAGTCAGCAATCACAGGCTGGTCAAGACCAAATTGGAGCTCTCACCAGCGTTGTTAATGAAATGATGAAGGAGCTGAAGGAGATACGGCTGGAGCAAGCGGAAGCTAAGCGCCAAGGTTGGCGTCGGGACCAAAGTAGAAGAGGGCGGTCACGAGGGGAGGTGCCACGAGAATCGGGGCGGCGCCCCACGGACCAATTTGATGATCAAGGGAGGCCTATATGTAGAAGATGTAATCAAAGTGGACACATCGAATGGCGATGTGCTAATGATCCTTTAAACGACTCCACCCCGAGGCAAGGGACCGACCCTCGGGAGGAGATGCATCAATAGGTCCATCGAAGCCAGGGTGGTGGCCTCAATATGTTGGCGAGTGTCCCCACCTGAAGATCCGAATTAATGGGGTAGAAGTGCCCGCTCTTCTAGACACGGGATCACAGGTGACGACGATCCATTTGGCCGAATTCTAGAAACATTGGGAAGAATCTGAGATAGTGAACCCACCCAACACTTGGTTGCATCTATTGGCCAGTAATGGACAGCCAATCGCGTTCCGCGGCTATTGGGAAGCTAATCTCGCTATCTGCAAAGCTAATCTGGAACGACAAGGGTGTTTGGTCACTACTACAAACAAGCAGCATCTTCCCCCGGTCATCCTCGGAATGAACGTTCTGCAGAATTGCCCAGATGAATTAGTGGAAGCCCTTAAACTGGAAATGCGATCTGCTGCCCCAAAGGAGCGGAAGACTCTTCAGCAAATGGTCCGGTTGCTCGAGGGGCACAAGAGGTTCACTAATGCAAAGAGGGAAGTTGGAAAGGCAAGGATCGACGATCGTCAGCATATTATCCTTAGACCCAATTCTGAGCACGTGGTGTGGTGCAAGGCGCGGATCAGCCCTGGGGGAAGAGATTATGAGGCAATCCTAGAACCCTGTGACTTCGATGGACAGCAGCTGTTCGCGGTGGCCCGAACCCTTGCCACTGTAACAAGAGGCAGAGTACCCGTCAGGATTTTGAATCCTCATAGTTATCCAGTTCGTCTGTTCCGGCATTGTCCCGTGGCTAGTGTGGTGTTGGTCGACTTTCAAGATGTCATCGGTGAGGCTCTACCCAGAGTTTCAGAGGGAGCTGCAGCCAGTCAAACCAGTATGACCACCGGTGAGACTCCCTGGTGGAGTGACATCCAGATCGGCGGCCCAGATACTACAGAGAGTCAACGAGAAGGTGTACTGCAGGTGGTGCGCAAGAATGCCAAAGCGTTCAGTCAATTTCCATCAGACTTCGGAAAGGCTGAAGGGGTCCAGCACCACATACCCACTGGAACCCATCCCCCAGTCAAGGAGAGACACAGACCTCTACCTCCGGCTATGTATCAACCGGTGAGGACCATGATTAACGAAATGAAGGAAGCTGGTGTAATCAGGGAGAGCCACAGTCCATGGGCGGCCCCGTTGGTAATTGTGCGGAAGAAGGACGGCAGTCTCAGATTCTGCGTTGATTATAGAAAATTGAATGCTGCCACACACAAAGATGCCTATCCTCTACCTCGAATAGAAGAATCACTGACAGCATTAAAGACGGCTTGGTAATTTTCAACTCTTGACCTGACAAGCGGGTACTGGCAAATCCCAATGGCTCCAGAAGACCGGGAGAAGACGGCATTTACGACTCCTATGGGCCTGTTCGAATTCGACCGGATGCCGTTCGGGTTGTGCAATGCTCCGGCCACCTTCCAGCGGGTCATGGAGCATTGTTTGGGACACCGAAACTTCGAGATGTTCTTGCTCTATCTGGATGATATCATATTTTCAAAATCTTATGACGAGCACCTAGAACATCTGGAGGAGGTCTTCACCCAGTTGACTAAATGCGGCCTAAAGTTAAAACAATCTAAGTGCCACCTATTAAAACCAAGTGTGCAGTACCTGGGTCACATCGTTAGTTTCGGAGGAGTAAAGCCCGATCCCGAGAAGATACGAGTGGTGGGGAATTGGCCTGTTCCTCGTACTGTTAAAGATATTCGCAGTTTCCTTGGTTTTGTGGGATACTACCGCCGCTTTATCCAGCACTTCGCAAAAATAGCTGCTCCGCTTCATGCATTACTTCGAGGCAGGTCAGGACAAGAGAGAAGGAGTACTGCCCTGGTCGCATGGACAGAGGAGCAACAGAACGCTTTCGAGCAACTAAAGTCAGTTCTAATGGAGGCCCCAATCCTTGCCTACCCCGACTACGAAAAGCCGTTCCAGGTGCACACCGAAGCCAGCCATTGCGGATTAGGAGCTGTACTCTCCCAGCTGCATGACGGTTGGGAGAGGGTTATAGCATATGCCAGCAGAGGTCTAAGGAAGACCGAAAGGAACAATGAGAATTACAGCACCTTCAAATTGGAGCTCCTTGCCCTCATGGGCTGTAACCGAAAAATGTAAGAATTACTTGACCGCCACACCTTTTCGTGATCGTTACAGACAACAATCCGCTGGCACACCTATCCTCTGGCACACCTATCCTCTGCCCGCCTTGGAGCAAAGATGGATGGCACGTTTGGCAAATTTCAGATATACAGTGTCTTACCGGAGCGGTAACGCGAATGGAAATGCTGACGCCTTGTCTCGCTTGCTGACTACGGACCTTGCGGAAGAGGAGCGAGACTGGACTGAAGACATCGAGACACCCGTGTTCAGACCTCTGAGTACACGGAAACAAGTCATCCATTCAGACCCTGTCACTGCCACTAGAAACAGTGGAACTGATAAGTCTGTGAGCGCTTCCCCCGAAGTTGACTGGGCACAAGTACAGAGAGCCAGCCCCGTGGTACAGCGCCTGATTGATCTTATTCGACAAAATAAACAACTAACCAAGACACAAAGAGCCAATGCTGACCCTGAATTGGTCAAACTATTACGCCATCGAGACCGAATTAGCCTCCGAGGGGACCTTGTCATCCGCACCAGCCTTGACCCCGGTACTCACCAGCCTATCTCTCAGATTATAGTGCCCAGACAGCAGGCTGATCTGTTATTATATGCTTATCACGACCAGTCGGGACACTTTGGCACCCAGAAGACAGAAGCAGTACTTAGACAGAGATTCTTCTGGATTGGCAGGAGATCTGATGTCGAAGAGTGGTGTAGGAGTTGTGTGACATGCAGTCTAAAAAGACCAGCCGATTCTACCCAAAAAGATCCTCTACATCCAATTCAAAGCTCTCGACCGCTCGAACTTGTGGCTCTAGACCATGTAAAACTCGAGCATAGCTCCGCTGGGTTTCAGTATGCCCTGACTATCACGGATCACTATAGCAAGTTCTTGGTGGTGGTACCGGCCCGTGACTTGACAGCGAAAACAACTGCTGAGCTGTTCCTAAAACACTTTGTTCGTCCTTACGGCTATCCGGAACAAGTTTTAACTGACCAGGGTCCCGCATTCGAATCCCAATTATTCCAGGAACTCTGTTCTTTATATGGGTGTAAGAAGCTGCGAACTACCGCCTACCACCCGCAGGGCAATGGTTTATGCGAAAGAGCCAACCAAACCGTGATTGGGATGCTCCGGAGTTTATCGGCAGAGAGACGGACGCAGTGGCCCACTCTTTTATACGAACTGACATACCTCTACAACAACACGGAACATTGCTCCACAGGATTCACCCCGTTTTATTTAATGTTTGGGAGACCAGGCAAACTTCCAAAAGACCTAGAATTGTCAATAATGCCGGATGAACCTAACCTCCTGCAGAACGACTGGGTGCAGGAGCATCAGCATCGGATTGAAGCTGCCCGACAACTGGTGGAGCAACGGATGGAGATAGTACACCGCCGCCAGGAGAAAAATTATAATTTGAATGCCCAGCCAACACCCCTGAAGATTGGAGATAAGGTGTGGAAAAAGAAGAACCAACGGACAAGCAAACTCGATGCTATGTGGGAGGATGTCCCTTATGAGATTGTCAAAATTCCAGCTGATGGACTTTATACCTACCAGATCCAAAGGCCTGATGGACATCTGACTACCGCCCCTCGTGACCAATTGAAGCTTTGCACAGTCGAAGTCCCGACAGCAGAGAGAGACTCACCTTTGGCAGAGGGGTGGGGAACCCCAGGGGGCATTCCATTCCACGACCCTATTGAGCTCTTGCTATTCATGGATAGCTCATTCCCGAGTTCTGTGAACCCAATTGCCCCAAGACCCAGGGAAGAGAAATTTATCGAAAGTGATGACACAATTTGTATTGTCTCTGAACCGGCCGAAGGGGTGCATACCCCAATTCCTAAGAGGCCCGAACGTAGTACCAGAGGTACGCTACCTCTTCGGTACCGCGATTGAAATGTGTTAACACAACCTGTTTCCAAATTTGATGTTTTTAGATATATCTGTAAATAATTACCATCGGAAGTGTATGTAATGTATTTCTTATTGCTCGGCTGTGAAACTGTTGCTCAGAACTGCTGCCTTTGATGACTCCGCGTGAGGACACGCATGTTTTTAGCAGGGAGATATGTGACACTCTGATATACAGATATATATGTACCCCGCAAATTGCCCTTAGGGAGCCTTTTCCTTGGACTAGCCCAGCCACACTAAAGGGGTTAATACCCCTTCCCCCTAGTCCCTGTGGGACATCTGTTGAAGCCCCAAAACACGGGGGACACAAGGACCTGGGGATGAGCTAGTTACGGCTGCCTAGAGCGGGAAGCATCCGGGAACTTTGAGAATTTTTAAATAAAGGCAGTCAGCGGGAGCCGTTAGTTGGCTGAGGAGACGTGAGATAAGACGGAGCTGCTGCTGGAAGAAGGATCGCGCCGCCGCTGAGAGGAGGAAACCGGGCTGAGCATCATTGCCGGAAGCGCCGCGGAGACCAGGAGAGCCGGGAGCCGTGACGGACAATGAGACCCGCCAGCCGCCGCAAAAGGAGCCTCGCCAGCCGCCGCCGCCAAACAAGACCCGTCAGCTGCCGCCAAAGGAGCCTCGTCAGCTGCCGCCACACGGGACCCGCCAGCCGCCGCCAAAGGAGAGTGTACTGCCGCTGCCATCAGTCTGTCTGCCGCCGGGGAAGGAACAGCGCGATGCTGAGGGAACGGGAGCCGTTGAAGAGACTGAGATCACCAGGAGAGCTGGTGATCTTACAGAGGGAGTCGGGAGTGTAACGCCACCACAGGTATTTTACCTCAGATCCGTCCCCTTCTCACTACGGAGGCGCTAGCTTTGGCCAGTATTACGTGCTTTAGCACCCTGTCACTACCAGTCGATCCCGAGAGTCTAGTTAGTATCTGTCAGCTTGGGAACTGTCATCACCAGAGTAAAGGGGCTAAGCTCCATCAACATATTATTCAAAAGCTAAGCCAGCACCCTCACTAAGTTACACTTAACGTCAGCTATTTAGGGAAAGTCTAGTACAGATAAAGTGACTTTTGCTGACGTCAGTGTGTCAGGTGGGGATCTTTTATGCACATCAGACATTGTACTGTACAACCTAATCCTGCCAGCTTCTGCGTACTCTTCTACTGACTGAGTCGTGTTAGAGACTTGCATGCCGCTTTCACCTGTGCCGAACTGCTTGCCTTATACTTTATACCTGCTACTGCTATTCCGCACTCCAGAACTGTGCTTTAAAAGTGAACTGTGCTTTAAAAGTGAACTGTGCTTTGATTTCTAAGTGCCTGCTTTACTTGCTACCTTTGTGACTATGGGGTATAATTGAGTTTACTTGAAATTGACTCCTCCGCTACTTAGCGTAGATATTGTGCCTTAGATATAAGCAGTATACAGGGTCAACCAAGGTTATACTGCCACCGTGACAGCATCTAGAGCATTGCAAATTACTAGTAAATTACTGTTAAATTATAAGGTGTAATGTTTGTTGTGATTGTACACTGTGACGTCACTTTATTGTTTACATTATCTGTAAAGTGCCTTTGCCATTAACCCTGTAAAGTTAAAGCGGTGACCACTCTTTCTGATCCAGTATAATAAATTCCTTGTCACCGTCCAAAAGTGTGGTGACCAGTGTTTGGGGTCCGCTGGGGTTGGGGTTCCTTGTTCCTCTGCCTAGGTTACCAGCAGCTGATCCGGTCTAAGAAGTGATCCCGGGTGAAGAATTCATGTACGAACACCGACATCAACACCTACACCTGCAACCACATTCTCACCGATTGAACCTGTTACACATCATTCCATCTCTCAGTCTCACCCCTGCACCTCTCACTCCCTCCCTCTATCTATCACCCATGTACCTCACTCCCTCCTTCCATCTCTCACATCACACCTGTACCTCACTCCCACCTTCCATCTCTCACACCTCTTCTTCACTCCCACCTTCCGTCTCCCCTGCACCTCGCTCCCACCTTCCATCTCCCCTGCACCTCGCTCCCACCTTCCATCTCTCACACCTCTTCTTCTCTCCCAACTTCCATCCCCCACACCTGTATCTTGGTCCCACTTTCTATCTCCCCTACACCTCGCTCCCACCATCCATGTCTCACACATGCACCTTGCTCCCACCTTCTATCCCCCACACCTTCACTTCACTCCCACCTTCCATGTCTCCCACATGTACCTTGCTCCCAGCTTCCATCTCCCTTGCACCTCACTCACAATTTCCATCTCTCACACCTGCACCTTGCTCCCTCAGATTATTTCCCCCTAATACAGGGATCCCCCTTCCTCTCAGACACATTATCACATAATAGCCCCTTCCTCCCAATATAGAAGATTCCCCCATCCCCCTGAGACAGATCTCCCCCTATCAGGCAGTACAGCTCACACACAGAACCTTCTCCTGGTATGCGGTGTCCACTCCATTGGCAGGTTAGGAATCAAGGCGGACAGTGTCACAGTGGGAGCCGGGAAGAGATGGTACCCGCACATTGTGACTGCATAGTGTGTATTATGTGTAATTAGTCTGCAAGTGCTGGCCAGGGCTGGTTCTATATTAAAAATTCTGACTGGACATGTGGGGGGTGCCCAACATCAGGGTGTGCCTGTGCACACATGCCACCCACCGTGTGCATGCCTATGCTCCCTCCCCCATAGCAGAGCAATTAGCCCCCCGAGCCCCCACTCCCCGTGTGTCTCTGCCTCATGCCGCACCCCCATAGCAGTGTTAGCTGCTCCTACACCCCCTTGTCTCCCCCCCAATAGCAGTCATATTCCCCTTTGCCCCAATTTTCCATAGTTCTTCCCCTCATAGCAGTGTAATTACCCCCTTTCCCCCATTCCCCATAGGTCTCCCACACAGCAGTGTCATAACCCCCCTTCCCCCACTCCTTACAAGTCTCCCCCATAGCAGTTTCATTACCCCCCTTCCCCCACTCCCCATAGGTCTCCCACTCCCACATAGCAGTGTCATTACCCCCCTTCTCCCACTCCTCATAGGTCTCCCCCCACCCATAGCAGTGTTATTAGCCACCTTCCTCTCCCAATAAGTCTCCCGTTATCCCATCCATATCTTACCTTTGTGCTGTGATGCTGCAGTGCTGGGGCAGGTTCCTGGCTCTGCAGGCTCAGTGCCTGGCTTCCTCTGCAGCTGCCGTCTATGCTCAGCCACAGGGCAGGCAGAAAGTGAAAGTAAAGTCACTTCCTGCCTGTGTGAGCAGAAATTCGGCTCTGTGTGCTGCTGCAGCTTCGTCCTAACTCTCCTCTCTCCTCCTGGCTGGCTGCGATAACAGCTGGCCCTAGCCTTGGGAATGGATGCCCATGGCATTCTAGATGCCCTAGGCATTTGCCTATAATGCCTATTGGCTAGGGCCGGCTCTGGGTGAGAGTGTGTTACTGCCGGTGTCCGTCAGCACCGCACTGCACTAGTGATCAGACTAGTGTCCATCAGCACCGCACTTGTAATCAGACTCAAAATAAACTACAGCTCCCAGTGCAGAGCGGTGCTGAAGGACACCGGTGCCGCGCTGGCAGTAACAGACTCTCACCAGGTACAGTCTGACAGTACTTCTCTTCTACCCTTTGGCCGTGGGTGGAGCCACCAGGCAGCGCCCCCTCCTTGCTTGGCGCCCCTAGCGAGTGCCATCCTGGCCAATGGGTAGATACACCCCTGCCTATAGCACAAAGGAGATAGGAGAGATATAAAATGTGACCTCATGGTCCTTTAGATCACATGATCAGGATCTCTACTCTGTGGTCCCCCAAAAAGCCATCCCCTGCCTTCAGCTTTGGCCTAACTACAAATTAATCTAAATAAATAATACTATTAGTGATTGAGCATCTGTGATATTTGAGTTCCGCCATACTTACTGACCTTTTGCAGTTTTTCTTGTTAACTACATGGATGTAGCTTGAAATGTTATTTATCCTAAAATGTAAGTTAATCCAATATTAAGAGGCATCTTTAAAAGCATTAATAAATACCTGATTTCCTTTCGTCTGCTCCTTCCTGCCTTTCCTTTCCTTTCGGTTTCACATTTTGTTACTTTACTTCCCCATATTTTGATCCCGTCTTGCAATATGTTTATTAGAAATATCTTATTTATTTTTGTCTATCTCTGCTCATGTTTGTTATGACACTTGGGTATATTGTTGTGTATGTTTCATGCGTCATTTTGTATTACAATCCTTTTCAATAAAAATATAATTGTTTTCATTATTTAGTAACATTTACTTATATAGCGTCAGCATATACAGTAAGTAAATAGTAAACAGACCCCTAAGTCACTTGTTCTCAAGCATGGATATCCTTAAAAACTGGACTGTAATGGTAGAGCTTGGGAACCTCTGCTTTATACTGATATTTGCAGTCACCTGATTCAGAACTGTTTATCTGTTTAGCCTTGATATACAATACTTCTAACAGACATGCTGGGAAAGTGAACACTCTAATACCCCTTTCAGACATGCTCTAAATTCCCAGGATTTTGCACATGAACGCGCATCATCCCGGGAATTTGGTATGTCTGAAAGGCGCCGACCCGGGAACGAGATCCGGGTCGCCAACTCTGCAACTGACCAGGGTTTTTCCCGGGACTCAAGTCCCGAGAAGACAACCCGGCTTAGGTCTGAAAGGTGCGACCCGGGAATTTGCTCCCAGATCGCACCTGATTGGCTGGGCTGCCTGGAGGAGGCTGTAGTGAAGAGGGGTCGTGCGCTGGCTGCTGTAGTCCGTGCTGCTGTAAGTAGTTGAAGCAGCTGGCGCAGGCAAAAACAGGCCTGTTGAAGTGAGTGAGTGAGAGAGTGTGTGTGTATATATGAATTTGGCATGTGTGTGTATATATTACATGTATGTGTGTTTAGAGTGTGACATGTGTATGTGTAAGACGTGTGTAAATGTACGAGTGTGACGTGTGTGTGTGTGTGTGTGTGTGTGTGTGTGTGTGTGTGTGTGTGTGTGTGTGTGTGTGTGTGTGTGTGTGTAAGACATGTGACATTAGAGTAGCCTGGTCTGACCTGGCTGCCAGGGCAGACCAGGCTTATGTCTGAAAGGGGTCGACCCGGGAATTTACCAGGTCTCAGGTTTAGTGTGAAAGGGGCTCCCAGCAAAAACCCGAGATTTTTCAGAGGTGAAAATCCCGGGTCTGAAGAAGGGAAATTCCTGGGTCCTATGTCTGAAAGGGGTATCACTCAGGCATTGCCAACCTTGGTCCTCAAGGCACACCAACAGTCCAGGTTTTAATTATCCATGGTTGAGCATGGATGCTAAAACAAAAAAGCTGAGGTACTCATTAAAGGGCTAATTCAGACCTGTTCGCTCGCTAGTTTTTTTTTGCAGTCCTGCGCTCGCATAGCCGCCGCCCATAGGGGAGTGTATTTTCACTTTGCAAGTGTGCGAACGCATGTGTAGCAGAGCTGTACGAACAGATCTTGTGCAGTCTCTGAGTATCCCAGGACTTACTCAGCCACTGCGAACACTTCAGCCTTTCTGGGACCGGAATTGACGCCAGGAACCCTCCCTGCAAACTCATATACACGCCTGCGTTTTTCCAAACACTCCCAGAAAATGGTCAGTTGCCACCCACAAACGCCTTCTTCATGTCAATATCCTTGCGAACGCCCTTGCGAATGGATCCTTCGCACAAACCCATAGCTGAGCGGCGATCCGCTTTGTACAAGTGCGACGCGCCTGCGCATTGCGGTGCATGCGTAGTTAAGACCTGTTCGCCCGCTGTACGAAAACGCAGCCTACTGATCAGGCCCTAAGGCACCTGTTTCAAGCAGGCATATCACTCAGGTGCTGCACACATTTGTAGATATTTAAGAACGATATGGACTATATTGTTAAAAAATGAACAATATATTGTTCATATCATTCAGTGTGGCACTGTTGATGAACGATGCGTGTCCCCGCAATCGTTCATCGTTGGTCTATCATCGTTTATCATTGCAAGTCAATTGGGACAATATCTTTGTATGCAATGTGCAATATGCTCAAATCGTTCATACAAATCGTTCAGTGTGTATGCTAAAAATATACAACATGGTAAGAACTTACCGTTGATAACGGTATTTCTCTTACGTCCTAGAGGATGCTGGGGACTCCGTAAGGACCATGGGGATAGACGGGCTCCGCAGGAGACATGGGCACTTTAAGAAAGACTTTAGATCCTGGGTGTGCACTGGCTCCTCCCTCTATGCCCCTCCTCCAGACCTCAGTTTGATACTGTGCCCAGTGGAGACTGGGTGCTTTTCAGAGAGCTCTCCTGAGCTTTCTGACAGAAAGTATATTTGTTAGGTTTTTTATTTTCAGGGAGCCTGCTGGCAACAGACTCCCTGCATCGAGGGACTGAGGGGAGAGAAGCAGACCTAAACTGTGAGTTTCAAGGCTCTGCTTCTTAGGCTACTGGACACCATTAGCTCCAGAGGGAGTCAGAACACAGGTCTCACCCTGGAGTTCGTCCCGGAGCCGCGCCGCCGTCCTCCTCACAGAGCCGGAAGATAGAAGCCGGGTGAGTATGAGAAGAAAAGAAGACTTCAGAGGCGGCAGAAGACTTTATGATCTTCACTGAGGTAACGCACAGCACTGCAGCTGTGCGCCATTGCTCCCACACACCTCACATACTCCGGTCACTATAAGGGTGCAGGGCGCAGGGGGGGCACCCTGGGCAGCAATATAAACCTCTTATTTGGCAAAAGAGAGCATATATATACAGCTGGACACTGTATATATGCATGAGCCCCCGACAATTTTACACTTTTAGCGGGACTGAAGCCCGTCGCCGAGGGGGCGGGGCTTCTCCCTCAGCACTCACCAGCGCCATGTTTTTCTCCACAGCACCGCTGAGAGGAAGCTCCCCGGACTCTCCCCTGCTTATACCACGGTAGAAGAGAGGGTTTTAAAGAAGAGGGGGGGGCACATAATTCGGCGCAAATAATAATAACAGCGCTACTGGGTAAACATTAAATTGCTGTGTTTTTTCCTGGGTCATATAGCGCTGGGGTGTGTGCTGGCATGCTCTCTCTCTGTCTCTCCAAAGGGCCTTGTGGGGGAACTGTCTTCAGAAGAGCATTCCCTGAGTGTGTGGTGTGTCGGTACGTGTGTGTCGACATGTCTGAGGCAAAAGGCTCTCCTAAGGAGGAGATGGAGAAAATGTGTGTGTGTGTGGTGTCTCCGTCGACAATGCCGACACCTGATTGGATATGTGAAATTAAGTGCTAAGGTAAATTTATTGCACAAAAGATTAGAGAACAGACAGGGAATCTACCCATGTCTGTCCCTATGTCGCAGAGACCTTCAGAGTCTCACAACGTTCACTATCCAAAATAATAGACACTGATATCGACACGGAGTCGACTACGATAATGCAAAGTACAGCCAAAACTGGCAGAAAAGTATTCAATATATGATTATTGTAATAAAAGCTGTTTTGCATATCACTGATGACTCATCTGTCCCTGACACGAGGGTACACATGTTTAAGGGGAAGAAAGCTGAGGTAAATTTCCCTCCTCTCAGGAAGAAAAAGAGCGGGAATCTCCAGACAAGAAACTGCAGATTCCCAAAACGAATTCTCAGGGAGTATCCTTTCCCTACTAGGCCCAGGATACGATGGGAATCTTCCCCTAGGGTGGACAAGGCATTGACACGTTTACCCAAAATGTAGCGCTGATTTAACAGCTATCCTCAGGGATCCTGCAGATAGCATGCAGTAAAAGTACTTTGAAGTCCATTTACACACATTCTGGTACACTACTCAGACCGGCGATTGTGTCGGCATGGGTTTATAGCGCTGTAGCAGCGTGGACAGATACCTTATCAGCGGAGATTGAAACCCTAGATAAGGATACCATGTTATTGACCCTAGTATATATATATATATATATATATATATATATATAAAATATGCTGTCTTATATATATATATATATATATATATAAGACATGCCCAAAGAGACATTAGTCTACTGGGTTCTAGAGTCAACGCTATGTCGATTTCTGCTAGACGTGTCCTGTGGAACATGCAATGGACAGGTGATGCCGACTAAAAGAGGCATATGGAGGGTTTACCTTACAAGGCTGAGGAATTGTGTGGAGAAGGGCTCTCGGACCTGGTCTCCACAGCTATAGCTGGTAATTCTGATCTTTTGCCTTATATTCCCTCACAGCCTAAGAAAGCACGACATTATCAAATGCAGTCCTTTTGGTCGCAGAATAA
The DNA here is from genome assembly GCF_028390025.1 of Pseudophryne corroboree. NCBI lineage: Eukaryota > Metazoa > Chordata > Amphibia > Anura > Myobatrachidae > Pseudophryne > Pseudophryne corroboree. The sequence continues at coordinate 120,790,846 of NC_086455.1, read as the reverse complement.
CAAGAAAGTACGAGGAGCGTCCTTTCTTACCAGAGGTAAGGGCACAGCTAGTTCCCAGGAACGGAAGTCCTTCCCGGCCTCTACTACATCCACCGCATGACGCTGGAGCTCCGCAATGGGAGTCCGTCCCAGTGGGAGCACGTCTTCGACTCTTCAGCCACATCTGAGTTCACTCACAGGTGGATCCCGGGGCAATAAAAATTGTTTCTCAGGGTTACAAGCTGGAATTCGAAAGGTGCCTCCTCGCCGGTTTTCCTTATCGGACCTACCGGCTTCTCCCCCAGAAAGGGAGATAATATTAAATACAATTCACACATTGTATCTCCAACAGGTGGTGCTCAAGGTTCCCCTCCTGCAACAAGGAAGGGGATATTACTCAACCTTGGCTGTAGTCCCGAAACCGTACGGTTCGGTCATACCTATTTTAAAATTAAAATCTCTGAACCTATACTGGAAAAGGTTCAAATTTAAAGTGGAATCGCTCAGAGCGATCATCGCCAGCCTGGAAGTGTATCTAGACATTAAGGCTGCATACCTTCATGTTCCCATTTATCCACCCCATCAGGCGTACCTGAGAATTGCGGTACAGTATTGTCATTACCAATTTCAGGGTAATTGGCGGAAATGATGGTGCTCCTACGCAAGCAAGGAGTCACAGTTATCCCATACTTGGATGATCTCCTGATAAGGGCGAGATCAAAAGAGCAATTGTTGAACAGTGTTTCACTTTCGCTGAAGTTGTCACAGCAACATGGCTGGATTCTCAATATCCCGAAGTCACAGTTGGTTCCTATGACTCGTCTGCCCTTCTTGGGTATGATTCTGGATACGGACCAGAAATGGGTTTACCTTCAGATAGAGAAGGCCCATGAATGACTCTGGTCAGGGACCTATTGAAACCAAGACAGGTGTCAGTGCATCACTGCACTCGAGTCCTGGGAAAGACATTCCCTTCGGGAGGTTCCATGCGAGGACTTTCAAATGGGACCTACTGGACAAGTGGTCCAGGTCACATCTACAGATTCATCAGTTGATCACCCTATCCCCCAGGGCCAGGGTATCTCTCCTGTGGTGGCTGCAGAGTGCTCACCTTCTATAGGGCCGCAGGTTCGGCATTCAGGACTGGATCCTGGTGACCACGGACGCGAGCCTCCGAGGTGGGGGAGCAGTCACACAGGGAAGAAATTTCCAAGGTCTTTGGTCAAGTCAAGAGACTTGTCTTCACATCAACATCTTGGAACTAAGGGCCATATACAACGCCCTACGTCAAGCGGAGACCTTACTTTGCGACCAACCGGTTCTGATCCAGTCAGACAACGTCACCGCAGTAGCTCATGTAAACCGCCAAGGCGGCACAAGGAGCAGAGTGGCGATGGCGGAAGCCACCAGAGTTCTTTGCTGGGCAGAGAATCATGTAAGCGCACTGTCAGCAGTGTTCATTCCGGGAGTGGACAACTGGGAAGCAGACTTCCTCAGCAGACACGACCTACATCCTGGAGAGTGGGGACTTCATCAGGAAGTCTTTGCGCGGATTGCAATTCGGTGGGGACTGCCACAGATAGACATGGTGGCGTCCCGCTTCAACAAAAAGCTGAAGAGTTATTGCGCCAGGTCAAGAGACCCTCAGGCAGTAGCGGTAGACGCCCTAGTGACACGGTAGGTGTTCCAGTCAGTCTATGTATTTCATCCTCTTCCTCTCATACCCAAGGGTTGAGAATAATAAGAAAAAGAGGAGTGAGAACAATCCTCATTGTTCCAGATTGGCCACGAAGGACCTGGTATCCGGATCTGCAGGAAATGCTTACAGAAGATCCGTGGCCTCTTCCTCTAAGACAGGACCTGTTGCAACAGGGCCCATGTCTGTTCCAAGACTTACCGCGGCTGCGTTTGACGGCATGGCGGTTGAACGCCGGATCCTAGCGAAAAAAGGCATTCCGGATGAGGTCATTCCTACGCTGATAAAGGCTAGGAAGGACGTGACATCTAAACATTATCACCGTATATGGCGAAAATATGTTTCTTGGTATGAGGCCAGGAATGCTCCTACGGAAGAATTCCATCTGGGCCGTTTCCTTCACTTCCTACAAACGGGAGTGAATTTGGGCCTAAAATTAGGCTCCATTAAGGTTCAGATTTTGGCCCTATCCATTTTCTTTCAAAAAGAATTGGCTTCTCTCCCAGAAGTTCAGACTTTTGTGAAGGGAGTGCTGCATATTCAGTCTGCTTTTGTACCTCCGGTGGAGCCTTGGGACCTTAACGTGGTGTTAAGTTCCTTAAGTCACACTGGTTTACTTTGTACCACTTAAAACGGTGGAGTTGAAATATCTCACTTGGAAGGTAGTCATGTTATTAGCCTTGGCTTCGGCTAGGCGAGTGTCGGATGCACTCTTTATCCTGTATGCGACCAACAAGATTGGTGCCCCTGCTTCAAAGCAGACTATTGCTCGCTGGATCTGTAACACGATTCAGCAAGCGCATTCTACGGCTGGTTTGTCGTTGCCTAAATCAGTCAAGGCCCATTCCACTAGGAAAGTGGGCTCTTCTTGGGCGGCTGCCCGAGGGGTCTCGGCACTACAGCTGTGCCGAGCTGCTACTTGGTCGGGTTCAAACACCTTTGCAAAGTTCTATAAGTTTGATACCCTGGCTGAGGAGGACCTCCTGTTTGCTCAATCGGTGCTGCAGAGTCATCCGCACTCTCCCGCCCGTTTGGGAGCTTTGGTATAATCCCCATGGTCCTTACGGAGTCCCCAGCATCCTCTAGGTTGTAAGAGAAAATAAGATTTTAAACCTACCGGTAAATCTTTTTCTCGTAGTCCGTAGAGGATGCTGGGCGCCCGTCCCAAGTGCGGACTACTTCTGCAATACTTGTATATAGTTATTGCTTGAATAAGGGTTATGCTATAGTTGCATCGGTCTTGAACTGATGCTATGTTGTTTTCATACTGTTAACTGGGTAGTTTATCACAAGTTATACGGTGTGATTGGTGTGGCTGGTATGAATCTTGCCCTTGGATTAACAAAAATCCTTTCCTCGTACTGTCAGTCTCCTCTGGGCACAGTTTCTCTAACTGAGGTCTGGAGGAGGGGCATAGAGGGAGGAACCAGTGCACACCCAGGATCTAAAGTCTTTCTTAAAGTGCCCATGTCTCCTGCGGAGCCCGTCTATCCCCATGGTCCTTACAGAGTCCCCAGCATCCTCTACGGACTACGAAAAAAAGATTTACCGGTAGGTTTAAAATCTTATTTTCTCTTGGGATGCTGGGGTCCACATTAGTACCATGGGGTATAGACAGGTCCCTTAGGAGCCATGGGCACTTTAAGAGTTTAATAATGTGGGCTGGCTCCTCCCTCTATGCCCCGCCTACCAGACTCAGTTTAGAAAATGTGTCCGGTGGAGCCGGTCACAGCTAGGGGAGCTCCGAGGAGTTCTTTTAGTTTTTTTTATTTTATTAAAGAGTTAGGCACAGGGAGGCTGCTGGCAACAGCCTCCCTGCTTCGTGGGACTTAGGGGGGGGGGGAATAGGATCCAACCCTCTGAGGTTAATGGCCCCTATCTCCGCTGACAGGACACTGAGCTCCTGAGGGTGTCGATCGCAAGCCCCCGAGGCGCCCGCTCACTCCCGCAGCACTGCCGCCACCCCCTAACAGAGCCAGAAGACGTCGGTGGTGAGTAGGACGACGGCGACCCGACAAGCAGGGAGCTGGTGAGAATGGAGGCATCAGGGTGGGAACGCAGCGCTGATGCTGCGCTCCAGAGGGCTCAGAGGTACTGTTGTGTGGCGCTGTGAAGGGGCGCCCTGAGCCAGCGCAATACCCTTACACTGGTCACAGAAGCTATCAGGGACACTGTACTGCTGTAAGCAACCAATACCTCAGGCCAGTATAATCTCTAGAAGTGCGGGAAGATGCGCCATTTTAGGGGGCGGAGCTTCTCCTCAGAGTGGAGCCAGCACTCACCAGCGCCATTTTCTCCCTGCAGTACACATCCACAGAGATGCTGACAGGGAGCGCTGACCCTCCACATAACTCCAGCTATCCGGTGCGGTACCAGTGGGTTATAGAAGGTGGGGAGAGTGTTTTAATCACATTATTGTACTGTGTAGTCTATTAAGGCTACTCAGTCAGCGCCAGGCTTTTATTCTATAACTGCCTACTGGGGCGCTGTGTGTGCTGGCTCCTTAACTCTGTGTCTCTCTGAAGGTACTTGGGGGAAACTGTGTCTGACATTTTCCTGTGTGTGTGTGTATGTTATATATCTCACATTACTATGTCTAGGGACTCTGTATCTTGTGCTGCAGAGTGCGTATCGCCAGAAGAGTCTATTCCATGTACACAGGAATGCAATATACTGTCTCAGCCTTCTCAATCCGAACCCCAGTGGGTGGCTTCTAGTAAGGGAATGATATCCCAGACTTCATCTAGGATTGCTCATAATGAGACTGAAACACAGGTTTTGAAATAATCTGTAGAGGTTTTGTCGTATTCTACTCCCACTACTTCCTCAAAATCCCCTGGTATATGCCCCAAAAAGCGTGCTCTTGCCCAGATAATGCAAGTCGACACGGATACCGACTCTGATACGGGAGATGGCGATGGGGATATACTGGGGGGGGAGGCATCCCTTGCTAAGGGGGTGCAACTCATGATTGAGGCCATGCTGGATGTTTTACACATTGCTGACAAGGTACCTGAACAGGTCGAGGAGGCTTACGTTACACACAATAAGAAAGCCTCCCTTACCTTCCCTGCGTCTAAGGTATTAGACGCATTATTTGTCAAATCCTGGGAAACCCGGAAAAAAATTCCAGATCCCAAAGAGAGTTCTTGTTGCTTTTCCATTCCCTGAAGAGGATAGGAAAAAGTGGGAAAACCCCCCTATAGTAGATGCTTGTGTATGTAGATTGTCTAAAAAGGTGGTTTTACCTGTACCTGAGTCTACCGCTTTGAAAGAGCCGGCAGACCGCAAGATTGAGACTACGCTCAAATCCATATACACTGCTACAGGCATGGCCTAAGGCCCACTATTGCTTGTGCATGGATTTCTGAAGCCGTAGTAAAGTAGTCAGGCACATTACTAGAGGAATTAGATTCTCTCGATAGAAGTGACATTGCAATGTTCTTACGTCACATACAGGATTCTGCAGTTTTCATGGTGGAGGTCATGAAGGGCCTTGGTCATCTGAATGTACGGACATCTTCCATGGCTGCCTCGGCACGCAGGGGACTCTGGTTGCGCCAATGGTCTGCGGATGCGGAATCCCAGAAACGTGTGGAGAACCTACCCTTCACAGGTCAGGCTCTGTTTGGGGAAGCTTTGGATGCGTGGATTTCCATGGCAACCGCGGGTAACTCAACTTTTCTTCCCCCAGCCACTCCGCCGACGAGGAAATCTTATCCTACGTCTACAATGCAGTCCTTTCGGACCGCAGAGGTTAAAAAGTCCAAGCCCCCTTCCACTTTCTTCAGAGGTGGTCGGGGAAAATCCAGGAAACCTGCACCAACAGGTTCGCAGGAACAGAAGCCTGGTTCTGTTTCCTCAAAATCCTCAGCTTGACAGTGGACCTCCCAGCCTGGAGATCAGGCAGGTGGGAGGACGTCTTAGAAATTTTTGGTCAGGTCTGGGCGTCATCATGCCTGGACCCCTGGGTACAAGCTATTGTGTCCCAGGGGTACAGACTGGAGTTTCAAGAACTCCCACCTCACAGATTTTTTAAATCAGGCTTACCAGCTTTGCTGACAGAAAGGGCTATCCTACAGGAAGCCATTCAAAAATTGGAAAAGGCAAATGTCATTGTTCCAGTTCCACCTCATCTGGAACAAAGGTTACTACTCAAACCTCTTTGTGGTACCGAAACCGGACGGTTCGGTCGGACCAATATTGAACCTGAAATCTTTTAAACCCCATTTGAGGGAATTCAGGTTCAAGATGGAGTCTCTGAGAGCGGTGATCTCAGGTCTGGAGGAGGGGGAATTTCTGGTATCTCTGAATATCAAGGATGTGTACCTCCACATTCCGATTTGGCCGCCTTACCAGGCTTATCTCAGATTTGCAGTGTTGGACTGTCACTATCAGTTCCAGGCACTGCCATTTGGCCTATCCACAGCACCGAGGGTGTTCACCAAGGTAATGGCAGAGATGATGCTAATCCTGCACAAGCAGGGAGTGAACATAATTTCATATCTGGACGATCTGCTGATATAAGCATCTTCCAGGGAGAAGTTGTTGCAGAACATTGCTCTCATAACTCGACTACTCTGCGATCATGGATGGAGTCTGAATCTTCCAAAGTTGCATTTGGAGCTGACAAGGAGATTGTCTTTCCTAGGGATGGTCCTCGACACGGAAGTGCAGAGGGTGTTTCTACCGGTGGAAAAAGCGTTGGTGATACAATGAATGGTCCGGGATGTCTTGAACCCAGCCCGGGTTCTGCACATCCAACCTCCCTTTGTGCCTCCTACGGCACCATGGGATCTTAATGTGGTGTTGCAGTTCCTGCAATCGGATTGGTTCTAGCCTTTACAGGAGGTTGAGGTCAAGTTTCTCACTTGGAAGGCAGTAACACTGTTGGCATTAGCATCTGCTAGACACGTGTCTGAAGGGGGGGCTTTGTCCTGCAAAAGTCCCTACTTGATTTTCCATGAAGGTAAAGCTGAGCTTAGGACGCGTCAGCAGTTTCTTCCAAAGGTTGTGTCGGCTTTTCATATCAACCAGCCTATCGTGGTGCCAGTGGCTACTGACTCCTCAATTACCTCAAAGTCATTGGTTGTTGTGAGGGCTTTGAGGATTTATGTGAAGAGAACTTCTTGTCACAGAAAGTCGGACTCTCTCTTTGTCCTTTCTGATCCCAACAAGATTGGGTGTCCTGCTTCTAAACAGATGATTTCTCGCTGGATCAGGTTCACTATCCAGCATGCTTTTTCTACGGCAGGATTGCAGTGTCCAAAATCTGTTAAGGCCCACTCAACTCATAAGGTAGGTTCTTCCTGGGTGGCTGCCCAGGGTGTCTCGGCTTTACAGCTTTACCGGGCGGCTACTTGGTCAGGGTCGAACACGTTTGCTGAGTTTTACAGGTTCGATACTTTGGCCTCTGAGGACCTAGGCTTTGGTCTATCGGTTCTGCAGGTGCCTCCGCGCTCTCCCTCCCGTACTGGGAGTTTTGGTACATCCCCATGGTAATAATGTGGACCCCAGCATCCTCTAGGAAGTAAGAGAAAATAGCATTTTAATTACCTACCGGTAAATCCTTTCCTCGTAGTCCGTAGAGGATGCTGGGCGCCTGCCCAGCGCTTCGTTCTCCTGCATTTGTTACTTGGTTCGGTACTACTTTGTTACTTGGTTAAGTACTGCATTGTTACTTGGTTACAGAGGCGTATCTAGGGTTTTCGGAGCCCAGGACAAGATGAAGAGTGGCGGCCCCCCCAAAAAAAACCAACAACAACCCACACATAAAGTATGTGCGTGCGTGCCAAAAAATGGGCGTGGCCACGCGCCAGAAGGGGTGTGGTCACATACCAGAAGAGGCATGGCCACTGAAAATGGGGTGTGCCAACATGACTATCACGGTACCCCCTGTGTAGCCTCTCAGCACACTATCACCTACCCCTTGTGTCGTCTCTCAGCACACCTTCATTCAATTTTTACACAGTACGCATGCAGAGTCCCCTTTTTACACAGTATGCACGCGGAGTCCCATTTTTACACAGTGCCAGATACACAATTGCCCCACAGTGCCAGATACACAATTGCCCCCTCAGTGCCAGATACACAATTGCCCCACAGTGCCAGATACACAGTGCCCCACAGTGCCAGATACACAGTGCCCCACACTGCCAGATACACAGTGCCTCACAATGCCAGATACATATTGCAGACAGTGCCAGATACAAGACCCCCCCTCCCGCTGGCTGCTGCTTACTTCAAACAGGATCCCTGCTCACTGTCACCGCTGCCCTCTGCTATGTGAGGCGCGGAGAGTGCAGCGCAGTGCCTCTCCTGCCCCTCAACACACTCCATGAAGTCCGGTCTCCGGCGGCGGCTATCTTAAATGTGGCGCTGGTTCGTTAGCCAATCAGAGTTCGCGGACCGGCAGCCAATCAGGAGCCGGTCCGCAAGCTCTGATTGGCTAACGTCGCCGGAGACCAGACAGACACACACTGAGCAGTGAGCACATTGAGGGGCAGGAGAGATGCTGCGCTCTCCTCCCCTCACATTGCAGCGGGACGGGGGCAGAGCAATAGTGGGGGCGGGTGTGCATGATGCCCTGGCCGGCGGCGGCGCCCCACTCTGCTGGGCCTGCTAAGGCGCCCAGGGCACGTGCCCTGCTCGACCCCCCCCCCCCTTATTTACGCCTCTGCTTGGTTAAGTACTGTTGTTCAGCTGTTGCTGAATTGTTCAAGCTGGTTAGCTTGGTTTGCCTTGTTATGTGTGAGCTGGTGTGAATCTCACCACTATCTGTGTATTTCCTTCTCTCGAAGTATGTCCGTCTCCTCGGGCACAGTTCTAGACTGAGTCTGGTAGGAAGGGCATAGAAGGAGGAGCCAGCCCACACTATTAAACTCTCAAAGTGCCCATGGCTCCCAAGGGACCCGTCTATACCCCATGGTACTAATGTGGACCCCAGCATCCTCTACGGACTACGAGAAAAGGATTTACCGGTAGGTAATTAAAATCTTATTTTCTCCTAAGTCCACAGGATAACAATGGGATATGATGAAGCCACAGCGGATTTGCACCAATCTGGGCCAGTCCATATATCCCCGCCTCCTGGCTCAGGCAAATCAGTTGTATTCCAAAGCTCAAGGAAGGAGCATCATAGATAGCCCTAATCAGGCAATAAGAACACACATGCACACCCTTCCGTACAAGAAGGAAGAGGCTAGTGAGTAAAAGGATCTTCAAATCAGGTGCATCAGGGTGGGATCCCTGTGGATCCTGTGGACTTAGGTGAAATACCGTTATCAACGGTAAATTCTTACCATAACATATATTTCTCGGGCAGGGTCCACAGGTTATCCACAGGATAACAATGGGATTTCCCAAAGCAATTTTAGTGGTGGGGATGCTCCTGATTGGACAGGAGAATTCTTCGCCCAAATTCAGCGTCATGAGAGGCAAAGGTATCCATGGCATAATGTCTAATGAATGTGTTAATGGAAGACCATGTGGCTGCCTTACATATCTGTTCTGCTGAAGCACCACGTTGTGCTGCCCATGATGGATCTACCTTACAAGTAGAGTGAGCAGAGACATTAGCCGGAACAGGGAGATCAGCTTGAGAATATGCTTCTGAAATCGTCATTCGAAGCCATCTTGCCAGTGTCTGCTTATCAGCAGGCCATCCTCTCTTTTATAATCCGTAGAGAATGAAAAGAAAATCTGTCTTTCTGATTGCACTGGTACAATCCATGTACAGTAGATCCTTAATGCATGGACCACGTCCAGCGATGTATCTCTCGCATAAAGGCCCGTATCTGGAAAGCCGGGACTACAATTTCTTAATTAAGGTGGAATTTAGACACCACCTTCGGAAGATAAAGCAGTTCTCAGAACTAGATCTGGGTATCTGGTTAAAAAAATCAGAAATGGGGAATGACATGATAATGCACCTAAATCTGATACTCTTCTAGCTGACGCCATAGCCAGTAGAAAGAGAACTCTAGCTGTCAACCACTTAAGATCCACTTTATTAAGTGGTTCAAATGGGGCAACTTGAAGGGCTTTCAGGACTAACCTTAAGTCCCAAGGCACTGTAGGAGGAAAAAAAGGAGGTTGAATACGCAGCATTCTCTGAAAAAAGTATGCACATCCTGTAAGTTGGCAATTTTCTTTTGGAACCATACAGTCAATGCAGACACTTGCACTCTCAAGGAAGCCACCTTCAAACCTTTATCCATTTCTGCCTGAAGGAATGCTAAGACCCTGGAAACTCTGAAAGACTTAGGGTCCATTTTCCGTTCACTGCACCAATGAATATAGGTTTGCCATATTCAGTGTTAATGGCGAGCTGAGGAAGCTTTCCTTGATCTGAGCATTGTTTGAATTACCTGTTGTAAGAAACCTCTTGATCCAGATGTCTGTGATAACAAGGACCCTGCATTAGTAGATCTGGACGTTGAGGGAGCAGAAGTGGAGCATCCATCGACATTTTCTGCAGATCTGTCTACCAATGCCTTCTGTGTTATGAGCCACGGCTGTGGCTCATTTCCATTTTGCATTTTGGTTATGTATTTTATGTTATACTTCTGTTTATGTTCCCCGTGGGTGTCATGGGGTGCTCGGATCTCACCCTTAAGGAGAGGATACTGTTATGAACCACAGGTAGTGGTTCATTCCTATTTTATGTTTATAAGTTGTCTTGCAGGCCAGGATTTCCCGTTGCTCTGTTTAAGAATACTCTTATTTGCTGCCGGTGGTGAGTCTGTGTAATTGCAGCTTGTTCCCATGTGTTCAGCCACACCTGGCTGCTAATTGCATCTTGTCAGTTTGGAGTCATGCAACAGGGCAGCTGCATGACATAATTAATTAGGCCTCTCTGTTATATGCTGGCTGAGTGCAATTCACAGATGCTGGTGATATTTCTAGGTTTCCAGTCTTCCAGAGTGCTTGAGTTCTGAGCTTGTTCCTGCCAGTTCCTGAGCTCCTGTCTAGCAGTGTCTGTCTAGCTGCTTCCTGTGTCGATTCCTGTGTCAGTCCCTGTGTCGATTCCTGTGTCTGATCCCGTGTCCTGCCGTGAAGCGTTCCTGTCCAGAACTCCTGTGGCTTTGCCTATGCCTGGTCGAGTTTCTGGCTTCTTGGTGTCCACCGGTCTGTCGTTTGGGATTCTGCCTGTCCTCCAGTTCTGAGAGTCTGTGTCGGCAGCATTGGGGGTTCCTGTCCGTTTGCCAGTATTTGTACCAGTTCCGTGAGTAGCGGCTCTGCCGCGTCCGTCGGCCTAGGCCACTGTATTCCTTGGTTATATCTGTCACTGGTGTTTTGCAGAGGGTTCTGCTTATGCTGTCTCCGCCTATACACAAAAGTATTGTGTTGGCGTGTGGACAGCATTTCCTTTGTTGTTCTTTTCCTTTGGTGGCAAGCCGCACATACATTTAGTTTTAGGCTAGTCAGTAGCCCCTGGCTTTGGTTGTTTCAGTTAGAGGGCCCCTTGTTATTACCCTGTCTCAGTTCACTTTTTGTCTCTCCTTAAGACCTGAGGGGGCATCGGAGTTGGGCAGACTTAATCCGCCCTTCAAACGCAGCTGCCATGGGCCCAAGAAACCATAGTCTCGCAAGAGTGAATTGACAGCACGGGTAAAACAACGGAGGTAGGGTGCCAGGGGCTATTCCCATTCCGTTTCCCTTTCCCAGCATTACGTCCTGGTGCTCTGGACTCTCTTTATAACATCTCCCTTGTTCTGAGCACCAGGAACCTAACATTCTGGGCCGAGCCGGAGCTATAAGTATCACAGCACCTTTCCCTTGCTTTATCTTTCTCACCACCCTTGGTAATAGGGTGATTGGAGGAAACACATAAGCCAGATGAAAGTCCCATCTCACCGACAGGGCATCCAAAAAGATCGCTCTGGGATCCTTTGCTCTTGACCCGTATGCGAGAACTTTGTTGTTCAGATGGGATGCCATGAGATCTATCTCTGGCAACCCCAACTTGTCTACTAGAGTCTGGAAGACCTCCGGGTGTAGAGCCCATTTGCTTGCCTGAATGGCATGTCGACTGAGAATGTCCGCTTCCCAGTTTAGGACTCCCGGAACGAACACTGCGGACAAGGCTGGATGATGAAGTTCTGCCCACTTTAGTATGTGACTTACCTCCTTCATTGCTTGTCGGGTGCGAGTTCCTCCCTGATGCTTGAGGTACGCTACTGCCGTTGCATTGTCTGAGCGGATCTGGATTGATTTTCCCCCGAAGAATGTCCTTTGCTTGAATCCGTGCCATGTATATGGCCCGAAGTTCCAATATATTTGACAGGCAATCTTCTTCCTTGGTCCATTGTCCCTGGAATCACAACCTTCCTGACACTGCTCCCCACCCTGGAGGCTGGCATCTGTCGTCAGAATTTCCCAATCTGATATCCAAAAGGGTCTCCCCTTGTCCAGATGGTATGTCTGTAGCCACCAGGCTAATGACCTTCTTACTTCTATCGTAAGAGCCATAGTCTGTGTTTTTATCGTCTGATGCAACCCATTCCATTTGGCAAGAATCACGCTGCAGAGGCCTCGAGTGGATTTGTGCATACTCCACCATGTCGAATGTTGACACCATCAAACCCATCACATGCATTGCTGTGTGAATGGATACCTTTTGACTGTGCAGCAAGTCCTGAATCCTTGACTGAACCTTGGATATCTTGTACAGAGATAACATTACTCTCTTTAGACTTGAATCCAGTACAGCCCCCAAGTGAGTCATCCGCTGTGACGGAACCAGAGACTATTTTGCCCAATTTATGAGCCACCCGTGCTCCTGCAGACACGTTATTGTCTGTTGCAGATGACATAGGAGCAATTCCTGCGACTGTGCCAAGATTAAAAGTTCGTTGATGTATGGAAAAAATCTTATCCCCTGCTGGCGGCGATAAGCTGACATTACCACCATAATCTTGGTAAATACTCTGGGGCTGTGGCTTACCCAAAAGGTAGGGCCTGGAACTGAAAATGCTGTTAGAGGATAGCGAACCTGAGATAGCACTTATGGGACAGTGCTATAGAAACATGTAGGTAAGCATCCTGTATATCCAAGGATACCATATAATCCCCTGGCTCCATGGCCAAAATTATGAAACGTAAAGTCTCCATGTGAAACCGAGGTACCCAAATGTATTTGTTCAGCACTTTGAGATTAAGAATGGGCCAAAATGACCCATTTGGCTTCTGAGCCAAAAACAGGCTGGAGTAAAATCCCAGTCCTCGTTGTGCATGACGAACTGGAATGACTACTCCTGACTGAAGCAAATTCTGAACTGCCTCTTGCAAAACCCTGGCCTTCGTCTCTACCCAAGATGGGCTCGTACAAAAAAACCTTGGAGGAAGGAGCTTCTTGAAGGCAAAAGCATAACCTAGAGCAGGGGTGGGCAATTATTTCAGCTGGGGGGCTACCGAACACTTTCCAGTGAATATCGGAGGGCCGCACCCCCCCTCCGCATTATGGGCCTAATTCAGACCTGATCGCTAGGGTGAGTTTTTTGAACTGTTGCAATCAGGCTGTAACCACCTACAGGGGGAAGGGGGAAATCGCTGTGCAGGAGTGCGATCACATGTGCAGAGAGCTGTACAAACAGGAGTTTGTGCAGTCTCTGCACAGACAGGACTTACCCGCTGCGATGATCGGGCCGGAGCTGATGTCAGAATCCCTCCCTCCAAACACCTGGAATGCGTTTTTTTGGACACTCCTCTAAAACGGTCAGTTGCCACCCACAAATGGCCTCTTTCTGTCAGTCACCTTGCGATTGGCCATGTGATCGCTTTTTTTGCACCATCCCTTTGCTGTCCGTCGCTGCAGGCCGACGCATCTGCGCATTGCAGTGTATGCGCAGTTCAGACCTGATCGCTGGCTGTATGAAAACGCAGCCTAGTGAGTGTGATCGATACAGCAGTTACCTGGTGCAGAAGCAGGACCGTTGTGGTGGGTTGGCAGCAGGAAGGGCACTTTGGGCTGTCTCTGGCACATGGTGTATTGAGGATGGCGGATTCAGGAAAGATGCACAATAACATGTCCAAGAGCCGCAGATCTCTTTCAGTTCTGCTACTGGCTCCTAAATGACAGGAAGCCCAGCACATGGACACAGCAGCAGCAGTGGTACACATAGAGGGGATACATGAGGATGTCATACAAATATCCCTACACACTGTGCCCAACACTCACATTTAGGGCCTCCCAGAGGACCCTCCTGCAGCACCCAACATAGATTCCTCCCAATGGGGTCCTGTGGATGTTTTTATCTGCACCTTATATTCCACAGGCAAAAGCAGATAATGGGGCTGGGACATATGGGCTGCAGAATGATTCAGCAGGGGTGGCTGTTATCAGAGGATGCTTGCCAATTGCTATTGGCAGCGGTAGCTGGGGCACGGCAGCAGCCTCCTCCGAACTGCTTTTTACACCGGCATGGACAGGCAGGAGACTCGGCCGGCAGCAGCAGCAGCCAGCACATAGCCCTGCCGGCAGCAGCAGCCAGCACATAGTCCGCGTATGCGTCAGTTCCCCAGCCGGCAGCAGCAGCCAGCACATAGCCCGGCCAGCAGCAGCAGCCAGCACTTAGCGAGCAGCAAGACCCGCGATCAAAATTTCCTCAGCTGCACCGGCAGCTTCAAAGGTACTTCAGTACTGTGCAATGACAAGCCGCTCAGCCTGTCGGGCCGCTTGCCATTGAACGCTGGTGAGAGGCAGCGGGCCGGGCAGGATCGGATCGCGGGCCGTATTTTGCCCACCCCTAACCTAGAGGTACCGCTTCCTGCACCTAGGCATCTGTTGTAGACTGCTGCCAGATCTGTGCAAACTGGAGAAGTCGGCCCCCCACCCTGGAATCCCCCAGGTGGAGGCCTGTACCATCAGGCTGATGGCTTATCTGTTTTACCAACCGGTCCTCTGGTATCCAATGACTTTTAGTCTTACCAGACTTGTTGTATTGGGACTGCCTGATATCACTTTTACCTTTAGCTTTTCCTTGAGACCGAAAAGCCGGAACTTTAGGTTTGAAATTGTACGTGGAACGAAACTTTACTTTCTTGGAGTCTGCTTCTGACTCCAAAATATTTGTCAATTCTTTACCAAAAAGAGTATCTCCAGAAAAGGCAAAGATCCAAAACCTTCTTAGATTCTGAATCAGCTTTCCACGTACGTAGCCAAACTACTCTACGAGCAGCTATTGTTGAAGCTGATACCCTGGAGGCAATAGTACCCATATCCAATGCTGCTTCTTCCAAGAACATTGCAGCCTGTTTTATATGTGCTGTATGGGATTTTTGCTTTCTAGAAGCTATTGAAAAATCCCCCTCCAATGCATCAGCCCAGGCAGCCACTGCCTTTGAATTCCAAGCTGAAGCCATGGCTGGCCTTATGACTGCCCCAGACAGGGAAAAAATGTTTTTTAGAAAACCATCCATTATCCTATCTGTGACATCATTTAATGCTGTTGAAGGCAAAGGTAATGTAGATTTTCGTATTAATCGAATCACATGCGTATCTACTTTAGGAGCCACCTCCCTTTTAAAACAATCCCCAGCTGGAAGAGGATAATTGGAATTCCATTTCTTAGGAATTCTAAACTTATTAGGCGTAGACCAAGCCTCTTCCATGATTTCCATCAACTGATTTGACCATGGAAACTCAGTCTTAACTGTTTTGGGATGTTTAAACACAGGTGCCTTGATGTTTAACACTGGCTCTGCTGAATCCTCTAAGGATAGAATGGCTTTCATTGCTTTAATAAACTTAGCTATATCCACTGAGCTGAGACCTTCCTCCACCTCTTCGTATGTCGAAGTAGAATTAATTGAGCTTTCATCCTCCAATGAATCCTCATCTGAACCATATGTAGCCTGTGAGGATGAAGATGTACTTACCACCGGCTTATCAGCCTGTTTCTCTTGAGAGGCAGCTGCTGGAAGTGATACACCATAGATGGGAAGCTGCAGGTAAGGGTTAATAATGTAACCTATCCCCGATACAGGAGTTGGAGGAATTATCCTTTCAGCTATGCTGGATAAAGTCTGTGCAAACATAGCCTAAGGTGGATCAACCTGCACCTGAATCTGCCTTGTATTTTTCAAGAACCCCTGGTGAAAGCTAAAACAATTTGCACACAAACCATCCTGAACCAGATCCTGAGAGAATAACACAGCTTTGCAAGACAAACATGATATGAGTGTTGGTGTTGCTGTGAGTGTATCTTCCTCACCTTTGCCGCTCTTAGACATGATAAATAATCAACACTTCCACAGTGTCCTACACAATTTGTGATTGTAATCACTTTAAGCTTCTTAAAGTGACATACAATCCGACCCTACCCATGCACCAGCATTGAAGATCGGAATAGAATCAAACTGACAGAATATAGTAAAGTCAGCAATCACACTAGCAGTCACATGCTATACATTAGTATAATAAGCAATATGAGCACATCATCAACTACATTTCAAGTATATAGGAGAACATATTACTGAATCATGTTTAAACAGATCTTCCCTATTAAGACGCATTGCGAAAGAAACAACAGTAAATGTATACGGACTCATATGCAATAGGCACTTATCTAACTATTCATACTCAAAAAGGTAGATAGAGACTTAGTGCTGTATTACCCGTACTCAGTAGAGTGGGATACATGGAGACTCACCTCACTTCCAGGACCAATCAATACGTTAGCGAACACTGAGTGGATACAGACGTTACTAGTGTACACTGCCGCTCTATGAACCTATAGTGAACACAGAAGCTCATTGAACACAGCCACCTATGCTGCGACTGGGTCTCCTTCGTGTACAGCATCTGAGATGGAAGCGGGAAACAGTTCATGGCGGGAGACTCGGAGGAAACTGGTCATGAACCGGGGGAGGGACGATCAGGAGAGCGTCTGACTCCCCACTGCTGACATCAACCCTAGGGATCACGGTCTCATACTATTCCTGGAGCCTATGATCCCTAAGGCCTAGCACTGGTGCACCCGAGGTGGCAGCTGCGTCAGCAACTGTTTGGTAGTCTCCTCCCAAAACAGTGCGGCTGTGTCCATATTCCCCTTCTAAGCGGAACCGATGCCTTACCTTCTCCCCGTGCTCCGGCCACAGCCTGGTAACGTCTGCTGGACCTGCTAATATATCCGACACAGACGCTCGCCGAAACAGCACTGTACTGATGGGTAAGCGTTGTCGCGACCCGGCGGAGAGTTGTTGGAGCGACTCTTTCTAAGTTACATATAAGACGCTGTTTAGAAAGATTGCTCAGAAAAATAGTAAGACTATAAAAATAAAATAAGAAAGCTTAGGGCTGCTAAAACCAGCAGCCCTCTGACCATGGTCCGGCTCCTGCCGCACCAAACAAAAAACTGATTTTCCTGAGCCAGGAGGCGGGATATATGGACGGGCCAGTTGCATGCTGGGAGGCCGGAAAGCTTTGACCGATTGGTGCAAATCCACTGTCGCTTAATCATATCCCATTGTTATCCTGTGGATAACCTGTGGATCCTTCCGGAGAAATCGTTCATCGCTCATATCCTTCATCGTGCAAATTGCTCAAATCTATTACTGTGTAGGGCCCTTTAAACCTAGACTATTATACCCTTTTACACTGCCACTAAAAACCTGGGTTATTGTTGTGATAACCCAGGAGTGGCTCTATGGTTACCACCATATCCCTTTAATTCTGGACACATATTAATTACACGGGTCCTGTGGCTGATTAAAACCAGGGGAAATGGAGTCTTGAAGTCAGCCAGCCACAGAACCTGTGTAATTAATATGTGTCCAGAATTAAAGGGATGAGGTGGTAACCCTAAGTGGCTCGGTGTAAAAGGGTTAACCCGGGTCAAGTTACCCAGGAACAGGGCCGGTTGGAGCGCTTGCAGCGCTCCGGGCAGGCAATAGAGGCGTGGCTTCATACAGGGGGCGTGGTCAGTTACGCCCCCTGTACAGTATGAGCGCCGCTGAAATGATGTGCGGTGCGCGATGACGTCATCGCGCACCGCACAGCAAAGGTCCTCTCCACGAAGGGAAAGCATCTAGTTCCCTTCGTGGAAAGGACCTTTGCTGTGCGGTGCGTGATGACGTCATCGCGCACCACACAGTAAAGGTCCTCTCCATGAAGGGAAACTAGACGCTACGTGTCTAGTACCCTTCACAGCGGGGGGCACAGCAGCAGCGGATCTTGCCATGGTGCGGCGCCCTCCAGATGGCGCCGGCGCCCTGCGGAAGGCGGCGCCCCGGGCAAAAGTCCTGCTTGCCCGTGGCAAGATCCGCTACTGCCCAGGAATCCAACCCAGCTATCTTGCAGGGTTGGTCCTGGGGAGGACCCGGGTCGCGGTGCACTGTAAACGGGTTAGCCGGGTCGATGCGACTGAGGACCCGTCTACTGCATAGAGAAGAGGCGGCGCTTGGAGATAATTTCATCTCTAAGCGCCACCTCCGCACATGCCAGCGGTGATATCACCAACCCGGCAATATGCTGGGTCGGGCCGCTGTCTGAAATGATTTTCTTGACGGGTCGCAGCCAGGAAGCACCCATGTACGGGGCGACCCGTCATTTTAGTATAAAAGTGGTATTAGTGTGCCTTGAGAACAAAGGTTGGGAATGCCTGCTGTATCCCTTGACAAACATGTCTGCACACCTCTCAAACTCCCTGAAATTAACTCCTCTAGCCCATGAAGACACAAAGGGTCTAATTCAGACCTGATCGCAACAGCAGCATTTTTCTCTAACGGGCAAACCCATGTGCAGTGCAGGGGGGGCAGATATAACATGTGCAGAGAGAGTTAGATTTGGGTGAGGTGTGTTCAGTCTGAAATCTGAAAATTGCAGTGTAGAAATAAAGCAGCCAGTATTTACCCTGCACAGAAACAATATAACTCACTGATAATGTCAAATATTACCTTAAAACATAAAGCTATACACTATTACCGTGGAGCCGCTATGGCCGCTAGACTTATTACACACACTACGGACTAAGTACGCTATTTGCGTACTGAGTACCGTATGGATACGCACTTAGCATATCAGACGCTGTGCCGTGGGCGCGACGCACACGCGGCACGTACGCACACGGATTGAAATACTGTAAACCTTATTAATGAAACAATGTAATGATATGCTTATACTTTAAACCTTAAATAGCACTGGCGATACAAAGTATCCGCAGTGCATACACCTTAACAATGCAGGTTAATCTAAAACAGGTTAAACAAGTTAATCTACTTCAAAAGCCCAGGCAGGAAAATGAAAACACAACACTGTTTGTGGTAAACCACTGGACTCTAACACCACAGTGGATTATTCAGAGAAAAGGGGTTTACAGGTACAAGTTATACTCTACAGGCTAACAAGGAAATCTAAACAGAATAACAGAGAATAATGATGATGATTACAGAGAATATACATACGTGGGGAATCATTCGCAAGCGCAACCTGGATCCAGTTCTCAGCTATCAGGGAGAAAGCCTTCAGAGTCTTGTGTGACCAAGCCTGCTGCAAGCTCTATTTATTCACTTCATCCAAAACAATACAATGGTCACTGTAATCTCATTGTTCATTGGACACAGGGATATGTCTCTACATTACAGCAAAGGTCATAGGTGGATTTGAATAAGCAGGCGATGTCCTTCCCCAACTGCTCTGGTGGGAGGCATCCTCTGGATTCCAGCCGCATGTGTAATTTACAGCAAATACAGTTAATGTTCATAATCTACTTCTGTACATAACTATACGCTGGAGCGAGCGATCCTTTCCTAACTAACACCGGAATGTTACCCTTAAAATACCCTACAGCTGGATACTAGACACCACCTTTCATCCTTTATCTGACCCTTCCTATCATGCAAGGAGGAATCCCTCTGTCCAGGAACTGTTTAAACTAATCATACTCGCTAACATGGTCTAGGGGAACAATATCTACAAAATGCACTATTTGGGTTAAATATGCTACGTACGAGTCACGCGCTACACGCTCACAAACTCCGCCGTAAATACACATATCATGCGCACGAGTCGCTGGAGCGTCTCCTACGCAACTTGCAGGTATGTGTACGCACGGGGGACCAGGTGCACGAGCAGCGTGCATGTGCATGAGGGGTTAGTACAAGGGATATGTATCATGATATTTTTCGACTTTGACAGTCCACCCTTTGGCAGTCAACAATAACTGCCACTATCTAAGCAATTAAGCAGAAAAATATACAATACAATGAAATACCTATAAATGATTGGGTGGAGGGAGGAGAGGAGAAGGTGGGAAATGTATGACCTAGTGGGATAGTAAAAGCATGTATGTATGAAATTCATGTCTGGGGGGCATGTATCAGCATGCCTTACATGTTCTAGATAAGCTTCGAGGTATTGTGAAGTATACATTAAATCCTTCTTATCCCATATTAAGGGTCTGTAAGTGGGCCAACAAACACTACCCAGCTCTCTTTGGCTTCTTGTTCCAACAAATGGGGTGCACATTAGTTGATGATACATGGAGGGGGAAACATGTGAGTGCTAATATATGTACCTATATCACCTGTCGACTATGTGTGTCACTACCTGAAGATTGTAGAGATGAAGATAAGAAACATGTCACAAATACATTCATATGATAATGTGTGTAATTGTCCTTGGGTGTCTGTTGAAGTCTTGTCCGGATAGGTGTATCCTTGCTGTGGGTGATAAGCAAAGTCTTTCAAGTGTCCATACGAAGTCTTTTAAAGTCTCTAAAGTGTCTCGCAAAGTCTGTGGAAATGTCCATCAAAGGTCTGTAGAAATGTTCATCAAAGGTCTGTAGAAATGTTCATCAAAATCTTCTACCGAGTGGATGTCTTTTTACCTTGGAGAAAAACAAAGGAGAAACGGGTGAAAGCAACGGACCGTGGAATCACGTCTTATCACAACATTGTCTCAATTGATGGGTCATAAATTAAACCAGTTGTTGTAACAATGCCCTCGCTCCTCAAACTCATCACTCTGGTACTGCGCTTGCACCGCGTTAAAATCCGAACACATCTAAATATCAAACCAATCATTATGACAACTCCCAGGATACAAAGGAGAAATTTTCCTACATTCACGATAACATTTTGAGCCCATTCTCCTAAGCCTGAGAACCAATTGCGTGGGTTCAACCATGAAACCCAGCCGGTCAGTTCATTACTCACAGCAGTAAGGGTAAGGTTGTGTCTCCTTCGGAACTCCCACTTCAATTGCAAGATATCGTCCATCTTTTGATCTATGACCTCGGTTGGGTCATCAGTGCTGTTTGTGATATATGTACAGCACTTCACACCATACTGAGTTGCTAGGGTGACACAATACCCGCCTGTCACTGCCGTGATGTAATTGAGAACCATCCTGTGCTGGATCAGTTCCGTTTTGTAAGCTTGCAATTCCCTCCCAGTATACCTGAAGGTGTCATCATACATTTCGGTGATATTGTCTATCAGGTTCGCTAGCGCAGTAATATACCTAAAATTTATAATTCCTCTGGCGGTATGGGTGATATCTAACGCGAGTAGGAATTGAATCCCGGTGGATTCGTGGATCAAATCAGAGGCTGCGTGCTCTGTCCTATCTATAAGGTGTCTATTTACAATGTGTTCATAGTGAGTGTGAGTGTAAGGAGCTTGAGCATTGCAGTGAACGTCTTTCATCTTATTATGGGTAATGGTCATTACTTCTGGCAACACTCTTCCAATGTAACACAATCCCTCTGAGTTTGGGGCAAGCCACTTATACGCCTACCTCCCACATATGAAATATGCATCATCGGGGAGAACATATGGGACAGAATATGACATTACCATATTGCAAACCTTCCAGGTGAAAAATCCTATCCCTAACTCTCTCATCTGTTCAGTACACATATCAGGCTGTATGATATGCGCACAGTATCCTGGTGATACTTCTCCAACCCGCATGGTCCTACTTCCTCGAGTATACCTATACCGAAAATATCTCCTACCGTCGGCTATTTGGCGTATAAGTTCTGAGTCTACGGGCATTCTATCGGCTCTGTGTGAAAATGCCATGGTTTGGTTATTCCATGTCACTTCCCAATTTCCCGGCTTTTGGGGATTGGAAATGTTGAAACATATTAAGGACCTGTCCACATGATATTGGTGGAGCTTCAAACTAGGAGGCCTAGAAATATTAAATTTCTTGTCCACCGGTCTCCCACCCCTTAATTCAAGTACCTCATCTATTGTTAAAGGGTATAGTACTAGTCCTGACTTGCTCTGACCTTGAGGTACTTGTGAGCACACCCAGCATTCCGTTTGGTTTAAAACCTTACCCACTAATGAGTGATAGTCACTCAATGGATGACGGTCCATGTTGATATTAAGGCTGGACTGACATCTCTGGATGCACCCGTCCTCAACTATGTTTTCACAATTTCTACAGATACAATTTTCTTCAGCCAATAACCCTTCACAATGTCTCCTAGTGTCATGACTACCAGATCGTTTTCTGATACTCGCCTTTGCTCGGTGAATGTGTTGCTCTTGGAATTCTACTAATCCATCCTTGTCATCAGAACCCATTCCAGATCCTTTCTCGACCTCTCTCTCGTACTCTCACCGAAATAGACTGTTCTGGTTAACAACAGGTTCAACAGGAAAACCCGGAACGCAGTCTCTTGGGGTAAGTCCATCTTGCAGGAGGAGAAAGAAAGAGTGGTAATGGGAGGTAAAGAAAATAATAGAAGGGAAAGAAAACTGGTACGATAACCGCCTCTAGTCTTGTTGTTCTCCTTGCTCAGATGCCGTCTCAACAGTGCTGCCTCTCAGTCTTCCCGAAACGGACACTCCAGTGATACGATATTCTTTCCGAATCAGCGACTTGTCTGTAGGGAGCATAAATCTTGCATTACCATTTGTTTAACTGTTGTGTGACATACCATCCGTAGAACATGAAAAAACAAAAAGAGAGAGAATAATAGAAAGAGAAAAATTGTCAGATTTCCGTTCACCATCAGGCTGTCACACCAACATGTCTATCGGTATCTCTGCACAGTCTTCCCCCACCAGTATCTCCACTCTCCACCCTCTGTGCATGGCCAGGCACAATGATGCTGGTAAAATATACTGGGGTTGGGCAGACCTCTGAAAAGACCAAGTAGACATGTGACATTTGAGCTGTGGTTCTGCTGGTGAACGTCAGAGATGAAGAGGAAACATTTAAAGATAAATCACAGGGGGGGTGTGGCCTGGCAATGGAGGTGATCAGTCGCAGCTTCTTAGGGCTCCTGCTTCCATAACATCTCTCCAGCCCTCCTTGCCACCCAGACCCGCTCCTTTTCACTGTCCTGCTCCCCCAAGCCCTTTCATAACCCCCCCTGCTTATTGCTGACCTGTGCCACGGAATCGGGGAGCGCAGTGGAGTCTCCCGCGGATTGCGGCCTGGTCTCCACACAGAAGCCGGGACCTTGATTTTGAAGTGGGGGCTGTGCTCGCCCCAACACCTGGCCGCACCACGCTGCTGCACCATCTACGGGGATAACCTAGCTGTCACCCCACTTGTCCTGCCCTACCTATGCCATTAGAGGCTGCTTCTTTCATCAGTTCAATACCCGCTGGGCCTGGAGATGACCCCCGATTCCTGCTGGAGGTAGATGCTCTTTGCCCCTCTACTGTACCGTACGGAGGTCACCCTCTTCATTCCTTCCCCCACACGCCTGCGTCACGTGAGAATTGGGGTGGATACACGCTATACCTTGCACCACCTAAATTCCCGGCTGGGGGAACCTCACGCCTCTCTCACCTGCTGAGGAACGTGACCAAAATGTGGTTACTTTGAACACATATGTCTTGTAAGTGAGACCCGTTATATCCTTTACTATCCGAGCTCTCTGCACCGCAAAACTTGCCCTCATTAAATACCCCTGCATGGAAAAGTTCCTGATACCTCTGCCCGTAATGTCCACAGGCACTACTCAGCTTTCCCGAGAGGATACTCCCTGTGGCGATTCATCTGATTCTGACCACTCGACCACACGTTCACTATCTCAGCGCTCTCGCAAATCACGACCACTTGTGAAACAGCCTAAGATGAAACCCAAAGACCTGCTTGCGGTCTTGGGGCCACTTCTCGACGAAAAATTGGCGGGCATTAAGGAAGCTATAGAATCCTCCTCGACCCTACTCAGTCAACACTCCACTCGCCTGGACGAAGCGGAACAGAGGATATCAACCTTAGAAGACAACTTAGAGGAGGCGCAACGCTCTCTACAGGCCAAGCAACTGGAGGTCTCTGACCTCTCAGAAAAGCTAGATGACCTCGAAAATCGCAGTAGGTGTAATAATTTAAGGGTCATAGGTATCCCTGAGTCGATAAAAGGTCATGAGCTCCTGGACCTCCTTTCGTCGGGCATTCCAGAGCAACTTTCTATGGATCTAAAAGGTCTCCCCCTCACCATTGAAAGGGCCCATAGATTGGGGCTTGAACGTAGGAATTCTTCTGGGCGCCCTCACCCGGTCATAATGAGGATCCTGAATTATGCGGACAAATTGAGACTTCTTGACCACTACCGCAAGGCTGGAAGCCTCTCAATCAATTGTGATCGCCTCCTCATTTTTCAGGACTTTTCTGCGCTGGTGGCTGCGAGACGCAAAGAGTTCGCTCCTATCTGCAAGCACCTATTCGAGACGAAGATCAGATTCTCCCTACTCTACCCGGCTCGCCTCAGGATCTTCGAGGATGGCAAGCCACGGGTCTTTGATGATCCTGGAGAGGCCGGGCGGCATTTTTCTCTTACCAACTCGTGAATGATGCCTGGTCCTGTCTGCTGGTGACCCTTTGCAACCCGAGCCTGCCCTCGGGTCTCACTTACGAACTGCCTTGAGTGTAACCATTACACACTCTGGATTTGTTTTGTTATCTTTTTCTTGTTATTCTCTGCTATCCCTGTTTATGTTTTTAAGTTTTGTTAGATTTATCTGCCTAGGCCGGGACCCCTACCCTCCATTGGGGAAACCCTCCCCCGCTCGCTGGGACGGGGTGGGACCCTACTTTACCTCTCACATTTTTATGCTACAATTTTGTCTGGTAGGGGTGGGTTGATATGTCCTCTGATGCCCACCCACTATCTCATGTAGACGGAAACCCAGATACTACATCACTCCGAATCGTCTCTTGGAACGTAGAGGGTCTAAATCACCCGGTTAAACGAAAGAAGGTGGTCTCCCACCTGAAACGCATGTCCCCCCATATCGTCTTCCTTCAGGAGACGCACTGGTTGGACGACCCTAGACATACCCTACGTGCTCCATGGATCGAGGACTGTATCTCGTCTCCGTATCATTCCAAATCTAGGGGGGTGGCGATATTACTACATACTAATCTCCAATATTCTATACTGAGGAAATCTTGTGATCCTGGGGGTAGATTCTTACTGTTAGACATCACTGTCAATAACGCTGTTTATACCCTTCTTAATCTCTATGCACCCAATGTTTCACCTGACTCCTTTTTTGCAGATCTTTTAACGGCCCTCCTCAGCTGGGGTGGCACTAACCTGATTATCGATGGGGACTTCAATTTGGTAGCTGACCCATCCATGGATAGATCCGGTGTAAGTACCTCCTCTAACACACCTCATACTCTACTACTTTCCTCCTTTTGCACACAATTGGACCTATTAGATCCCTGGCGCATCCTCCATCCAACTCTGAAAGACTTTACTTTCTATTCCCATCCTCATTCCTCTCACTCTAGAATTGATTACTTATTTACCACCTCTGGCCTTCTCCCCAAGGTTACCCATACCTCTATTGAGAATATAATTATTTCTGACCATGCCCCGATCTCTCTCCACATCCAATTAACTCTGCCTCCACGCAATACTCCTAGGTGGCGCTTCCCTGCTTATCTACGCCACTCCGCTGATTTCCTCTTACATTTGAAACAATCCTGGCTTAACTACAACCTAGATAATGGAGATCAATGCCCAGACTCAACAATATTCTGGGGAGCGGCTAAGGCAGTCCTTCGAGGACACATAATGTCCTATACCCATTCCAAACGGAAGAAGTTTACTTCCCAATTACAGACTCTAAGTGCCACCCTTACCTCAGCGTATCGGAGCTATACCGAGCATGATGCACCTGCACACAAAGAGGCCTACCTCTCTGCCAAAATCATCTACGATACGTTCCTCACGGAACGGGCCCAATTATCCTATGATTATCAACGGAATAGATATCATAGATGGGGCAATAAGTCGGGCAAACTGCTAGCCAATCTAATCAAGGGCCCTAAATCCCGCACATGGGTGAACGCAGTCCATAGCTCCGGCACGTTGACTACTGACCCCGAAAACTATTTGCACCGAATTTAGAAATTTTTACCAATCTCTTTATGCCAAGGGCCCTGATGATCCAGAAGCGAACCACTCCTTTCCGGAGAAGGCCTCCCTCCCGGTATTGACCCGGGAGGAGAGAGATTCCCTAGAATCCCCGGTCACGGTTAAGGAGGTGATTGATGTTATTAAAACCTTACCAAACAACAAAAGCCCTGGCCCAGATGGTTTTGGCGCAGAGTTTTATAAAATGCTTCACGACGAGCTGGCTCCCACCCTTACATCCTTATACAACCACATTCTTACCTCTAGACAAACTCCAATTAGATTCAACAAAGCTACTATTATAGTTCTAGCAAAACCTGGTAAGGATCCTTCCTTACCTAGCTCTTACAGACCGATTTCACTGCTCAACCAGGATTTTAAAATTCTCACAAAGCTTATGGCCAACCGGCTACAGCCTTGCCTTTCTCGTGTAGTGTCACCTGCGCAGTTGGGCTTCATTAAAAACAGACAATCTGTTCAGGGTATTAGAGCTGCCCTGGCAGCCATCACCCACTCACGCACTCACAATCTCACTGAGAATATATATTGATAAACCTTGATGCGGAAAAGGCTTTCGGCAAGATTGCTTGGTCCCACTTGGCTAGAGTCTTGATCCATCAACGATTTGGCGAAAATTTCTGTGGCCTTATCGACTCCCTTTATAGTCACCCTACTGCGCAGGTAGTAGTCAATAATGTTCCTTCGCCTCCCTTCATCCTTGAAAGGGGGACTAGACAGGGATGCCCTCTCTCCCCCCTTCTTTTCAACCAGGCTTTAGAACCCTTTTTACGATATATTCAGAACTTATCTACCTTCAGGGGTATTAAGATAGGCGACAGAGAGATAAAACTAATGGCGTTTGCAGATGATGTCCTCCTTCTCACCTCCAATCCGAGACACTCCATTCCGGCATTGCAGGACGCTATTGATTGTTTCTCCTCCTTTGCCGGATTCTCCATCAATTACGACAAATCAGAGGCTTTAGCCATATTCCCCCAAGTCACCAAGGGCTGGGACACCCCTTTTCCACTTCACTGGGCCTCCACACATATTACATATCTTGGGATTCTTCTTCCTTCTGACCCCACCCGTCTCTACTCCGACAATATACGCCCTGTTCTTGTCAAAATTCAGACTGAACTGACGCTATGGCAAACATTACCCCTCAATTTACTGGGTCGCTGCAACCTAGTTAAAATGGCTAGCTTTCCCAAACTACTCTATGTCCTCCAGATGGTTCCGATTATGCTTTCAAGGTCTGACTTATCTTCACTTAACTCATCTATCTCCAAATTTATCTGGGCCAATAAACGTCCCAGAATAAGTTTTTTCAAATTGTCCCAGACGGTACAAAAGGGGTGTGTGAATCTGCCGGATATAGAGCAGTACAATAGAGCATGCCTTTTACGTTTCGCCATGGACTGGCTTAGAGGTACTTCAGTTTTTACCGACTTGCTGATTGACTCCCAACTCTGTGCCCCTCTATCCTTACCCTTTCTTCTTCATGCGACTAAATCTGAACTGTTGTCCCTGCACATTGACAACCCACTTTTGACTTCTACCATTATTGCATGGCGGCTGTCTAGAAAATCTCTGCAGCTACAATACAACTACTCATTATTTTTACCCTTGGTCGGCAATCTGCAGTTTCAGAATGGTAAAGCCTCTCTTCCCTTCACCGCGTGGCACACGGCTGGTATTGTGCGGATCGCCGACCTACTGGACTCAGGGAAGAAGTTGCTCTCCTTCGCTGAAGTACTGACTAAATTTAACATCAACCCTCACCACATATTCTTCTTCTTTCAGGCCTCGCACTATATACAATCAGTTCTCTCACACTTACACCCGTCAGACTTTACTATCTCCCTAGACACGCTTCTGCGCTCCAGGACGTACTCCATCTCAACCATTTACGCCCGCATACGTACAGAACATGTACCCACTTCTGACTTAACTCAGGTTCAGAAATGGTCCTCCCAAATTCCTGCAATGTCTCCTGACGACGTCATGGATAGCTTCACAGCCTCTCTAAAAATTATTCCGGACAGTTTGTACCAGGAAATGTCCTATAAAATCCTCCACAGAGCCTATATCTCTCCAAAGAGGAGCCATTTGATGGGCTTATCTGACTCGGCAAAATGCATAAAATGCTCTGCACCGATGGCTGATCTGATGCATTGCTTTTGGCACTGCCCTCACATTCAAGCTTTCTGGTCTGAGCTGAGGGCCTATGGTACCTCCGAGTTGGGTTTGCGCTTTCAATGCACTGCCTCTTGGGCTCTCTTTGGACATATTCGTGACCAGACTGATCTCCCTTCCCAGGATGTGAAACTGGTAGTGATTCTCTCAGCGGTAGGCAGGAAAGCTATACTGCAACAATGGATCCACGACACCCGTCCCACATTACCTCTAGGCTCCTTTTCCTGTTCACAATGGACTGGTTAGAAACATCTCTCAATAAGGAAATACTGATTCCTGCACTATTTCAATGCTGGGGTCGATTCATACACCAGCTACCCACTCTGCAACAAAATTAGCTATTCAGCAGAGTTTCTGCTGCACCGCATGGTACGGCCTACAACTCTTGACTGATAACCCCCCGGTCTCCCTCCCATAGCCACCTCGCTCCCTTTGCCTTCCCACCTCTCCCCCTTCTTTTTATCTTCTTATCCCCTTCATGCACTGGTCTCCGCTACCCACCGTAGCCGTATACACCCCTCTTCTCATCTCCTGTTTTCTGGTTCTCCGTCAACCTCATATTTCCTCTGGCTCTGATGATGTCTCCATGGATGGGTCGGCGGTCCCTTAGCCTGGGCAGGTATTATTTTATTTTATTTTTATTTTTTTTGTTTGTTTACGGTTTTTAGTTTTTTGTGTTCCCCGACGGGGAGGACACATTAGAATGTTATACTGTTTGTATTTTTGTTTTATTTTTATACCTGATTGGTGACTGTTTATACTGCAAAGTAATTCTTATATGATTTTTATAATCTTATTGTCCACAATCTTGGTATGTTATATTAGAAAATGGTAAATGTGAGGTTTTACCTCGGGTTCCACCGTCTTTGTTTCTGGTTAATCTATGGTATAACTGAGATTGGTGTATTGGTTGGACCCCATGCTATTTCTTGCTACGTTTTTCTGTACTTTGCAAACCTCAATAAAATATATATTGGAAAAAAAAAAAAAAGATAAATCACAGAGTTTACCTGGCCGCCCCTGTATCTACAAGATATGATCTACCAACTATACTTCACTGGCTGCAGACTACAGGTGCGGCCCAAAATTTTTCCTATATGATCCCTGATCCCAATTACGTGTGTTATAACTTTGCTCGTGTTCTTGTCTAGGGGGTCTGACTTTATGTGTGCTGTTACAGTTGCTGGCATAATGCCCTTCCCTTTTACACAGATAACAAACTCTTGGCTTCCTCCATGTGCCAGGGGCCTGGGGTTTTGGTCGAGTTGATGCCTCTTCCAGTGCTTGGATGCTCATCACCATCAACCGCTCTCCCTGTGCTTCCCTGGTTCTTTGGATATTACGGTCATGCTCGATAGCGGACTCTCTTAATGCAGCCACCAAGATACCTCTCCAGTTAGGTAGAGTGGTCTGTACCCTGGTTCTCAACGTTTCTTTTAAACCTTCCATTAATACGGACACCGCTACCTCTCTATGATGCACATTATCCTTAATGTCTTCGATCCCAGTAAATCTAGCCATTTCCTGCAGTGCTCGATGGAAATAGTCAGAAGCAGTTTCACCTTCTTTTTGTCTAATGGAGAAAATTTTATTCCACTTGACAACAGTTGGGAAATATATTCCTAATTGCAGATTGATTTGTCGTACATTCTCCTGAGTGTATTCCTCAGTGAGAGGTACTTCTGCGTCTAATTTACAATCAGTAATAAATTTTGCAGGGTCAATATTGGAAGGTAGACATACTCGTAGCACTGTTCACCAATCTTTGTTTGTGGGTTTGGTGGCATTACCTAATTCTTTAATAAACTTCTGGCATGCAACTAGATCTTTCCTGGGATCGGGAAATTCAGACATAATTGTTCTCAATTCTGCCCGGGACCAGGGACAATGCATAGCAATGTCCTTGACGGGAGTGACTCCCTGAGCGTCAGTCCTCCCATTGGGGACTGCGATCACCCTGACAGGATTTAGTTCAATTACACCATCTTGTGTTGACTCTACAATGTGAGGTGCAATTGTCTGTGCATAATGTACAATACCGTACTTACCTGTGAACACGACCTCACCTGACCCTCCGCTAGGGGGCTTTACTACTGCTCTTACCGATTGGGCCGTGCCCACCTGGGTGTCCTGTATGGTGGCTTCTAGAGAAAGTGCCGACATCGTGCTGGGCTCACTTTCTTGCTTGTAATCCTGAGGGAAGTTTAAAATGGGGTGCAACTTGCACGGGTTAGAATTTATACATTTATCAGTTTTACTCTTATCGTCATTAATACATTTATTAAGTGCACTCTTATCATCATATATCAGTGTGCCATTCTCTGTAGCCATCATCTCTCCTGTAATGTACGGTGGTTGTGCAGTTGCTATCAGTTTCCTGCTAGGGTTAGAACCAGCTGTGTAAGCTAGTTCCCTCTGTATATCACTCTCTCGTTGCCATAAATGTAAACAGTTTGTGTGTCTGATCCTCTGTTTTGGGGATTTTATCAGACAGATCCTAAGCCTTAGATTATGCAATACCTCTGAGTCAAAACTACCTATCCCAGGAAATTGTGCTGTATCCCCCACAGTCATTCGTGTCCATTCATCACAAAAGGTCTCAGTGTGGGGACCATACTTCCCCCACATTAATCACCGAGCTGACCCCCTGGGTCTGAAATCTGCAGTCTGAACCCTGACTGCTGAACGTCCCTGTGTTGTGCACCTGGCTTCCATTGTAAACCTTTTTAACACGGGAAAACTTCCTAAAATGCACCAAACACAGTAGTCTACGGTGGAAATCCTTAAAGCTCTTCCACTGAACTTCTTCCGCTCCGAGTACAACGGATCCGCCTTCTTTAGCAGACACGCATAGCCAGTGCAGGCCCTACTTCTAGAGATTTTCCGGAGAGACCAGCGAAAATTCCCTAAACCTTTACTTTACACAAATCACGCTAGCATGTACTTCCTATAACGCGTATGATGACGAGATTTACGCACAAATATGCGAAACCTCGTATCATGTTGCGTCACGTGTTGCCCATACAACCGTGCGGTCCAATCGTACCGCTTATTGACACTTGCTATCTATAAGTGGTAGGATCACTGGAGTCTCCCTACTGTGCTCCAAAACAGCCGGAGCGTAATACCACGAAAACTTTATCACACTCCGTTGCACGTATTCACCTAGACCGTGCTCACCACGTATTGACCTAGACCGTGATTCACCAAGTTTCACCAAGCTTCACCAAGACCACCAAGACCACCAAGCGGGGTTCAATACACTCATACCTTTTTCAGCCCACACTATCATTCTATAGTTTTCTGATCAGAAAAATCCTTTCCTGTTAACTGATAGCTTTCCCCAGAGGTAATACAGAAAAATAGGTTTTTAAACTAAATTTTGGACACTGATCAATTTGTGCTATTATCGCGTGGCTACCGTATCGCCTAACCTGAAACAATGCTATTGTGTGTTTTGTATTTAGTGGGCGTACCTGTACGCACGTTGCGTAAAATACGCCACGTGTGTAGGCCTTTACGTTGCGTACTCAGTCTCGAACGTTTTTCCGAAACACGTGTACAAAGGCCGTATACGTCCGCAGTAATACAAATACCACACTTCTATAAATGTAAATGATATTTAACTATAATCGCTTACCAAACACCACACAGTATCTCCTGTATAAACCTTTATAACTAGGCCAGGCTGTGTGTGTGTTTTACACGTACTCCCTTAAATATTACTCTATATTTTTAACTAAATAGCAACAAATTTTTCAGCACGGGTCAAAATGTATCTAATAATCAAATGCTAATGGCAACAAGCGAGTAGATATGCAGAATATACAAATAAAATACAGGTCTAAATGAATCTAGTAATCAATAATTCCAATGGTATGATTCATATTGGATAGCTATCTTGCAGAACATACATTGATATAAACACACATACATAATTATAATATTATATCTATGTACCATTCACTGGTCTCCTGAGACCCATTTACCCATTAAGTGCTTCTAATTTGCATATGAATGCTGTGTGCTTTTGACTGTCTGTGAAGGTGGTTTTTCACTGCTAGGATAAAGCAGTTACACAGGTTAATTTGCATTTCAATGGCTATTTTACAACAAGCAGAGTTAACTGAATCCTAGAGGTAAAGAAAAAAAAACTTTGTTTATATCTGTATGTGGTTCTTACATCACGTATTCATCTTACTATTAACTTTTATTAAGCCCCATCTGAATCTATTTGTAATTGACTTTGGCATGGGTTAAATAAATGCATTGGTAACTCATAAATGGTGATTTCTTTTTGACCAAGGACGGCTGATTATTCGGGCAGTGAAAATCAGCCATTTAGAAAAAAATGACCTTCCCAAAATGGCCGCTGCTCCTCCCCCTTCCACATCCATAAGGGTTACACAAAATGGTGGACAGGCCATGTGGTTAGTCCAAAATGGAGGACAAACCATGCGGCTTCCTTTGTCACAACGAAATCACATGTCAAAGTCAGAAAAATATCACTATGCACACTGCCATATTTGCACCTCATGCGAGCTCCCGCTGCGCGTGCAAGAGCTCTCCCGTGCGTGCGCATACTCGCCTTCGCGTGCACCCGCAGGCGCACGATAAGCGGATTTACGGTAGAGTTTGTATGCGTCTAGCGGGCGACTCAATCGACATATATTTTAACCATATAATGTATTTTGTAGATTATGGTCCCTTTGATAGATTCTGAAAGTTTAGTTAATGTAGCATGTTCATGGACAGAGAAATCCCTCTTTGTATTATACAAGGGGTCAGACAAGGATTATACAGTGGTGTTTAGTATCCATCGGAAGAGTATTTAATTAGCAATATTCCGGTGTTGGTTTGAAGCGGATTAATCGCTCGTGCGAATAGTTATGGACATAAGAAGTTTATGTCCATTTACTATTATTTGCACTTACTTATCCATGCGGCGGAAAACCTAGTTTCCCACCCACCTGAGCAGTTGGAAGTAGACACAGCCCACCTGTATGAATCAACCTATGACCTTTTGTTTTAGTGCGAAGACGAATTCCTGTGTCCAATGAACAATGAGATTGTAGGGACCATTGAATTGTATTGTGTGTGGGGCATAAATAGACAAGCCGATCTTATCCAGCTCTCACTCTTCAACGGTTCTCACTGCTGATAATCGGGAGCTGGATATCCAGAGGCGCATGCGATCTTTCCTTTGTGCGTAAGTTTTCTCCGCAATCATATTGTCTTTCTTGTTATTCTGAGCCATATCTTCTCTCTCTCTTTCTCTCATATCTCTCTCTCTCTCTCTTCTCTTTCTCTCTCGTTTCTCTTATATAGTTATTGTACTGATATTGTATTTCATGTGTAGTTATCTGGTTAGGTAGTCTATGTTATATTGGTAGTGTATGACTTGTAATGTATTATTCTTTTTGAACGTTCATTCATTTCCTTAAAAGGCGTTAGACCCTTAGACCGGTATTGTGTGTTCATTATATTTCAGTAGGTAATAGGAGCGTCTCTATCGCTCAAACAGCTTTAGTGTAAACCCGCTTACTAAGTGTTGCATTCTCATCTTATCACTACACCAAAGGTTACTGCATAATACACTGTTTTATGGTATAGTTATAAAGGTTTAACATTGTGAGCGTCTGCGCCGCTGGTGATCTCCTCGTGGTCCCGAGCGTCCGCTACGCTATAGCGAATCATTATGTTAGTCGGCAGCCAATAGCGGGCCTGCCTGTGATCTCTTGGCCGTGAGCGAACGTAACGCTTGAGCGTCTTGACTACGGCTAAGCGATTGTTACGCAACGTGCATACCCTTACGGTATTCCATACGTTAATAGCGTACAGTGTTCTTAGACCTCTTTAAGGGTTTTAAGTAAGATAAATATTTAGCTTTATCAATTGGCGGCTCGTCCGTCCTTCACATATCTGCACTAGGTAATTTCAGCAGACATTATCCATCAGCAAAGGGCGGGAGGTCATATTCCTCGTAGTGCTGTCTGGATAAGCGTCTGCTTCGCTTAGTAAAGGGTGCTGAGGGAATCCGGAACCGGAGGTAAGAACAACACGCTAGTGTCTTTTAAAACTGTTTATTTCTGTCTTGCGTACGCACGCACGCACGCACATATCTGCATTTCTTTTCATTCGTGTATTTTCATATATCACTCTTCTGTTTGCCATTCTATAATTGATAAACGTGCTAAGAGAGATTTGCCGCTATTTCATAGTTAAAGTATAAAAGAAATACATTAAGAGATAAAGTGCAAAGCACACACGCAGCTCTGCCTAAAGATACAAGGAGAGATTGGTGTGGTGTTCGGTAGATGATCGAGGATCACCTACATTGATAAACGTGTACATTGTGTTACGGTGGATAGTTGCTTTGTGTACACGTGTCTCTAACAAAGGGTGAGACTCGCGTACGCAACTCAAAGGCCGACGCACGCAGCGTATATTACGCAACGGAGCGTCCGGGTACGCCCACGTAACTCAAATCACACGCTAGTGTTATTGTAACAGGCGAAAAGGTGGCAACGCGATAAATAGCGCAAATCTATTTTAGTGTCCGAAATTTAGACTAACAGATCCTTCTCCAAATTTACAACACATCTGGTCTAAAGGAAAGAAAATTTCTGCGCAGAAATAGAAATAGAAACAAAAGTGTACATGTGGTGAGTGAGTGTTTGCATATATAAGTTTATACAATTTTTGAGGTTTGAACCACAAGAAGTCGAGTTCTCGCAGGGTACATACATGTAAGTGACGTGCATGGTGGCAAGGGAGGCATCCTTTGTTAAACATAAAATCTGAGCATTAGAGTATAGCAGACCAGGAGGTCTATTGCAGCACAGACCAGGAGGTCCGGAATTGACCAGGAGGTCCAGGTACAGCAGACAAGGAAGTCCGCTATAAATAGAGAAAAGAGCACAACCCAGGGGGTTGGTGCAGAACCCATATAGGCCAATAAAGCTCATGCTGAAGGAATTCGCAGCCGCAATTTTCGATTCCACTGGTCGCTCCGCACATAAGATTAGTTGCTTATGTGCTGAACGATTGTACCGCACGTAATTGTGTGCATTAGTTAATCTGACCAGTACCATTTGTGTACGAAACGGGTCACAAACACTATTTGTACATTCTGACGTGATTTGTGTAATTTTTTATTTTCTGAAGGGAAGTTCGCTGGTCACTCAGGAATTATCCAACAACCAACAGTTACTGGAAAGGGTTAATGCTCTGCGGATCACACTCACATGTTCCAGTAAACGAAGGTTCATAGGGGCCCTGGGTCGAGTACGCCAGCACTAGGGCAGTGTGTAGGTCGTATTGGTCGGCGTGGGCGAGTGAGTGGGGTACTCGGTAAACCGCCACCGTCAGCCTATCGTGAACATTTTGGTTTTTGTAAGGGTTCGCTGAAGACCCTGATTGAAGGTCAGAGGTGGTGAAAGCAACACCTGCAAGTTATGGGGGCCAATTGTTCAGGTAGGGGGCGATCAACCTCGGTTCGGGTTGATTCAGTAAACCGACCAATCGGGTCGGCAAGGTACGTAATGTGTGAAAAATACGGTTCACACACAGAAGTTTTATGTGATGAATGGGAGAAAATGACTGTGCATGACGGGGAGAAGTTCCCAAGAGTAGGCAGCTTTAGCCCAGAAGTGTTACAAAATCTAAGGAGGAGGATATGTCTCATTAAATCAACAAAGAGACGAATCAAACATTATGATTATTTGCAGTTATGGCAACAGGAGGGTGAAATACAGAGAGGATTGGCTCAGGCGGCGGGATCTAATCCTATCAAGAAACTGATAGCCACGGCCCCGCCGCCACCATACATATCAGGAGAGAAATTGGTTGCGGAGAATGACGCATTAGGGTGTAACAAACAAACACTTAGCAACTGTGTAAATGTTAATAAGTTAACCAATGCAAGTATTAACCCGTACAAGTTGTACCCTGTTTTGAACTTTCCCCAGGAGTGTGATCAAGAGGACGAATCGGCAACAATATCGGCGCTCTCTCTAGCAGCCACCATATCAGAAACAACAGTAGGCACGGCCCAACCCTTAAGATTAGTAACAAAGCCCCCTAGCGGAGGGACAGGTGAGGTCGTATCAATGGGTAAGTACGGCACCATACACTATGCTGAAACCATTTCACCACAGGCTGTAGAATCTACACAGAATGATGTTATTAAACTTGCTCCCGTTAGGGTAATAGCAGTTCCAAATGGGAAAACGGACACTACAGGAGTCACTCCTATCAGGAACATTGCCATGTACAGCCCGTTTTCCCGAATGGAATTAAGAACCATAGTGTCTGAATTCCCTGATCCTAGAAAAGATCTAGTTGCTAGCCAGAAATACATCAGAGACCTAGGGAACACTTTAGAGCCCAATAACAAAGACTGGCAGGTATTGCTGAGGGCTTGTTTACCCTCCAATGTCGACTCGGCTCAATTTTTAGCTGACTGTGGATTGGATCAGGATGTACCTCTTACAGATGTGTACAACAAAGACAATGTAAAAAGGATAAGTTTACAGTTAAAGGAGTATTTCCCAGCTGTAGTTAAATGGAACAAGATTTTCTCCATTAAACAAAAAGAGTCAGAAACAGCTGCCGAGTATTTTCACAGGGCATTACTAGATATGGCAAAATACACAGGCATAGAGGACATTAAAACAAACATAAACCATCGAGAAGTAGCAGTATCTGTACTAATGGATGGTTTAAAAGAGGCATTAAAGACAAGGGTACAGACCACGCAACCATGTTGGCGAGGTCTGTCGGTGGCTACTTTGAGAGAGGCAGCTGTGGATCACGATCGGAATATCACCAGACACAGGGAATCACAAGGTGATAAGTTAATGGCCGTAAGTATACAGGCCCTGACCACAAGGCAGCTTTTGTATAGATCACCAAACCCTGTGGGTAAGTCAAATGTGGTAACCTGTTATTTCTGTCATAGGGAGGGACACTTTGCACGAGACTGTAAATCGAGAAACATACAAAAGCCTTATCAACCCCCTAGACAACGACACGACACACGACATTGGGAGCAGGGTCCGCAGAAACGGAATTATGAGCCACATGCAGGGGAAACAAAAAGATACCCCCCGAACAGAAACTGGCAAGCCTCTGGTAGTTCCCATTTAACCCCTTCACAAGTAGTTGCTGCCAGCGGGATTCAGGGAGGTCACCATACCCAATAGGGGTGTGGCCATACCTGTAATCTGCAGCCAGTAAAATTGATTGCAAGTCTTGGAAGTGAACCCGAAATTGCAATTAATGTAGCTGGTAAATCATTAAACTTTCTTGTAGATACGGGGGCGGCCAAATCAGTGATAAATTCGACAGTGGGCATGAGAACCACTGGTAAGACAATTCCAGCCATGGGAGTAACGGGAGTAGTCCAGCATTACCCTGTTAGCAAACCAGCCGAGATTACAATAGGGCCTTTACATACCAAGCATTCCTTTTTGCTGGCTGCATCGGCACCGACTAATCTCCTGGGAAGAGACTTATTGTGTAAAATGGGGTGCGTCATTTATTGTACTCCTGAAGGTGTATTCTTGGACATACCTGAGAATCACGCTCAGGAAGTGCGAGACATGTTAGACTCCCCATCAAAATTACTGTCACATACCATTATGACAAATAGGACTCCATCCCAAGTAGAAGAAATGACATCCCAGATACCAGAGTCACTGTGGACCAAAGACGGACAAGACACTGGATTGATGGCAAACGTAGCTCCAGTAGTTGTGCAAGTAAAAGATGGTAGGATAGCTCCAAAAATCCCACAATACCCTCTGAAGCCAGAGGTGGAGTTAGGAGTATACCCAGTAATAGAGCGCTTGCTACAACAGGGCATTCTCGTAAGAACATCCAGCACTGCCAATAGTCCCATCTTCCCTGTGAAAAAGAGTGGGGGGAGGGGTTACAGGCTAGTGCAGGATCTAAGGGGGATTAACAAAATAGTTGAGAGTCAGTTCCCCGTAGTGCCAAATCCAGCTGTCATCCTTATGCAAATCCCTCCCACTGCGAAATTTTTCACTGTTATTGACCTCTGCTCCGCTTTCTTTTCGGTACCTCTGCACCCTGACAGCCAATATTTGTTTGCATTTACATACAGAGGAGTCCAATACACATGGACTCGATTACCACAAGGTTTCATAGACAGTCCAAGTATATTTTCCCAGGCTTTGCATGATTGTTTACAGTCTTTCCAACCAGAGAGTGGATCAGTATTGATACAGTACGTGGATGATTTACTACTGTGTTCTGATTCATTGGAAGCATCCCTGAAGGATACGAAACAGCTCCTGTTTCATCTTTCAGACACAGGACACAAGGTTTCCAAAGACAAGTTGCAATTATGCCAAACTAAAGTAAAATATTTGGGACACTGTCTAACACAAGGACTGAGACACCTGACCGCTGATAGAATTCAAGCAATTAGAGACATGACTCTGCCACAAACCCAGCAACAGATCAGAACATTTTTAGGAATGTGTGGGTATTGCCGTAACTGGATCCCAGGATTTTCCATTCTAGCATTACCTTTGCAGGAGATGGTTTCCTCAAACAAGCCTGATCGGATTTCGCACACAGACGAGTCCGAGATGGCATTTGAGAGACTTAAACAGTGCCTAACGCAGGCACCAGCATTAGGTATGCCAGACTATGGGAAACCCTTTGAGCTGTACGGGACAGAAAGTGCTGGTTGCGCAGCAGGCGTCCTAACCCAAAAGCACGGTGATGCCAGCAGGCCGGTAGCATACTACAGCGCTCAGCTAGATACAGTAGCGCGATCCCTCCCCACATGCTTGCGAAGCGTTGCTGCGATAGCATTGCTAGTAACGAAAAGCGAAGATGTAGTGCTAGGTCACAACCTCACAATTCATACACCACATGCAGTGTCAGCCTTGCTAAATTCTGCCCAAACCAGGCACGTCTCATCAGCATGGTTTACAAGACGGGAATTGGCACTAATGGCCCCCGTAAACATCACCATAAGGAGATGCAGTGCATTAAATCCTGCAACATATCTCCCAGGTGTGCCTGGACAGGCACAAAGGGTGGAGGATGAGAGTGGTGGGGAAGGAGAATTTAATACAAAGGAGGACACACATGATTGTATGGAATATTTGACCCAAAATTTTACCGCAAGGCCTGACATCAGTGACAACCCACTGGAAGATGTAGATCTTACCTTCTACACGGATGGTAGTTGTCACAGACAGTCGGACTCGGGAGACTTGTGTACTGGATACGCAGTCGTAGATGACCAAGGCACCATAGAAGCAGAACCGCTAGGCCCACCTCACTCAGCCCAGGTTGCTGAACTGGTCGCCCTAACCAGAGCATGTGAATTGGCTAAGGGCAAATCAGCCAATATCTACACCGACTCTAGATACGCATTCGGGGTAGTCCATGATTTCGGAGCCCTATGGCGCCTCAGAAATTTCATGACAGCAGCTGGTACACCGGTAGCGCATGCAGCTCACATAAAAAGGCTTCTAACAGCGATACAGGAACCCGACAGAGTGGCTGTTATCAAGTGTAAAGCACACACATATAGCCAGGACCCAGTATCACTTGGTAACAGCCGAGCAGATGAAGCTGCTAAGTTAGCAGCTGGTACCCCCAGACAGACAGACACCACACAACTGATGGTATTTAATACCATCAACACACAGAAGCTGTGTGAAATGCAAAATTTGTGTTCCACACAGGAAAAGGCAGTCTGGAAGGCAAAGGGATATGGCCAGGAGTCCTCAGGACTCTGGACGGATGGACAAGGTAAACCAGTGGCCCCCAGAGCATATCTTCCATGTTTAGCTGAGGCAGCACACGGGCTGACTCATCTGGGCAAGGAAGGAATGTGTAAATTGGTAAAAGCATATTGGTGCGCCCCAGGATTTTCATCTCATGCAGGTAAGAGAGCAATGTCATGCCTTACCTGTTTGAGAAAGAATATCGGAAAGGCAATACCAACAGAACCATCTCATATCCCACCTACAGGCGGACCTTTTCAGGTAATACAGATTGACTTTATCCAATTACCCCCTTGTCGAAATTTGAAATATGTACTTGTTTGTATAGATGTGTTCTCAAATTGGGTCGAAGCATTTCCGGCGGCCACAAATACCGCTATGTTTACTGCTAAGAAAATTGTGCAGGAATTTGTATGTAGATATGGTATCCCTAGAATAATTGAAAGTGATAGGGGTACCCATTTTACAGGTGATGTCTTTCAAGGAATGTGTAAGTTGATGGGAATTGATAGCAAGCTGCACACTCCATACCGTCCACAGGCGAGTGCGAAGGTGGAAAGAGTGAACAGCACTATTAAAAATAAACTGAGCAAAGTCATGGCAGAAACAGGATTGACATGGCCAGAAGCTTTACCCATTGTACTATACAGCATCAGAACCACTCCCAGGTCCCCTCTTAATCTGTCTCCCTTTGAAATCTTGTTTGGTCGACAACCGCATGTTATGATTAACCCTCAGGATGATTTGAAGTGTAACAATGAAGTGACTGTAAAGTACCTAATTAACATGAGTAAACAGCTAAGGAATCAAAATGACAATCTGAAGTTAGTGATTCCTGATTTACCAGATAGTAATTGTCATGACATTGAACCTGGGGATTATGTAATGATACGGAATTTTCTACGCTCAGGTTGCCTTATTGACAGATGGGAAGGACCATACCAAGTCTTATTGACTAGCACTACAGTATTGAAGGTTGCCGAGAGAGAGACTTGGGTTCATTCGTCCCATTGTAAGAAGGTTGCTGATCCAGAGAGGTCCCGTGATAAGGAACAGACGGTAGAGGAAGTTGTATCACTGGAGTGTCTGTTCCAGGAGGACTGAGGCGGCACCTGAGCATTGAGAATCACAAGATCAAAAGCAGTTGTCGATTCCCTGTTCCCTTTTATTGTTTTTCTCCACTTCCCATCCCCTCTCCCTCAAATTATTTTTTCCCCCTTCTCATTCTTCTTCGTTTCCTCCTATAAGATGGACTTGCCCCAAGAGACTGTGATCCGGATTTTCCTGTTGACCATGATGTTGACCAGAGCAGTCTGTTCCGGCGAGAGTACCATGGAGGTCGAGAGGGGTTCTGGAATGGGTTCTGATGACAGAGATGGAGGCGTAGTTTTCCGAGAACAACATAATCAACAAGCAAAGGCGAGTATCAGAAAACGATCCGATAACATAGACCATAGAAGGAATTGTGAAGGATTGTTAGCTGAAGAAAACTGTATCTGTAGGCTCTGTGACAATGTAATTGAGGATGGGTGCATCAAGAAATGCCAATCCAGTTTTAATATCCACATGGACCGGCATCCCTTGAGTGACTATCACTCCTTAGTGGGTAGTGTGTTAAATCAAACAGATTGTTGGGTATGCTCTCAAGTACCTCAAGGTCATAGCAAATCAGGACTAGTACCATTTCCTTTAACGATAGGGGAGGTACTTGAGCTAAGTGGTGGGAGGCCGGTGGACAGGAGGTTTAATATCTCTAGTCCTCCTAGTTTGAAGCTCCACCAATATCATGTGGATAGATCCCTAATATGTTTTAACATTTCCAATCCCCGAAAGCCGGGAAATTGGGAAGTGTCATGGAGTAACCAAACCATGACCTTTTCATATAGAGCAGATAAAATGCCGACAGATACAGAGCTTATACGCCACATAGCCAGTAGAGGAAAATCTTTCCGATATAGGTATACCCTAGGAAGTAGGATTACGAGAGTTGGAGAGGTATCACCAGGATACTGTGCATATATCGTACAAGCTGATACGTGTACTAGACAGATGGGAGAATTAGGGTTAGGAGATTTCACATGGAAGATGTGTAATATGGTTATGTCCTACTCCGTCCCATATGTTCTCCCCGATGATGCATATTTCATATGCGGGAGGAAGGCGTATAAGTGGCTTGCCCCAAACTCTGAAGGATTGTGTTATATTGGAAAAGTACTGCCTGAAGTAATGACTGTATCACATGCCAAAATGAAAGATATACACCGTGTTGCCCAAGCTCCTTATACTCACACCCACTACGAGCACGTAGTTAAACGGCACCTGATAGAAAGAACAGAGCATCCGGCCTCTGACATGATCCATGAATCCACCGGGATTCAGTTTCTACTTGCGTTAGACATCACTCGCACCGCCAGAGGAGTGTTGAATTATAAATACATATCTGCGCTTGCAAATTTGTTAGACAATATCACTGAAATGTATGACGACACTTTTAGGTATACTGGAAGAGAGCTTCAAGCTTATAAAACAGAACTGGTTCAGCATAGAATGGTTCTCAATTATCTCACGGCAGTGACAGGTGGATATTGTGTCACACTGGCAACGCAGTACGGCGTGAAATGCTGCACATATATAACGAATAGTACCGAGGACCCGGTCGAGGTCATAGACCAAAAGATGGACGATATTCTCCAATTAAAGTGGGAATTTCGCAGGAGACACAATCTCACCCTTGCTACTGTGGGTAATGAGCTGACTGGTTGGGTGTCATGGTTGAACCCGCGAAATTGGTTCTCTGGTTTAGGAGAATGGGCTCAAGGAGTCATAATGGATGTAGGGAAGTTTCTCCTATGTATCTTAGGTGTTGTCATAACGATTGGCTTGATATTTAGATGCGGTCAGGCTTTAATGAAGTGCAAACGTAGTACCAGGGTAATGAGTTTAAGGAGTGAGGAAATTGTAATTCCAATGGATTTGATTTATGACCCAACGGTAGAGACAATGATGTGATGAAAATGCGATTATACGGTCCGTTTCTTTCACCTGTTTTTTCCCGTTTTCTCCAAGGTAAAAAGACCCACTTGGACGAGGAATTTGACGAACCTGTATACAGACAACTGATGGATTAAAGAAGAGGTTTTTGACAACCTTATACACAGATATTTGATGAACTATGCCATAGACCCCCAGTTTCCCTAGAAATTTTAAAATTACGCTAGCCCAACACTTTTGTAAGTCTATGGACATTGACAAAGCTTTTGCCCACACCTATTGGCAAAAGCCCAAAGAAGACTGCATTCAACAGACACCAGACAAGACTTCAACCGACAAATGTTCATTAACCTGACATAGAATACCACTGCATTTACCGTAATTGTGTCTTATCTTCATCTCTACAACCTTCAGGTAAAGCACACACATAGGCGATAGGGAATACCGGCACAGATATCAGCATTCACATATTCCCCCATTCATGTATCATCAACTAAAATGTGCTCCCCCAT
Source organism: Pseudophryne corroboree (assembly GCF_028390025.1). Lineage (NCBI taxonomy): Eukaryota > Metazoa > Chordata > Amphibia > Anura > Myobatrachidae > Pseudophryne > Pseudophryne corroboree. The sequence goes on along the minus strand of NC_086455.1, from coordinate 120,747,354 downwards.
TTTGTTGCAACCAAAAGCCGAAGAGAGCTCGGTAAAGTTTGACAGCCCAACCACAGACCCGTACCACGGGATAAGAAGGAATTCGAATGTATACTTCGCAATACCTCGAAGCTTGATTTAAAACACGTACGGCACGATGATACATGACCCCCCCAAACATGGATTCATACACACATGCTTCTGCTATCTCACTAGGTCATACCCTTTTCCTACCTTCTCCTCTCCTCCCCTACCCAATCATGGAAATGTATTTACACTTGACATATATTTCTCTCGTTTTGAAATGTTTTAGGAAGTGACAGTTATTGTTGACTGCCAAAGGGTGGACTGTCAAAGTCAGAAAAATATCACTATGCACACTGCCATATTTGCACCTCATGCGAGCTCCCGCTGCGCGTGCAAGAGCTCTCCCGTGCGTGCGCATACTCGCCTTCGCGTGCACCCGCAGGCGCACGATATGCGGATTTACGGTAGAGTTTGTATGCGTCTAGCGGGCGACTCAATCGACATATATTTTAACCATATAATGTATTTTGTAGATTATGGTCCCTTTGATAGATTCTGAAAGTTTAGTTAATGTAGCATGTTCATGGACAGAGAAATCCCTCTTTGTATTATACAAGGGGTCAGACAAGGATTATACAGTGGTGTTTAGTATCCATCGGAAGAGTATTTAATTAGCAATATTCCGGTGTTGGTTTGAAGCGGATTAATCGCTCGTGCGAATAGTTATGGACATAAGAAGTTTATGTCCATTTACTATTATTTGCACTTACTTATCCATGCGGCGGGAAACCTAGTTTCCCACCCACCTGAGCAGTTGGAAGTAGACACAGCCCACCTGTATGAATCAACCTATGACCTTTTGTTTTAGTGCGAAGACGAATTCCTGTGTCCAATGAACAATGAGATTGTAGGGACCATTGAATTGTATTGTGTGTGGGGCATAAATAGACAAGCCGATCTTATCCAGCTCTCACTCTTCAACGGTTCTCACTGCTGATAATCGGGAGCTGGATATCCAGAGGCGCATGCGATCTTTCCTTTGTGCGTAAGTTTTCTCCGCAATCATATTGTCTTTCTTGTTATTCTGAGCCATATCTTCTCTCTCTTTCTCTCATATCTCTCTCTCTTCTCTTTCTCTCTCGTTTCTCTTATATAGTTATTGTACTGATATTGTATTTCATGTGTAGTTATCTGGTTAGGTAGTCTATGTTATATTGGTAGTGTATGACTTGTAATGTATTATTCTTTTTGAACGTTCATTCATTTCCTTAAAAGGCGTTAGACCCTTAGACCGGTATTGTGTGTTCATTATATTTCAGTAGGTAATAGGAGCGTCTCTATCGCTCAAACAGCTTTAGTGTAAACCCGCTTACTAAGTGTTGCATTCTCATCTTATCACTACACCAAAGGTTACTGCATAATACACTGTTTTATGGTATAGTTATAAAGGTTTAACATTGTGAGCGTCTGCGCCGCTGGTGATCTCCTCGTGGTCCCGAGCGCCCGCTACGCTATAGCGAATCATTATGTTAGTCGGCAGCCAATAGCGGGCCTGCCTGTGATCTCTTGGCCGTGAGCGAACGTAACGCTTGAGCGTCTCGACTACGGCTAAGCGATTGTTACGCAACGTGCGTACCCTTACGGTATTCCATACGTTAATAGCGTACAGTGTTCTTAGATCTCTTTAAGGGTTTTAAGTAAGATAAATATTTAGCTTTATCACACACACCATGCAAGCCCCTGTAGTTATTCTACCTTGTTTTGCAACAATATGATCAGATATGCAGAGTACAGGTGTATGCTTGTATTGTGTGCGCATTTGGCGCACAACAGAAATTTACAGATTTTAAAATAGCTTTGCGTTCTTACCTTCCGGATCCCACCAGCATCCCAACAAACCTTGCAGAGCAGACACCATCTTATCAGCAATGAAATAGGGTTTACCAGTGTATTCTACAGCCAAAAAACTTACGTAGGATACCTGTCCGCCCTTTTGCTGATAGATAGCGTCTGCTTTAACCTGCTAGGCTGTGGGTATGAGGAAAACCAGGATGTAGCCCCCAATTGATAATGTCAAATATTACCTTAAAACATAAAGCTATACACTATTACCGTGGAGCCGCTATGGCCGCTAGACTTATTACACACACTACGGACTAAGTACGCTATTTGCGTACTGAGTACCATATGGATACGCACTTAGCGTATCAGACGCTGTGCCGTGGGCGCGTCGCACACGCGGCACGTACGCACACGGATTGAAATACTGTAAACCTTATTAATGAAACAATGTAATGATATGCTTATAGTTTAAACCTTAAATAGCACTGGCGATACAAAGTATCCGCAGTGCATACACCTTAACAATGCAGGTTAATCTAAAACAGGTTAAACAAGTTAATCTACTTTAAAAGCCCAGGCAGGAAAATGAAAACACAACACTGTTTGTGGTAAACCACTGGACTCTAACACCACAGTGGATTATTCAGAGAAAAGGGGTAAACAGGTACAAGTTATACTCTACAGGCTAACAAGGAAATCTAAACAGAATAACAGAGAATAATGATGATGATTACAGAGAATATACATACGTAGGGAATCATTCGCAAGCGCAACCTGGATCCAGTTCTCAGCTATCAGGGAGAAAGCCTTCAGAGTCTTGTGTGACCAAGCCTGCTGCAAGCTCTATTTATTCACTTCATCCAAAACAATACAATGGTCACTGTAATCTCATTGTTCATTGGACACAGGGATATGTCTCTACATTACAGCAAAGGTCATAGGTGGATTTGAATAGGTAGGTGATGTCCTTCCCCAACTGCTCTGGTGGGAGGTATCCTCTGGATTCCAGCCGCATGTGTAATTTACAGCAAATACAGTTAATGTTCATAATCTACTTCTGTACATAACTATACGCAGGAGCGAGCGATCCTTTCCTAACTAACACCGGAATGTATCCTTAAAATACCCTACAGCTGGATACTAGACACCACCTTTCATCCTTTATCTGACCCTTCCTATCATGCAAGGAGGAATCCCTCTGTCCAGGAACTGTTTAAACTAATCATACTCGCTGACATGGTCTAGGGGAACAATATCTACAAAATGCACTATTTGGGTTAAATATGCTACGTTCGAGTCGCACGCTACACGCTCACAAACTCCGCTGTAAATACACATATCATGCGCACGAGTCGCTGGAGCGTCTCCTACGCAACTTGCGGGTATGTGTACGCACGGGGGACCAGGTGCACGAGCAGCGTGCATGTGGGGTTAGTACAAGGGATATGTATCATGATATTTTTCGACTTTGACATCACCCAAATCTAACTCGCTCTGCACATGTTACATCTGCCCCACCTGCAGTGCACATGGTTTTGCCCATGAGAGAAAGATTTTGCTTTTGCGATCAGGTCTGAATTGGGCCCAATATTGTCACCCATTTTTATACATGACCTGATAAGTTATGGTATGTTAATTGTTATGGTAATCCCCCTCCAAAAAACACTTGTGTAGAAGCACAATCCATGGCTATTTGTTTTCTTCAGTTTAGCCTTTCATGTAGCAGCTTGCTTGTTTGTTTTTTAAAATTATACAACTCATATCAGTAAATAGTGTATTGTCTTATTGTGTATTGTCTATTAAGCTGGGCATACACAATACATGGGATCCGGTCTTTAGGTCGACTGCACTTAGGTCGACACTCATTAGGTCGACCACTATTGGTCTATAGGTCAACATGGGTAAGGTCGACACATGAAAAGGTTGACATGAGTTTTTCAATTTTGATTTCTGTTTTTGAACTTTTTCATACTTTCCGATCCACATGGAATGCAATTGGGAATAGTAACCTGCCCGAACCATGATGAGCGAAGCGAGCCATGCAAGGGGACATGGTGCACTAATTGGGGTTCACGGTCACTTTACGAAGAAAATGACACAATTTTAAAAAACAAAACAAAAACCCCCATGTCGACCTTTTCCCATGTCGACCTAATGACCGCGTCGACCTATTTCAGATGTCGACCTAGTTACTGTCGACCAATAGTGGTCGACCTAATGACTGTTGACCCTATGATCCACAACCCCAATACAGATAAAATGCTTATCAGTCTGATAGGCATTTTATCTGGCAGCTTTAGACCCAAAGACAGGTTGGGTATGCTATCCAGGTAGTTGGGATGCCGACAGTCACATGACGTTCACCAGCACCCCAACATTGAAGATCCCTATGGCAGAGGAGGTATTTGTACCCCCCTCCCACTCCCCTACCCTAGGGCTAACCCCCCAAGGGTGGTGGCTAGGGCTAAGCCCCTCCCTAGTGCCTAACCCCTCCTCTCCCCAGGCCCTAACCCTAACATACTCCCCGATACCTTTGGGATGCCGGTGTTCAGTCTGCCAGCGCCGGTCTCCAAAGTGGTCGGGATTCCGGCGTTGGTCACATGACTGCCGGCATCCCGTCCACCAGGATGCTGACCGATCCACCTTAGATATCCGTGACATACACTGTCAGATCTCTCACAGTGTATGTCACATGATTTCGGCACTCTGCCCCCGGGAAGGATGCATTTCCCCGTTCCTTCCCATGTGAAGGAACAGCGGAAAAGTCTGGCGATCAGCATACACTGCCCGATGTGACCGACTTTTCACTTACAAAATATTGAATCGGACGGACATGCTGGACTATCCGGCATGACCGACCAATCGATATTACCGAGTCGCTCACACGCATACACGCTGCAATTATCTGACCGAAATGCTAATATCGAGCGGAATGGCCAGATAACTGTAGTGTGCATGCCCAGCATTAGTAAAAGTAACCATTATGTAGAGATCGTATAATGGGGGTCATTCCGAGTTGATCGTAGCTGTGCCCAGCACAGGGCTAGCCCGCCCCGCATGTCAGTCCAGCCCCCTCGCAGAAGTGCAAAGGCATCGCACAGCAGCGATGCCTTTGCACTTGAAGAGTAGCTCCCGGCCAGCGCAGCTTTAGCGTGCTGGACGGGAGCTACTCATCGCTCCCCGGCCCGCAGCGGCTGAGTGTGACGTCACGCAGCCGCTGCGGCCCGCCACCCGTTCGGTCGGGCCACGCCTCCGTTGGCCGGACCAAACCCACGAAACGGCGGTCAAACGCCGCCATTCCGCCCCCTCCCGCCCAGCAATCGCCTCTGCCTGTCAATCAGGCAGAGGCGATCGCATCCCTGCTACAGCCTTCGGCCGTCTGGCATGCGCCGGCGCACTAAGGCACTGGCGCAGCAGGGACCCGTTCGCTATGCTGCGTTAAAACGCAGCGAGCGAATGGGTCAGAATGACCCCCAATGTCATATCTCTGGTGTGATTGTAGCTGTGCACAAGTAGCAGTGCTGTGTGTTGTTTTGTATGCAAAAATCCGCCTTTACAGGGAGGCCAATTCTATTATCTGATTTATCAGCCTGTGGTGTGTTACCCTGTACAGCGGGTTGTGTATATATCATTAAACCTGCTGCACGTACAGAAACAATGCTTGTCATTCTGGCCATCATGTCAGACCATGAAGGTAACAAACACTATTATACAAGACATATTCAAAACCGTAAAGCAAATGATTTCTTATATACTGTAGAAAAGCTTATCTGACAATTAATGATAGTTACATACAGGAAGTATAATTACTAAAGGACGATTTTCATCTACTCCAAATTAGTGAATATTGATCGAATTTGATGATGCGTTTCCAGGGCTAAAATACACATTTACTAACATTTAAGAATTCAAATAAAAAAATCATGTTAGTAATTGTGTGCTTTAGCCCCTGAAACACAACATCGATTTTGATTAATTTCCATCTCTAAGAAAGAAAATCAAGCTTTAAAAAGTATGCACTCCACCAATAACACTGCCTGCTGTGCGAGTATCCGGTCAGGCACCGCCCAGTGATGCATACCAGGTAATATTACTGTGGGTATAATGTGTAAGGGGCACTACAGCTGTGGGCATATTGTAAGGATCATTACAACAGTGGCCATAGGGCCTTATTCAGTTTAGTCAGCAAACCAAAAAAGTTAGCAATTGGGCAAAACCACGTTGCACTGCAGGTGGGGCAGATGTAACATGTGCAGAGAGAGTTAGATTTAGGTGGGGTGTGTTCAAACTGAAATCTACTACAACAGTGGGTATAATGTTCAGGTGCACAAAAGTACTACAGGGGGCGCCGAAGTATATATTCGCTTATCAAAAAATTTTGCCTCAGGCCGACGCTACCTGTACCCCTTTGGGCCAGTCGACCCTGAAACAAAGTGTATGGATAGGTGGGCAGGGCGGTCGCATAAATACATACTATTCTGCATATGGGTGAATAGCTATTTGCTGCGTGCATGCAATGTGTGCAGATTTTACTTTTAACTTGCTTCTGTTCCAGTACCAGAAACTAATGGCATCTATTGTAATCCACTAGCAACTTGCTTACTTTGCACCAGATCTATGTACCTTCATGGCTGTCACATAACAGCGACTGAGTGTCTGCAGGAAGGGAACTAGAAATAATCACTACAACCTTAAGACTAATGACTGTCGAAGTCAAAAATATTACATACAGAAAACATACAAACTCCACACGGATGAGCCGCTGTGCGTGCGAATACATGCAGCGTGCACAGCGATATATGGTAACATACGAATTCACACAGACAAGCCACGAAGATATATTCAACACATATTTCATACCACACATAAATTAAACATGTCAAGCACCAGACATTATAATGTTTTAAATTATATAATGGCGTATAACATCATGTATATGTATTATTGGAACGGAACAAGATAAACATGTCATGCTTGGTGTCAAAATAATCAGGGGAATGTGTGGATTAATTTGATACCTGTGATTAGGTTGTAGCACATTGCAACGATTAGTTATGATTAAATGTATGAAAGTTAATGTCACTCTTATTAGAACAAAGAACTTCCTGGAATACAGCATGCGTGCAGAAAGGAACCAGTGGCTAACCACTATAATTACACCATCAAATTGGACGTTGCTTGCATATGAACTGACCAATAACACATCATGAATGAGAAAGTTCCCTCCCCTGGACCAATAACAGAAGACTCAGTCCCAGACCTGTACTCCCCCAATATACACAGTGTATAGGTGATTCCAGTCACAATAAGTTCTGTTTGCTGGTTGCTGCTTGAGATGCTGTTTTTTTGCTGTTCTGTGTAGCTGCTGTTGAGGCAGATCCAAAGATGGAGAAAAGGACTGTAACTGTAATGGATTCTTTTGTAACTATCCGCTTCTTGTGTAATTGTAACATTATAACTGAACGATATATACTGTACATGTGATATACTGTATACATATCCTTTTAATATCAAATATATACATCAATGAGCGTTGGAACTCAGACAATGTGTGCGTGTACTTGTTTTCTCTTAAGGGATGTAGTGTTTTCAACGTACAGCGCACTTTTATCGTATATGGTAATAAGATGCGCCTTGCACCCGCAACATATATTATCGCTGGCATTATAAATATTTATTAGAAATAATTTGAAATTCACATGACAAATGCACATATATTTATATCAATATACAATCAGAAGAGCTTCGCATCGTAGAAGAGCAACAACCAATTACAGTAATTTATAAATGAGGTGGAAAGGAAATTCCTGGAGAAGTTATAAGGCTTTCCCTCTGCATAACACAGAGGATAGATAGATATTGCATACGGCAGTACTGCTCACAGTTTGTTAACCAGGATACGTTGATGGTTTAAGTGCTTGTGAAAGAAATCCTGTATCTTCTGCCAGGAATCCACTTGTGCCCTAGCATGGAAATTTGGTTCTCCTCCCCACATTACTGGCATACCGACAAGCCTGTGCATTGAGGCTGGACACATTGGGAAATACGGTGGCTCTATGTAATGACCAGCCTTGGCGTAATACACAAGCTCTGGCTTTTCTTTCCCCTGTTCTTCTAAAAGCTTGCAAGCAGTTTCAGCATGGAAGTCGCTCTTCCAGTTCCGGTCATCTTCTCCCACAACAAATAGGAACTTACAATCTGCTCTCCCAACGGGAATGAGACTTTTACGCTGAGCTTCCTCCAATGGATTATGTAATGCCTCTCTGATCTCTGCCACCCCTGGCTTTGGGTATTTCATCATCTTCGCATTCCTGCCAATAGGGTGAAGTGTAATGTCCTTATAGTGAAGGGCTGTGCCTACATTGGCAACAGAGCCATTTACAACAGCTGTGGCGGTTATGCCTTTAAGGAAAGAGGACATAGAAAGCACCAAGTCTCCACCTTTAGAATGGCCAAGAAGACCAATTCCTGGACCCTTCACCTAAAATAGAGAGAAAATAGACTGAGACTCCAACTGGCTGTATTATATCAGAGATACACATTAGGAAGGTGTCAGGGAAATCTCATAGTTTCTCCTGTGAGCTGACCTCAGAGTTGTCTATTGTCAAAAGTATAAATTATATGTGGCTGGGGACCCTGACATGACATTGTAAAAAAGGATTGTATTTCTACATCAAGAGCAGATATTGCCAAGCTCTGGACATTGAGGTCTGATAAGCCCTATTAGTTTGTTATGTCAACAGGGGGGGGGGGGGGGGGCTCTGTAAACAGACCAGAGAAGTGTGACAAATGCCCCCTGCCTGAAAGGAATGTCCAGAAATCCTATTTCCTGACTAGCATCATAAACCTCTGGAACTTCAATACACAACTTCATGCTTAGGAAGATGTGACACACAGATCACAGGCCTTCTATAGATATTACAAGGAGAGTGACCTTCCACTGCTGGATATAAATGGGCCCAGCAGAGTAAGGATTAACCTTTCCAAGAGGTGGGCGCTGATGTGCTTAGGGGCCTGTAATTACGTGAATCACTGATGGATCCTTGTTCATTCTGATGGAAGTAGCTGCCCATGCCTGGATGCATGTCTATTTTCTTTGTGAAGCTTCCTCACACAGATCTTAATGTACTACGTAAAAGTAATTAGGTTCTGATTTTCTTTATTCCCTTTTTGTTTATTGAGACTGCTAGTAACCTGTATATCTTTTGTAAAACTCTTTATATTCTTTGTAATCTTTTTACCCTTGTAAACCCGAAGATATTTCTTAATTATAATAAAAATATAATTAGTTCTGACTGCTGTGTTATTGAACCCAAGTCAAGCGAACTCCCATGTTACCTATTTTTACATGAGATATTGAGATTTGTGGTTACAGGTAAAGCTAAAGACGCCTACAATGTCCATGATATGTTGAAAAGTCTTTGCTGGTGGCAGCGTAGATTTGCACGGTGCTGGCGCAATTCTCGGATTGGTGTATCCGGAGAGTTGGGCGGCTGGGGTCCACCCTCTCCCTCATCAAGTAGAGCAAAAGGAGTCTAATTTCTTGTGCCCAAATCATCCATAAGTACAGTACAGTGCCATGAGATCTGAGACAAGGTCAAGAACATTTCCAACCATCTGATACCCATGTGATTAGCACCATGGTATGGAAAACGCAGAAATTAGGGCAATGGTAGCCGTAATGAGAAGGAATACCAAATTAATTTTTCATTTTAAATGGGTCCAGAAAAACTTGAGGATTGCACACCTCCCCTCTTGCCAGCTGATATAGTTGTAGCATTTAAGAGCAATATCCTCAAGGCCTGCAGTCAGGACTTGGTCAGCAAGCATTTATGAAGTATGCATTTGTTGAGGATGTATTTTAAGAATTAAGTTAGCCCGGAACTGAAACCCATCTCTCCTTTCTTCACAGGTAAAAAAAAAAAAAACTATCCTCATGCTTGTATACCTGAATTTATCATCTCTCTCTGGCAACACTTTTCACACCCCAAGAAAGTTTGTCTACAACTGTATGTGATCTGACTTCAGTGCAAAATTGTTAAGTATGTATTTTAAGGATGAAGTTAGAACCGGAGTTTACTGGATTTGGACTAAGCTAGAATCACTAATTAAACTAGTTCTACAAACACTGCAACTCAGGATCATTATGTGGCCTCTCCTCACCTCTGCCATAAGAACACCAGGACCAATGCCTACTGTGTGCCATTCCTGTATTATTCCAATACCTGTGTGCTATTCCTGCTACTTCCACCCCACTGTGTGCTATTCCTGTAATGTTTACCTCCACTGATTGCACACCCTGCCAGCAGCCCCAGATGGCTGCTTCGGATGGTTCCTCTGTGGGCAGGGTGTGCTTCATTTGGATCTTTCCGAGCAGGGTATAGCATACTTCTATACCTGTGTCAGTTTTCCCATACATGCATTTGGCTCTTGTATGGCTCATCTCCCACAGTGTAACCTTCGTAGTGCGCCCAACATGGCTGCCTCATCTGGTGCAATTGTGGATGGGATGAAAAATACATGAACCTGATGGTTTTGTTGGAACCCTGAACTTTAGGACTCTGCAATCTCCCCATTTGGTGTCATCTCTTCTAGGTGTGGACTATTCCACCCTGGGTAATCCTACGCAGTGCGCCCAAGATGGCTGCCGCACCTGGTATCTTGTGAGGGTGGAATACACAATCCTTTGAAGGACCGTATGCTCCGTTGCCTGTTTGTTACTATGCAGCAACTGGTTTATGTGGGCTATTCAGAAATATACCAGCGCAACCATGAAAAAATTCTCTGTCTAATATTATGTTCTAGACCAGGTAGCATTTCTTGGTTCTTTGTGGCTTGCTGCAAGTAAAAATTATTATAACTATTTCACTATATCACAGAGACCAGGTGGGTTTCTGCACCCTCATTTTTTATCTTTTTGGTTTCATTTAGAAGCCCAGTAAATAACTGGCTTTGACCAAGCTTGCCAACATATACTAGTCACCTGTAACTGTACTCACAGTTCTTTAACTTTTTATGAATACACTCAAAATAAAACCAGCACAATAGATGCTTTTAGACGTTTGGCGTTTGCATTGATATTTACTGCATTCTTTAAGAAACCTTTACACCAGATTAAATCTATATATAAGCGTAAGGTGGATTTCCATGGTGAGTTAGAACATTATGTGCTCCTGGAATGCTGGTAACTCTCTGAGAACCCGACCTTGCTCTTCATAGTAAGTGATGAGTACCAGGTATGAGCATTTCTATAATGTATCCTACCAGGCTGATAGTCCTATGAAGAATACATAACAGAGCCATACTACTGCGTCACTGAGCTAGCTCTAGTCAAGACTTTTGTAAAACATATCATGTTGAGATGAATGTGCCCAGGAACTGCCCACGGCTCACCTGGGGATGCTGCAGCATATAGGTTACTGCTTCTTCAAAGTACTCCAAACGAAGATCTTTCATTTGTTTTGGGAGGTCTTCATAGTTATAGTAAGCCAATGCCAGGGTGGCAAATCCTTTACTAGCCAGCAAGCTAGATTTGTATTCAAGGAGGCCCCCGCCGGTCCCTTGGATTTCAATAACTCCAGGAAATGGTCCAGTCCCTAATGGTATAAATCACAAATTAGGGCTGGGACACACTGTTTGTGGGTGTTACACTGTACATTCACAATACGCACCTGTCTCACAATACACTGGCCCTACTGAGCATTTGGAAAATGTGCTGTTTTTGAGAAAGGTTGCTTGATATCATCATCATCATCATCATCATCATCATAATAAACGTCACACACTTATACCCTTTCAATTAATTATACACTTTTTATTGGGAAGCAAGGATTTGATCCTCATAACACTTGTGAGATATTTAAATTAGCCAGCGATCTTTGTAGTGTGTACAGGAGAAACTATATTTCTCATGCCGGTTGTTTGGGAAGATTGCACAGTGTGTACGCTCAATCTCACTTGTTCTGTGTTCAAGGGAAATCATCAAGAAAGTTGTTCCAGTGTGTATCCATCCGAAGGCTATATACACATCAGTGTGATGTCTGCACGATGCGACATCGCCTGTGATGTCGGCTGCGATGGGGGGTGGGGTGGGGGAGGAGCAGGGCCGTAAGCAATATCGCATGTTGGACCTGCATGCAGGTTCCGACATGCGATGCTGGATATGACCCGCAGAGAGCGCACTTCGTATCCTGTACCGTGCATACACACTATACAATATCGCAACAAACTGGCCAATATCAGCCAGATCGTATGCGATATTGCATAGTGTGAGCGCATCCTAAGTCTCCAACAGTAATCCGCCACCCAACATGTTCAGGGTTTGGGCACTAAAATGTCCATTAACAGTACTGGAACGAATAGACAAAGATTTGTGCAGATTTATTTACTAAGCAACAATTAGCAAAAGCCACCCCTTCTGCTTGTGCTTCGGCCCCCCGAAGTGGCCTCTATGCTTGACCGGAGGCCGGCAGCCCACACAGCACATCGCAGGGCTCCTTGATCTTGTGGGTGCTGGATATTTCATCCAGCTAATATGATTGCATATTGAAATGCAATCCTGGGTGCTACTATCACACGAGATTACATTGCATGAGCGACGTTGCCTCGTGTGTTCCCTTCCCTGCCAAGGCCATTGTCAGTAGTGCGTACACACTGAGCGATATGCAAACGATAGCGCTCAGTGATGTCCCACCGAGGCTGGGCTGTGCATGTGGCTTTTCGACGACAGTACAAATTGCGCTGCATGCACGGCTGACAGCGAGGGTCGTTACCGACCCACGGGGCCACGCATCGCTCGTCATTCGGCAGCGTACACACTAGTCGATATGGTAAATGACGTCGCTTAGTAAGGGCAAAATAAGCAACGTTGTTTACTTTATCGGCAAGTGTGTATGCACCTTTAGAGATTATGGCATCTGTGATCGCTTTCACAACCTTACAGTGATTGCAATGCTACAGGCTGTGGTTAGGGATGGCCATCGTGGACTGTCCATTGATGGTTGCCATCGATGACACCATCAGTGATAGCCATCGATGGTACATAAACCATCTATGGCAAACCATCGATGCTTAGAACCACTTGATGGAAACCACTGAAATGTGCTGGCTCGGGCCAATAAAAAACTGGAGGCGGAGCTTAGTAGTGTTAGGGGCGGATCTATGCTCTGTGTGCCGACATCTTGCACACAAAAAAAAATAGTTTGTTTATGCTGTGCCATCGATGGAGGGAAGCCATCTGGTTTTATCCGTTTGATGGCAAAAACATTCGTCAGCATTCGCAAACCATCGATGATCAGGAATCATCGATGGTAGATGGCCATCATTACTGGCTTGGTAGATGCTAGAATCAAGTGGGCTAAGGGACCTTTTCCGTCTGGGGGAGGAGTCACAACACAAGGGGGAGGAGCCAGGCCAGCGGGATAGTTCCTCTACTATCCACGCGACCAACTATTACATGCAGGCCAGGCAGGCACACTGCCAGGCCACGGTTCCTGCCCTACTCCTTGCTGCCAGTCCTGGGTTACTGCTACTTTATAGCTGGTAACTATTAGTGGCAGCGGTTATAGAACATGACATGCTGGGCTATTAGGAGACCATACATAACTATTGTATAATGTAATAAATCATGGAGAGAAGTGTCTGGCCCATCTCATACTCACCGGGTGGGAGGAACAGGCTGCCCCGCACTCTCCCCTCCCGCACCGGGACCCGGGTAACCCCTTCCCCCATGAAGCTCCTCTCCTGGGCGGCTGACGCTAGGAGAGTCCCGGGCTCCCCGTGGGCCTGGTGCAGGGAGAAGCGCAGCTGGAACGGCGTCTGCACGTTTTTCTTGATCAGCCTTCTAAAGGGTTTCCTGGGTTCCATGGCCCACAGGGGCCCCTCGGGCTCTATGCCGGTGAAGCTCCCGCCCTCCAGTGCCGGGCTGCGGGTAAGGTCCAGCTCCCCGCTGCTCTCAGCTCTGTAGCGGGCGAGGGAAGAGAAGATCTCCCCTCCTTCATCGGTCAGAGCGGTCTGGAGGGTGACGTCCTGCCCGGGGCTCAGACCGGACGCCCGGAGCCTCAGGGGGGCATCGAAGAGGCAGCGGTCCGGGGAGAGCTGAAGGGAGACGGCGGACATGGGGCGGCTGCACCGGCGGGACACACTGCAGTACTCTACGGCTGTACCGGCGGCACACACTGCAGCCTTCTCCCTGACAGGAGGCAGAGTCTAAAGGGCACTGTGCTATGTAATGAGAGCTCTGGGTCAGGATTACCAGTAGTGTGGTATAAAGTGAATTAAGGCCATTGACTGCTCTGCAGGGGGCATATCATGTATTATACTACCAGGGCCAGTGCTAGGGTGTCCAGCGCCCCCCCCAGCAAACAAAAAATGTGCTCCCTCTCTCCCATATGTGATAAAGAGACAGTGCGCTCCAGAGGGATGTGGTCTCACATGGAAGGGGCATGGCCGCACAACAGTACTGAGTACAGGTATCTCCAAATCAAATTACGCCACACAGTATCACAATCTTATTCACATTATACAACACGTAGTGCCCCTGATTCATATTCCAGCAAATAGTTGTGTACCTAATTCACATTACAACAATAGTGCTCCTTATACACAGTACCCACAGTAGTGTCCCTTACACACAACACCCACAGTAGTGGTGCCACACAAAATGTCCACAGTGATAGCGCCACTAATACATAATGCCCACAGTAGTCGTGCCACACAGAACGCCCATAGCAGTAGTGCCACACAGAATGCCCACAGCAGTCGTGCCACACAGAACACCTACAGTAGTCGTGCCACACAGAACACCTACAGTAGTCGTGCCACACAGAACACCTACAGAAGTAGTGCCACACAGAATACCTACAGAAGTTGTGCCACACAAAATGCCCACAGTAATAGCGCCCCTTACACATATTGCCCACGGTAGTGTCCCTTACACACATAGCACCCACAGTAGTGCCACTCAAAATGCCCACAGTGATAGCACCACTAATACATAATGCCCGCAGTAGTCGTGCCACACAGAATGCCCATAGCAATAGTGCCACACAGAACCCCAACAGTAGTCATGCTACACAGAATGCCCACTGTAGTCATGCCACACAGAACACCCACAGCAGTAGTGCCACACAGAATTCCCACAGTAGTCATGACACAGAGAACGCCCACAGCAGTAGTGCCCCACAGAGTGCCCACAGTAGTTGTGATACACGTAATGCCCACAGTAGTAGTGCCACACATAATGCCCACACCCACAGTAGTAGTGCCACACATAATGCCCATAGCAGTAGTTCCCCACAGAGTGCCCACAGTAGTAGTGCCACACATAATGCCCACAGTAGTAGTGCCACACATAATACCCATAGCAGTAGTTCCCCACAGAGCGCCCACAGTAGTTGTGACACACAGAATGCCCACAGTAGTAGTGCAACAGCTAATGCCCCTTACACTTAAGTCAGAGGGGTAGGAGATAGAGGTGGTGTGCAGTACTTATTGCACACAGAACCGCGGGAGAGTGCTGCCGGCGCCGCTGCCTAAAGTGCAGTGGGAAGGAGACAGGAGGGAGGAAGCCGGAGGGACCGAGTCGGAGCCACACTTCACACTGCCTGCGTTTATCATACAGTGTGACAGATGCAGCCAGCAGCAACAGCAGAGTGCCTCTTCAGCTTTGCAGGAGCTGCTGAGCGAGCGGGTAGCGTTGGCTCTGTATACTACACAGTGTGCCTCTGAAAATAAAGAAACCTTATCTCTGCATTTTGCTGCAAGTAGGATTCTCTCTTTCGTCCATCCTGGTGGATCAGTAATAGCACTTTTAGACAACTGGGATATTTGCTGGGGCACGGTGAGTCAACACGGGTCATGCTTATGTCTGAAAGGGTCTGACCTGGGTTGACATGTCTGCAACCAACCAGGGTCATTCCTGGGACCTACACCCTGGCCAGACCAGTACCCTGGCTTATGTCTGAATGGTGCAATCCAGGTTTTTAGGCACGGGTTACACCTAGCATGAGCTGATTGGCTGATCAGGGCTGTTTGGACGAGGTGGGGATTTCTCCCACCAATTGCTATCAGTCAGAGCCTCAGCCAGTCAGAGGATTCGGCGGGCCCAGGTCTGATGGAGGGGCCAAATGAGGGTCCAGTAGGGGCCCAGACCCCCTCCCCATTACCTGGCAGCCGCAGCTGCAGCTCTTCTCAGCGCAGCGCACTCTGCTGTGTACTGGGCTGCAGTGAGGCCATGGAGGTGCTTAATTTACTATTTTTTCTGTATTTTTTACTTAAGGTACATGACCACACCTCCTGTGATTAGGCCACACCCCTTAAAAGGTACCTGGGCCCAGCCCGGTTCTCGACTGCCCTGGCTGAAATTACAGGTTTGTTTGGGCCCCCACCAAAAAAAAGCAATCAATCTCTCCTTGCACAAACTGGCTCTACAGAGGCAAGATGTCGTCCTCATCCTCCAATTCCTCACCCCTTTCTGTGTGTACATCCTCCTCCTCACAGAGTATTAATTCGTCCCCCCTGGAATCCACCATCACAGGTCCCTGTGTACTTTCTGGAGGCAATTGCTGGTAAAGGTCTTCCCGGAGGAACTTATAATTCATTTTGATGAACATCATCTTCTCCACATTTTGTGGAAGTAACCTCCTACGCTGAACACTGACAAGGTTACCGGCTGCACTAAACACTTTCGGAGTACACACTGGAGGGGGGAAGGGGGGGCAACATAGGTAAAATAAAGCCGGTTTGTGCAAAGGCATCCAAATTGCCTCTTTTTCCTGCCAGTATACATATGGACTGTGACATGCCTACTCGGATACTGTCACTCATATAATCCTCCACCATTCTTTCAATGTGACAGTAGACATGTCAGTTATCGTTGGCAGGTCCTTCAGTCCAGACCAAATGTCAGCACTCGCTCCTGGCTGCCCTGCATCCCCGACAACGGGTGGGCTAGGAAATGTTATCCTTTTCCTCACAGCCCCAGTTGCGGGAGAAAATGAAGGAGGAGCTGTTGACGGGTCACGTTCCGCTTGAGTTGACAATTTTCTCACCAGCAGATCTTTAAACCTCTGCAGACTTGTGTCTGCTGGAAAGAGATTAACAACGTAGGCTTTAAACCTAGGATCTAGCATGGTGGCCAAAATGTAGTGCTCTGATTTCAACAGATTGACCACCCTTGAATCCTGGCAAAGTTAAAGAAGGGCTCCATCCACAAGTCCCACATACTTTGCGCAATCGCTCCGTCTTATCTCCTTCAATTTCTCCCGCTGCTTCTGCAAAAGCCTGATGAGGGGAATGACCTGACTCAAGCTGGCAGTGTCTGAACTGGCTTCACATGTGGCAAGTTGGAGAACCTTGCACAAGACGGAAATAATTCTCCACTACGCTTGAGTCAGGTGCATTCCCTTTCCTTTGCCTATATCATAGGTGAATGTATAGGCTTGAATGGCCTTTTGCTGCTCCTCCATCCTCTAAAGCATATAGAGTGTTGAATTCCACCTCCATACCACCTCTTGCTTCAGGTGATGGCAGGGCAGGATCAGGAGTGTTTCCTGGCGCTCCAGTCTTCGGCATGCGGTGACTGAATGTAGAAAAAGTGGCCCGCAATTATTTGGGCCACCGACAGCATCTCCTGCACGTCCCCTGTCATTTTAAAAAAAATTCTGCACCACCAAATTAATTGAATGTGCAAAACATGGGATGTGGTGGAATTTGCCCAGATGTAATGCACGCATAATATTGGTGGCATTGTCCGATATCACAAATCCCCAGGAGAGTCTAATTGGGGTAAGCCATTGTGCGATGATGTCCCTCAGTTTCCGTAAGAGGTTGTCAGCAGTGTGTCTCTTACGGAAAGCGGTGATATATAGCGTAGCCTGCCTAGGAACGAGTTGGCGTTTGTGAGATGCTGCTACTGGTGATGCTGCTGTTGTTGCTGCGGGAGGCAATACATCTACCCAGTGGGCTGTCACAGTCATATAGTCCTTAGTCTGCCCTGTTCCACTTGTCCACATGTCCGTGGTTAAGTGGACAATGGGTACAACTGCATTTTTGAGGACACTTTTTCTGACATCTCTACATTCTTGGTATCGCCTAGTGAAGTGGAACCTAGATGGGATTTAGTACCGGGGACACACTACCTCAAACAATTCTCTAAGTCCCACTGAACTAATGGTGGATACCGGACGCACGTCTAACACCAACATAGCTGTCAAGGCCTCAGTTATCCGCATTGCAAAGGGATGACTGCTGTAATATTTCATCTACCTCACAATGGACCGTTGGACAGTCAATTGCTTAGTTGAAGTAGTACAAGTGGTCTTCCGACTTCCTCTCTGGGATGACGATTGACTCCCAGCAGCAACAACAGCAGCGGCAGTAACAGCAGCAGTAGGCGTACCACTCAAGGATCCTCTGGAGGAATCCTGGTTAAGAGAGGACTCCTCAGTCTTGCCAATGACATGGCCTGCAGGACTACTGACGTTCCTGACTGAGGAGGAAGTTGACGTTGAGGGAGTTGGTGGTGTGGCTTGCGGGAGCTTGGGTACAGGAGGAAGAAGGGATTTAGGTGTCAGTGGACTGCTTACGCTCTTACCCAAAGTTTCATAACTTGACACTGACTTCTGATGAATGCGCTGCAGGTGACGTATAAGGGAGGATGTTTCTAGGTGGTTAACTTCCTTACCCCTACTTATTACAGATTGACAGAGGCAACACACGGCTTGACACCTGTTGTCCAGATTTGTGGAGAAATAATTCCACACCGAAGAGGTGGCTTTTTTGGTATTTTGCCCAGGCATCACAATGGGCTTATTCATCTCACGAACAACAGGTGTCTCCCACGGTGCCTGATTTAAACAAACCACATCACCATCAGAATCCTCATCGTCAACTTCCTCCTCAGCGCCAGCAACACTCACATTCTCATGCTGGTGTACTTCAACAGTGACATCTTCAATTTGAATATCAGAAACTGGACTGTGGGTGCTCCTTCCAGCACTTGCAGAGGGCATGCAAATGGTGGAAGGAGCCACCTCTTCCCGTCCAGTGTTGGAAAGGTCAAGCATCACAACCGCCGACACACTTGGACTCTCCTTGGGGATTTGTGATACCATCTTAGAACGCACAGTTCTTTGTTGTGCCTTTGCCAGCTTAAATTATATAATTTCTCTATCGTCCTAGTGGATGCTGGGGTTCCTGAAAGGACCATGGGGAATAGCGGCTCCGCAGGAGACAGGGCACAAAAAGTAAAGCTTTTCCAGATCAGGTGGTGTGCACTGGCTCCTCCCCCCATGACCCTCCTCCAGACTCCAGTTAGATTTTTGTGCCCGGCCGAGAAGGGTGCAATCTAGGTGGCTCTCCTAAAGAGCTGCTTAGAAAAAGTTTAGCTTAGGTTTTTTATTTTACAGTGAGTCCTGCTGGCAACAGGATCACTGCAACGAGGGACTGAGGGGAGAAGAAGTGAACTCACCTGCGTGCAGGATGGATTGGCTTCTTGGCTACTGGACATCAGCTCCAGAGGGACGATCACAGGTACAGCCTGGATGGTCACCGGAGCCGCGCCGCCGGCCCCCTTGCAGATGCTGAAGTCAGAAGAGGTCCAGAATCGGCGGCTGAAGACTCCTGCAGTCTTCTAAAGGTAGCGCACAGCACTGCAGCTGTGCGCCATTTTCCTCTCAGCACACTTCACACGCAGTCACTGAGGGTGCAGGGCGCTGGGGGGGGGCGCCCTGGGAGGCAAATGTAACCTATATAAAGGCTAAAAATACCTCACATATAGCCCCCAGAGGCTATATGGAGATATTTAACCCCTGCCTGGATTCACTAAATAGCGGGAGACGAGCCCGCCGGAAAAGGGGCGGGGCCTATCTCCTCAGCACACGGCGCCATTTCCTCTCACAGCTCCGCTGGTCAGGACGGCTCCCAGGTCTCTCCCCTGCACTGCACTACAGAAACAGGGTAAAACAGAGAGGGGGGGCAAATTTATGGCGATATTTTGATATATATAAAGCAGCTATAAGGGAGCACTTATTATAAGGCTATCCCTGTTATATATAGCGCTTTTGGTGTGTGCTGGCAAACTCTCCCTCTGTCTCCCCAAAGGGCTAGTGGGTCCTGTCTTCGTTAGGAGCATTCCCTGTGTGTCTGCTGTGTGTCGGTACGTGTGTGTCGACATGTATGAGGACGATATTGGTGTGGAGGCGGAGCAATTGCCAAATATGAGGATGTCACCCCCTAGGGAGTCGACACCAGAATGGATGCCTTTATTTATGGAACTACGGGATAGTGTCAACACGCTAAAGCAGTCGTTTGACGACATGAGACGGCCGGACAATCAATTAGTGCCTGTCCAGGCGACTCAAACACCGTCAGGGGCTGTGAAACGCCCTTTGCCTCAGTCGGTCGACACAGACCCAGACACAGGCACTGACTCCAGTGGTGACGGTGACGAATCAACCGTATTTTCCAGTAGGGCCACACGTTATATGATTTTGGCAATGAAGGAGGCGTTACATTTAGCTGATACTACAGGTACCACTAAACAGGGTATTATGTGGGGTGTGAAAAAACTACCTATAGTTTTTCCTGAATCAGAAGAATTAAATGACGTGTGTAATGAAGCGTGGGTTGCCCCTGATAAAAAGCTGATAATTTCAAAGAAATTATTGGCATTATACCCTTTCCCGCCAGAGGTTAGGGAGCGCTGCGAAACACCTCCTAGGGTGGACAAGGCGCTAACACGCTTATCTAAACAAGTGGCGTTACCCTCTCCTGAGACGGCCGCACTTAAAGATCCATCAGATAGGAGGATGGAAAATATCCAAAAAAGTATATACACACATGCAGGTGTTATACTACGACCAGCTATAGCGACTGCCTGGATGTGCAGTGCTGGGGTAGTTTGGTCAGAGTCCCTGATTGAAAATATTGATACCCTGGACAGGGACAATATTTTACTGTCGTTAGAACAAATAAAGGATGCATTTCTTTATATGCGTGATGCACAGAGGGATATCTGCACACTGGCATCACGGGTAAGTGCTATGTCCATTTCGGCCAGAAGAGCTTTATGGACGCGACAGTGGACAGGCGATGCGGATTCAAAACGACATATGGAAGTTTTGCCGTATAAAGGGGAGGAGTTATTTGGAGTCGGTCTATCAGATTTGGTGGCCACGGCTACAGCCGGGAAATCCACCTTTCTACCTCAAGTCACTCCCCAACAGAAAAAGGCACCGACTTTTCAACCGCAGCCCTTTCGTTCCTTTAAAAATAAGAGAGCAAAGGGCTATTCATATCTGCCACGAGGCAGAGGTCGAGGGAAGAGACAGCAACAGGCAGCTCCTTCCCAGGAACAGAAGCCTTCCCCGGCTTCTACAAAAGCCTCAGCATGACGCTGGGGCTTCTCAAGCGGACTCGGGGACGGTGGGTGGTCGTCTCAAAAATTACAGCGCGCAGTGGGCTCACTCGCAGGTAGATCCCTGGATCCTGCAGATAATATCTCAGGGGTACAGGTTGGAATTAGAGACAGATCCACCTCGCCGTTTCCTGAAGTCTGCTTTACCAACGTCCCCCTCCGAAAGGGAGACGGTTTTGGAAGCCATTCACAAGCTGTACTCTCAGCAGGTGATAGTCAAGGTACCTCTTCTACAACAAGGGAAGGGGTATTATTCCACTCTTTTTGTGGTACCGAAGCCGGATGGCTCGGTAAGGCCTATTCTAAATCTGAAGTCCTTGAACCTGTACATAAAGAAGTTCAAGTTCAAGATGGAGTCACTCAGAGCAGTGATAGCGAACCTGGAAGAGGGGGACTTTATGGTATCCTTGGACATCAAGGATGCGTATCTCCACGTTCCAATTTACCCCTCACACCAGGGGTACCTCAGGTTCGTTGTACAAAACTGTCACTATCAGTTTCAGACGCTGCCGTTCGGATTGTCCACGGCACCTCGGGTCTTTACAAAGGTAATGGCCGAGATGATGATTCTTCTTCGAAGAAAAGGCATATTAATTATCCCATACTTGGACGATCTCCTAATAAGGGCAAGGTCCAGAGAACAGCTAGAGATGGGATTAGCACTGTCGCAAGAAGTGCTAAAACAGCACGGGTGGATTCTGAATATTCCAAAATCCCAGTTAATGCCGACAACTCGTCTGCTGTTCCTAGGGATGATTCTGGACACGGTTCAGAAAAAGGTTTTTCTCCCGGAGGAAAAAGCCAAGGAGTTATCCGAGCTTGTCAGGAACCTCCTAAAACCAGGAAAGGTGTCTGTACATCAATGCACAAGAGTCCTGGGAAAAATGGTGGCTTCTTACGAAGCAATTCCATTCGGCAGATTCCACGCAAGAATTTTCCAAAGGGATCTGTTGGACAAATGGTCAGGGTCGCATCTTCAGATGCACCTGCGGATAACCCTGTCTCCAAGGACAAGGGTGTCTCTTCTGTGGTGGTTGCAGAGTGCTCATCTATTGGAGGGCCGCAGATTCGGCATACAGGATTGGATCCTGGTGACCACGGACGCCAGCCTGAGAGGCTGGGGAGCAGTCACACAAGGAAGAAACTTCCAGGGAGTATGGACGAGCCTGGAAACGTCTCTTCACATAAACATTCTGGAACTAAGAGCAATATACAATGCTCTAAGCCAGGCAGAACCTCTGCTTCAGGGAAAACCGGTGTTGATCCAGTCGGACAACATCACGGCAGTCGCCCATGTGAACAGACAGGGCGGCACAAGAAGCAGGAGTGCAATGGCAGAAGCTGCAAGGATTCTTCGCTGGGCAGAGAATCATGTGATAGCACTGTCAGCAGTGTTCATCCCGGGAGTGGACAACTGGGAAGCAGACTTCCTCAGCAGACACGATCTTCACCCGGGAGAGTGGGGACTTCATCCAGAAGTCTTCCACTTGCTGGTAACCCGTTGGGAAAGACCAATGGTGGACATGATGGCGTCTCGCCTCAACAAAAAACTGGACAGGTATTGCGCCAGGTCAAGAGATCCGCAGGCAATAGCTGTGGACGCGCTGGTAACGCCTTGGGTGTACCAGTCGGTGTATGTGTTTCCTCCTCTGCCTCTCATACCAAAAGTATTGAGAATTATACGGCAAAGAGGCGTAAGGACGATACTAGTGGTTCCGGATTGGCCAAGAAGGACTTGGTACCCGGAACTTCAAGAGATGATCACGGAAGATCCGTGGCCTCTACCTCTAAGGAGGGACTTGCTTCAGCAGGGTCCCTGTCTGTTTCAAGACTTACCGCGGCTGCGTTTGACGGCATGGCGGTTGAACGCCGGATCCTAAAGGAAAAAGGCATGCCGGAAGAAGTCATTCCTACTTTGATTAAAGCAAGGAAGGAAGTAACCGTGCAACATTATCACCGAATTTGGCGAAAATATGTTGCGTGGTGCGAAGATCGGAGTGCTCCGACGGAGGAATTTCAACTGGGTCGATTCCTACATTTCCTGCAATCAGGATTGTCTATGGGTCTCAAATTGGGATCTATTAAGGTTCAAATTTCGGCCCTGTCGATTTTCTTTCAAAAAGAATTGGCTTCAGTCCCTGAAGTCCAGACCTTTGTTAAGGGAGTGCTACATATACAGCCTCCTGTGGTGCCTCCAGTGGCACCGTGGGATCTCAATGTGGTTTTGGACTTTCTAAAATCTCATTGGTTTGAACCACTAAAGAAGGTGGATTTGAAATATCTCACATGGAAAGTGACCATGCTTCTAGCCCTGGCTTCGGCCAGGAGAGTGTCAGAACTGGCAGCTTTATCTTACAAAAGCCCATATCTGATTTTCCATTCGGACAGGGCAGAACTGCGGACTCGTCCGCATTTTCTCCCTAAGGTGGTGTCAGCATTTCATCTGAACCAGCCTATTGTAGTGCCTGCGGCTACAAGTGACTTGGAGGACTCCAAGTTACTGGACGCTGTCAGAGCATTAAAAATATATATTGCAAGGACAGCTGGAGTCAGAAAATCTGACTCGTTGTTTATATTGTATGCACCCAACAAGATGGGTGCTCCTGCGTCTAAGCAGACGATTGCTCGTTGGATCTGTAGCACAATCCAACTTGCACATTCTGTGGCAGGCCTGCCACAGCCTAAATCTGTAAAGGCCCACTCCGCAAGGAAGGTGGGCTCATCTTGGGCGGCTGCCCGAGGGGTCTCGGCATTACAACTTTGCCGAGCAGCTACGTGGTCAGGGGAGAACACGTTTGTAAAATTTTACAAATTTGATACTCTGGCTAAGGAGGACCTGGAGTTCTCTCATTCGGTGCTGCAGAGTCATCCGCACTCTCCCGCCCGTTTGGGAGCTTTGGTATAATCCCCATGGTCCTTTCAGGAACCCCAGCATCCACTAGGACGATAGAGAAAATAAGATTTTACTTACCGATAAATCTATTTCTCGGAGTCCGTAGTGGATGCTGGGCGCCCATCCCAAGTGCGGATTATCTGCAATAATTGTACATAGTTATTGTTAACTAATTCGGGTTATTGTTGAAGGAAGCCATCTTTCAGAGGCTCCGCTGTTATCATACTGTTAACTGGGTTTAGATCACAAGTTGTACGGTGTGATTGGTGTGGCTGGTATGAGTCTTACCCGGGATTCAAAATCCTCCCTTATTGTGTACGCTCGTCCGGGCACAGTACCTAACTGGAGTCTGGAGGAGGGTCATGGGGGGAGGAGCCAGTGCACACCACCTGATCTGGAAAAGCTTTACTTTTTGTGCCCTGTCTCCTGCGGAGCCGCTATTCCCCATGGTCCTTTCAGGAACCCCAGCATCCACTACGGACTCCGAGAAATAGATTTATCGGTAAGTAAAATCTTATTTTTTTTAGTGGGAGGAAGAGGGCTTTCATCGCCATGTGAAGCTGAACCACTAGTCATGAACATAGGCCAGGGCCTTAGCCGTTCCTTGCCACTCCGTGTCGTAAATAGCATATTGCCAACATTATGTTTCTCCTCAGACCATTTAAATTTATTTTTTTGGGCCATTTTACTGAACTTTTGCTTTTTGGATTTGACATGCCCTCTACTGTGACATTGGGCATCGGCCTTGGCAGATGACATTGATGTCATTTCATCATCTATGTCATGACTAGTGGCAGCAGCTTCAGCATTAGGAGGAAGTGGTTCTTGATCTTTCCCTATGTTATCCTCCAAAATGTATTTGGAGTAAATAATATACAGCACAGGACACTACCACTGGTCTGATGCAGGACAACACAGCGACACTGTAAAGGACTTATTATACAGCAGCACTGGACATATGGCAGCAGAGGACACCACCACTGTGATTAGTCACTGGACTTACTGATGCAGCTAAGACACTACACTGGACTGAGCAGCACAAGCCAGCACTATAATTGCCACCCCACTTTCCCGCCCGCACAGACACTGAGGACGGAGACTCGTCCTCTCACTACACTCTCCAGGACTGGAGTGAAAATGGCGGCGACGCGCTGCTCCTTATATGGTATCCAAACCCCGCGCGAAGCCGACAGCGAGATGATGATGTTTTGCCTCGTTCTGGTTTCTGAGTCAGGCGGGAAAACCCGAACCGGACTCAGATCCAGGCTCAGGTAGTGAAGTTCGGTAGGGTTTGGTTCTCTAAGAAACAAACGCGCGCATCTCTAATTCTTAGTATCTAAAGCTGTGAAGATGGACGACACATGGAGCATGAGGTAGCATAGGATAACTTCCTGTGGCTATTTAGCTGATCACAGTGCATGCTGGAAGTTGTTGTTTAATTCTCTTTAAAAAAATATACAAACTAGAAAACAATGATGTTACTTTTGCATTAGAGTTAAATTAAATTTGCCTCTTTAAGCAATTAGTAAAGGTCTCACCATGTTTAATAAGTACAGGGGAAAAAAATGAGACGTGGCTCACATTCGAGGACACGTTGCTTAGCAATCACAGTGGACAACACTACTCTGTACGAGTGTGTCATTGTGTGTACAGGATCTGAGAGAGAAAATGTGATTGCAGTCTCACCTGTGTCTTCCTAGGAGAGTAAGTATAGCTTTACTTTTTTATTGAAACTTTTATGTACTATTTTTTTATTTATTTTTTCATTTGATGCATTACACAAAAAAATATTTAGCAATAGACAATTATCTTGCTATCTGGCTGTTTGCTTCAACACAGTTATCAGGATCGCTACAAATGTTGATTTCACAGCACTTCAGTTAGAAGATAAAAGTAATATTTGAAGTTAGTTAATAAACGGTGTTCTTTTTTTTATTAGGAATGTCAATATTGACATAAAACAGGAATTTTCATTAAGTATGCTGTCTTTTTAAATAAGCTAGCGTTCATGCTGCTTTCACTACTTATGGTACATAGGGGGTCATTCCGAGTTGATCGCTAGCTGCCGTTATTCGCAGTGCAGCGATCAACCTAAAAATAGGCATTTCCGCGCATGTGTATGCACCGCAATGCGCAAGCGCGATGTACGGGTACAAAGTCCTTTGTGGTTTTGCACAGGTTCTAGCTAAGCTTTCAGTCGCACGGCACAACGCAGGAAGGTTGACATGAAGTGGGCGTTTCTGGGTGGTAACCGACCGTTTTTAGGGATTGCTTAGAAAAACGCAGGCGTGTCCGGGAAAACGCAGGCATGGCTGGGCGAATGCTGGGCGGGTGTGTGACATCAAAAGCCGTCCCTCCGTCGTTAGAATTAACGCACACGAAGAGTAACTACAGGGCTGGTCTTGATTTGCACAAAATGATTTTGCAGCCGCTCTGCTGCACAAGTGTTTGCACTTCTGCAAAGCGAAAATACTCCGCTGTGGGCGGCGGCAATGCGTTTGCACGGCTGATAAAAACTGCTAGCGAGCAATCAACTCGGAATGACTCCCATAATGTACATGTTAAGACCACTCTATTACGTTAAGAGCATATTAATAAATCTTGTTTTGACAGATATACAGTACAGTGGTGCTGAAAAGTCTGTGACCCCCTTTATCATTTTCAGAATCTCTACATGATTGAGACTACAGTATACCTGTGTCCAGAATTCATAAAAATGAATAAATAGGGCCTAAGAAATCAAATAACACACAAAATGAGAATGGACAGAGAATCTGGTCCACTGTGTGTATGGGACCAAAACTACTGGACCAGCACAGTAAAATTGTGATCCTATTTGGTAATGGGGCGGTTCCAAGTGCTCATCTAGATTCAAGTAAGCTATTACAAATGGATGTTGTTTGTAATAGGTGGAAAAATATGTCTTAGATAGTACAGTAATATGATGCTGCAAAGTGTAGGGATTAGTGGCCAAAATGGTATATTTGACCATACAGTGCCAAACTCTATGTGACCCCTATGTACTGTACATCAATAATAATGGGCACCTATAATAGTACTGTGATTTTAGTGGCAAGTAAATGTACAAAATCAATACAATATGCAATGCAACCCCTATAAATGGTTATAATGATGATCATAAAGCAAATCTCCAAAAATATAGTTATAATTGATGAGTATTAAATGCTGCACTTTGCAGTAACCTGTTCAATTGCTTAAAGGGTGCATAGTAATGCATGGGTCCACAGGTCCAAGGGTAGCGGTTATCTGGGCTCATTCGGAGTTGATCGTAGATGTGCTAAACTTAGCATATCTACGACCATTTACTCTGACATGTGGGGGGGACGCCCAGCACGGGGGACGCCCAGCACGGGGCTAGCCCGCCCCGCATGTCAGGCCCATCCCCCTTCCACCCCTCCCCCGCACAAGTACAAAAGCTTTTGTACTTGACAAGTAGCTCCCAACCAGCGCAGCTGCTGCGCGCTGGCAGGGGGTTATTTGTCGCATCCCGGGTCGCAACGGCTGCGTGTGACGTCACGCAGCCGCGCGCCTCCCGCACCTGACACGTTCCGGGCACGCCTGTGTTGCCCGGACCGCGCCCCCAAAACAGCGGCCAAACACCGCCGGACCGCTCCCTCCCGCCCAGCTAACACCTCTGCCTGTCAATCAGGCAGAGGGATCGCTGGGCTGAGATGCCAATAGCATCTTTGGCATGCGCCGGCGCATGGACAGTTCAGACCTGATGGCCCACTGTGAGAAAACACACAGCAGTGATCAGGTCTGAATTAGCCCCATTGTACACGGGCCAGTTCTAATAGCCCCAATGAGACAATACTAGAAACATAAACAAACATGTAATGATAATGCCGGCCATACATCCTTGCTGCAATTCCCTGGCTCCAATCTGCTCGGCAATCAAAACAGCGGACAATGCTGAGTGCAATCCATCGGGGAATCAGAGAAATTCAGCATTTAAAAATCCCTGACTCGTCCATTCCGATCTTTTTTTGGTTCAGAATCTGTGAATTGAGGATTTCCAACATGTTGGATTTCACAGATTCCCTGACCCCAAGGTTGGCAGAAATACATCACAGATGTATGGACCCCATAACACACAGTTGTGTGGGTGAGTTGAAGGGGTGATGAGGAAAGGGAAAGGGTTCAGATGCAGGACTTCATCTATGAACAAAATTCCAGAGTCAGAGAAAGTCTGATAGTAATAAGTCCAATGGTATTTGTTTAACATTTACATACAGTATATAGCGCCAGCATATTCTGTTGTACTTTACAATTGGGAACAACACAATAATAAAACAAGTCTGGGTAATAACAGATAAAAAGAGGTAAGAGGATATAGGTAGAAAAAAAATGCAAGTGTAGAAAAAAAGACAATGCAAACAGTTATGTTGATTGACTGGATTGCTTGAGGTAAATTTACTAAGGTGGGAGTTTTTTAGAAGTAGAGATGTTGCCCATAGCAACCAATCAGATTCTACTTCACATTTATCAAGCTGCTTCTAGAAAATAATAGATAGAATCTGATTGGTTGCTATATGCAACATCACCAGTTCTAAAAAAACTCCCATCTTAGTAAATTTACCCCCTTGTCTCTTAAAAACTTACATCTGCTGATGGAGAATATACCAGAGGACTTGGGTGGAGAGATTGCAAATAAATTGAAAATAAAATGAAACCTGTGCGTGAGTAGTTACTAGATAATATCATGCATGGTAGAAAAGAAAAAGTATTTTTAGGTGTCATACAGGGGCGGATTTATGGGTCATATCACCCCTAGGCACAACAGTATTGGTTGCCTCAAATTACATAACTGCACCCTTTATGTCGGGGACAGTGCCAATGTCTCCAAACTGCCTAGGAATCCCTAACCTTAACCCCCACCACATCCTGCACCACTAATTACTCCCTAATTAAGTTGTAATAGCAGAAAAAAATAATCACCTGGCCTCATCTATCAAGTGGCCTAGAAGGGCTCTCATGTAGGGAAGCTTGCTGTGCCACCCCCTCTCCCCAGCAAAGTGGTACTCCTAGGCACGTTGGGACACGGATCAGGAGGGAAAGGTAAGACTCTGCAAGAAGGGTGAGGACACCATGGACAGTCCTGGTTTGGGTCTTGAAGCGGTGCCTCTGTCCCCTTCTAAGACTGTGACCGCCTCCCAGTGTCTCTTGCGACAGCGATGTGCTTGTAGCATAGCATCATCGTGGTCACTGGTGAGGATGGTAAGTCCGTAGTCCTGATATTTGAACCCCCGATCTGATCCCCCCGCTAGGAAGACAGGGGTACCCCGCATTTACGTCGAGACTTGTTACACTTTCCTGCTGTACTGTTACTTTCACCTTCCCATTTAGACACAGTGTAATTTTTTACGAGCTCTGACCAAATTTTCAATACCAGAATAAAACAATATCCACTCAGCAGAGAGGTGGGACGCCACCCTTAGAGTCGGCATTTTACAGATTCTCATACAGCTTTAATCTGACTTTTGTACTGACTCTGAGAAAATACGCATTGTGTTATTTTGTGTCCCCTATGTCCCTTCCTCCTTCCCTCTCCCTCCCCACTTCTTTATACATGTTTTGTGTTAAGTAAAATACATCGTTTGCATATGTAAATTATCCTGTAAAACAGAGGTTCATTTTTGATTAGTAAAGCTACCTACTCCTATACGAATCATTTGTATGCCAATTAGTAACTATTGTGGGCAGTACGGATGGTGTAATGATTAGCATTACTGCCTCACAGCACTGAGATCATGGGTTTGATTTCCACCATGGCCCTAACTGTGCGGAGTTTGTATATTCTCCCCGCACTTGCGTGGGTTTCCTCCGGGTAATCCGGTTTCCTCCCTCAATCCAAAAATATACTGGTAGGTTAATTGGCTTCCAACAAAAATTAACCCTAGTGTGAATGTGTGTGTGTGTACATGTGGTAGGGAATATAGATTGTAAGCTCCGCTGGGGCAGGGACTGATGTGAATGGGCAAATATTCTCTGTAAAGCGCTGCGGAATATGTATGCGCTATATAAATAACTGGCAATAATAATAATAATAATTGTTCACCTCAGGCGCAATTTCTGATCTGACTATTATTATATTATTTTCTGTGGAGCTCAACAAGGTAGCTTCACCTGCAATTTGCTGCCACAATCCTATAGCCCTATAAGTGAGCTCAAGGTATACCATTTAGAACTCCTAGGCACGTGCCTAATGGGAAATCCACCACTGGTGTCACATGGTCTGATGTTCAATCCTGCTTGATCAAACCCAATATAGTTGGATTCAGTGCATTCTGATACTCCATATCAGTGAAGGGGCCATCACACTGTTGGTCAATTTTTGTTTTGTTTTTTAATTTTTCATATTGCCCAGTCCTATTGTATTTGACCAGTGGTTGACTGACTAAATGACCACGGTTTTCTGGTATGCTCACCAATAAATCATTCTTTGGGGATTTCCACTGTCCCCTTACACAGTATTACAGTACAGTTTATAATGTAATTCTTGGGAAATCTTGAATTTGAAAAACAATAAAGATTGAAATGTTATTTGTTAATATTATCAAACAATGAAAGAACAATGGTCTAGGACTTTTCCCCATGTTTTTACTTGTTAAATGTATACATTTATATTTCCAGTCCATCTAGTAATACCCCTTTTACACTCGCAGCAGAGGTCATTCCCGGGAATGTGTCCCGGGATTTTTCCCAGGACACATTCCCGGCAATGACCCTTTTACATTCAGCGGCCCGCTGAGTCTCCCGGAAGCGGTGCTTGGAGATAATCTTCTCTGAGCACCGCCTCCTCCTATGCAGAGAACGGGTGCAGGGTCGCCTTGACCCGGTATACCCGTTTACACTGCAAGCTTCCCGGGACCTGGGTTGAAATCCCGGGATACTCGTCCCGGGAAATTGTCCCTGTACCCATTCACACTGAGAAAAATCCTGGGATGATGCGCGTTCACGTGCAATATCCCGGGATTTTTCTGCAAGTTTAAAAGCGGTATGACAATGATTATCACAATGATTATTTATCCACTAATTCAAATAATAACGCTTTCAGGTGACTGATCTATTGTGCTAAAGCTGATTCATTTCATAAGCAAGATATAATGTGTATTTTGTTCTATGTTTAACTTTAAAGGAAATCCCTTATGTACGATGGAACTCCTTTCAAACTATTGTGAAATTGTTGGAAACAACATGAAACCATCACACATATTTCAGCACCAAAATCCTTTCTCCTTTCCTGTGACCAAATTCTGCCCATCAAACCGACATTCAACACAGTGCCAAGCCAAATACATTCAGAATGTGGCCGGTAACTTTAGTTTTTCTAAAGAGGTAATAAAAGACCGAGGGCTCGCCAGTCTGTCCTATCACGAGTGGAATTCAAATGATGTATATAATCCCTCGGATATCGTTTCACAATTAAAAAATAGAACAAAGATACAGCCAAAGACAAACAAATTGTGTCATGTGAGACAATCAGTAAGCTCCAAACAAACTGAAGTAAAAAGTTGTATTGGTTTTGGAACTAGTCTGTGGAGAAAAAGTGAGGAAGATGGACCAAGGGAATACATACAATATGCCGGCGGATCCCGGACCGGACCGGATCCCAGACCAAAAAGTGTTGCCGTGGAGAACACAAAATCAAAAACCTTTTTAACGGAGATACCCAGCATATTTACTCCATGTAAAAATAGAATGGAACAGCAATCTAAGGCGTGTTTTCCTTCTGGGTCGCACAATGTGCCTTTGAGCTGCAATGAAGTTCTCCTGAAGATGGAGACGAAGGCTCCAGGTCACTGGTTTAAGGGTCACCAAATAGAAAGTGAGAAAGCCAAGCATCGTTCCTTCCAACACAATGGATTGAGTAACTCCACAGAGCCGTTTAGTGAAGAGCACATGTTGGAGGAGAACTTCAGAACCTGTAATGGGCTAGAACAGGTACAACTACAGACTGATCAAGTCATTATAGAAGTGCCGACACCTGAAACACTGCTTCCCGCGTATTATAAGTAAGTGGCTACACATACTAATGCAAATATCAATCTCAGACCAATGGGTCACAGTCCTAGCTTCCACTGGAGCAGCTGTTGCAATCTTTGGGACAATCGCTTCTGTTCATACCAGTCAGAAGTGATCATTTGAAAATAGCCTTAAGCCTTCCCTAGCGTGTCACATCCTCACATCACACGTGAGCAAAGGGCTGGTCCTGAGTGGGATGGATGTAGGGGACATCTACAAACTGTGTATGCGCTGTAGGAAGCAATCGCCAACTGCACATGTGCAGAACAATGTATTTGCACATGGCCGGAAATTGCGTATTGATTGATCACTCATTCCGCGAAATGGGCGTCTCTGGGCAGTAACTGGACCATGCGATCACATGGGACTAATCCATCTCATGGTAGTGTCATGATCGTGTAGGCCGGCCTCCATGCTCATTCGTTACCTGCATTAGCATAAGGTAGTAAGCATGCTGCTGTGGCGGCCGTACAGATGCATAGATATGTATCATGTATCATTTTAAAGGGGTTAGTTGGGATTGGTAAAGACTGTGGGAAGAAGATTAGGACATGGGTGGTCATTCCGAATTGTTCGCTCGCTAGCAGTTTTTAGCAGTCGTGCAAACGCAATGCCGCCGCCCACTGGGAGTGTATTTTAGCTTATCAGAAGTGCGAACGAAAGGATCGCAGAGCGGCAACAAAATAATTTTGTGCAGTTTCAGAGTAGCTTCAGACCTACTCAGCGCTTGCGATCACTTCAGACTGTTCAGTTCCTGTTTTGACATCACAAACACGCCCTGCGTTCGCCCAGCCACGCCTGCGTTTTTGCTGGCACGCCTGCGTTTTTCCGAACACTCCCTGAAAACGGTCTAATGACACCCAGAAACGACCACTTCATGTCAATCACTCTGCGGACAGTAGTGCGACTGAAAAGCTTTGCTAGACCCCGTGTGAAACTACATCATTCGTTGTAATAGTACGTCGATAATGCGCACTGCGCCGCATACACATGCGCAGAAGTGCCGATTTTTTGCCTCATCGCTGCATAGCGAACGAACGCAGCTAGCGATCAACTCGGAATGACCACCAATATTGGCTTTTTATGCATATAAATGCACATTGGAAATAGCGGTTCTCAGAGGTTTCTGTTATCTTGCACACTAGAGTCCCCAGCGAGAAGAGGTTGCTGCACTCAGCAGTTTGTATGATAGCCCTCATTCCGAGTTGTTCGCTCGTTAGTTTTTTTCGCAACGGAGCGATTTGTCGCAAACTGCGCATGCGCAATGGTCGCAGTGCGTCTGCGCCAAGTAAATTTGCAAAAAAATTTGGTATTTTACTCACGGCTTAACGTAGAAATTTCTTCGTTCTGGTGATCGGAGTGTGATTGACAGGAAGTGGATGTTTCTGGACGGAAACTGGCCGTTTTATGGGTGTGTGTGAAAAAACGTGTGTGAAAAAACTCTGGTAATAGAATTTCAGAGTATTGGTCACATGTGTTTGAAAAAACATGTTTAGCTGCTGAGCCTCGCCAAGGCTTCTCTGATATCAGCAGTCCTAACACTACATAATAGCAGTGCCCACATAGGGCCACTACAAGGAATTGCATGGGAGCAATATTTGGAAGGCATGCTGTTCCTTGTAGTGCTAATGGGAGATCCTGGGGTGGCTCCCGGGTAAGTTAGCTCTCTGTCTGGATGTGTTTTAGTATGAGCCTTTATCATGAGGCCTTACTGTAGACAAATCACATGGCCCTATGGGGGCATTGCTATTATGTAGTGTTAGGACTGCTGATATCAGAGTAGCCTTGGCGAGGCTCAGCAGCTAATCATATCTTTGCAAACACGTGTGACCAGTTCTCTGAAATGCTATTACCAGATAGGCTCAGGTATGGTTACAGGTAATTTTTTAGTGTGCTGGGGAGATACCAGGGGGGTGGGGCGGGGGGGGGGGGGGGGGTAAACGCACCCTCCCTCTCTGTCTGCTGTTTGTCTGTGACCCCTCCCTCTTTCTAGCACCTGATGTATAATTATCTCCAGGAATGATAGAGCAACTGCCACTGTTTGTCTGCATAAAAATTGCTGTGCCGGTTACATATCCATCACATCTGGGAGCAAAGTGTATTACTAGAGCAATGATATCAGTCTTTCGCCTCACAGGATGCCGGGCTATTCCTCTCCACCAAGACACATGCAGGAGGTTGGAGGCAAAAACAGCACGGCAGAAACATTAACCATCAAACATATTGAACTGTCTCCACCTCTGCGGCTCCAAGATCTGATAAATCCAAAGGCTGGGAAATATGTCTATGCCACTGAGAATGGATTTGAGAAAGAGCTTTACTCAGGTGATTCCTCCCTTTCTGGGGGAATAGTGCTCAGTGCTGCACTGTACGGATTCAGTATGTTCTACCGTCGGACAGGATGCCGGCTGTCAATATCCCGACAGCGGTATCCCTCCCCTTGCATGCTCAGTGGGTGTCATGGACACCCACGAGTGGGAATAGCACTGGTGCGCCGGGATTCCGGTGTCGGTATCCTGACCGCCAGGATCCCAACAGCCGGAAAATTAAAAGCATCTCCACTATACCCATGGTAAAAGTACTTGTAGGTGTTGCTGGCAATGGTTAATTACACCAATAGCATGTATCTTGTCTCTATTCATAGGTACACAAAAAGCTTTCTATATGAATGCTAGACACCTAATTATGTTTGTTTTTTTATGTTTTTAGAGGAGAGTAAAATGATACATCAGAAGGACAGAAAAGATAAGAATTACATCGTCATGGACAGCAAAAACATATATAAAAAGCACGTTCAGGAATCACTGCCCAGGTCTTACCGGGGATGGTTCTCCACCGGTGGACATGCAGGTAACCTTGCACACCAGCCACTATACTATAAGGGGCTCCCAGGCATTGAATGTGCATTTTACTTTTTTTTTTTTTACAAATTAAAATAGTTATGACTGTCATTTATTTACTATATAAAAGTTTTAAGATTTCTGTACAATGTAATAGGAAGAGGGAGATGTGGAACAGAATGAAGAAATAAGAGGGGGGTGTTGACAATGACATGATTCTTCCAGTAATCGGTGATATTGTACAAGCAAAACAGAGCATTATAATAGTTATGCAGGCAGTATGAAGAAAGTAAATGACTTCGGTGTCCCAAATTATGGCAGGAGTTGAGGACTGGCATGTTTTACTGACACATTATCATGCTGTATCAAACTGTGTCTAGAAATGAAAGTAGAATCATAATGTATAGCTAACAAATTAGTGTTCAGGAATTGTTAAACAATGTACACAATCTCGAAATCAATATTGTAGTGTATTCTAGACTTGTATTGAGGGCTGATCTTTTTCTGACTTAACTATTGACAGACAAAATTGTTACTGACAATTAGCAGACATGGGGCAAGATTCAAATGTTCCGCCCTCTCCTCCCGCCCCCATCACGCCCACCGGCAGTATTCAAATGTTGTTGACGATGGGCGCGATATCAGCATTTCAGCTCGCCACCCCCAGGGGTGGTGAGCTGAAATGCACAAAAAGTGACCCGTTTGGATGCCCAAAACGGGACTTTTGGAGATCGTGCCCATGACTTTAGTCGGGTTTAGCCGCTTTACGCAGCTAAACCTGTCTCTTATGGGCGCGATCAGCGCGATAACAGGGGGCCATAGAATATCGCCCTGCGATCTCCCGTCACTTTAGACGGGAGATCGGGTGCAATAAAACATTTGAATCTCACCCATGGAGACTATACATTGCCGGAATCTGTTGTACTAAAATTGTGTTGTTTTTCATATTGACCGTTATTTGAGTCCTGAAAGAGGTGTCCGTCACTGGCTTGCCCTTCCAACACCAGATGTGGATAAGACTGAAATCTGCTCATGGGACACCTCTACAAATGTACCTTGCGATGGTGACAAGGAGCCTAAGAAGGTGCAGCAAAGTCCATTGAATGAAATTCAGGTCCTGCAGCGTGCTGTGTCTGAGTGGAGGACTGCCTGGACGTTCAGTGAGTACAGTATGATTGCAATCAGCTTTCTTTGATTTCACACTTCAATCCCATCACAATTTCTATCTTCTCCAGTTTCCTTTTCTTGTTTAAGTACATTTCTAGCATTTGTAGTGTGAAACAATACATGTAACATTACATTATTTGGGGTGTGACCAGTGACTTTGAGCCGAAGATGGCAGATGTATACTTCTCCTGCTCTGTCTCGGGTCTCTTTTCAATACTTGCCTTTTACCACTGAATCTTGCGGAGGACTCTATGTCCTGGAGCTTTATGTAGAGCCTTTACAATAGGGATAGACATTGGAAGCCCACCTTCGAATAGTGGCTGGGCTTTCACTATCGCAGCCAGAGAATTCAATGGAAAAAAACATTGCAATGGTTTGTGCATGTGCAGTAGTAACCCATGGGCAGTCTTGATGTTAAACCTGTCACGATCCGGGTATCTGGACGCCATTACTTACCCTTCAGGTGCCTCCTGAGGCTGGCTCAGCGTTCCAGGACCGGATCCCGCTGTTCCTGAGTTTCCACATGCAGAATGTCAGAGTGGTGATTTCATCAGCCGCGGCCTCCGCTGTGCCCGCGTGGTTAAATGTGCGCTTGTCAGTCTGGCGTCTCCTGTCTCCTGTGGCCGGCGTCGCCATTACTGTTTCAATTCTCACATGGATTACAAACCAAACTTCCCTCCAAGTGTCTGCATGGGCGCAGCCATCTTGGATTTTGTCATCTGATTATTTCCACCAATCTGCTGTCTGTATTGTTGATTTGCATAATTGCCTAGCCAACCCCTTCCTTGCTGCAGGTATAAGTATGCTGTGCCTGAGCAAGGAAGGCGTCAGTGCTTTGGTTGTCTAACCTAGTTCCAGTTTGTCTCTCTCCTGTGGTTGTCTTCCAGGTTCCAGCTCCTGTCTCCAGACTTCTGCTATAGAGACCCGCACCAGCATTCCATCTGCGGTGTAGCCTGACTCTCCGATCCATTCTGGACTCACCTGTTTCCAGCTACAACAATCACCTGCTTCCAGCCCAGCTTCCAGCAGTGTACAGCTTCTCTTAAAGGGCCGGTGTCCTTTCTGCAGTTTACCACTCTCCACCGGTATTATTATTTCACCGCTCTCAAACAATCACCTGCTTCCAGCCCAGCTTCCAGCAGTGTACAGCTTCTCTTAAAGGGCCGGTGTCCTTTTCTGCAGTTTACCACTCTCCACCGGTATTATTATTTCACCGCTCTCAAACAATCACCTGCTTCCAGCCCAGCTTCCAGCAGTGTACAGCTTCTCTTAAAGGGCCGGTGTCCTTTTCTGCAGTTTACCACTCTCCACCGGTATTATTATTTCACCGCTCTCAAACTCCAAACTTCATTATTATTTCACCGCTCTCAAACTCCAAACTTCATTATTATTTCATCGCTCTCAAGTTCGTTTATTATTTAACTGGTTCCAGCCAGTATCCACTCCGTACCAACAACAGTCTGGTTCCAGCCAGTATCCACAGCAGCCGTTTTACCTTCAGCAGCCCAGCCTTTCCTGGAACATCAGCTGGTACGATCCTGGGTTCTCTCCATTGCTACAGTCAGGCCTGGTAAGGACTTTCCAACTAGAAGATTATAAGAACTGTCTCACACTACCAGTGCCTGTGGCCCTTGCCACCCTGTAGTACCCAGGAATTGTATTTATCCTCTGTTGACTTTTATGTTTCCTTTTACTGCTGCTGTGTTACGGAGTTTGTCATAATAAACATCATTGACTTTTATCCTGGTTGTCGTGGTCACGCCTTCGGGCAGTTATTCTACATGTTACTTACATGTCTAGGGGTCTGATACAACCTCCCAGGTTCCGTTACATCTCAGCCCCTACAACTGAGGCTGCCTCCCGTCAGCTCAGGCCCTCAGTTGTGACAGTAAGCACTGACCTAATGAATCCAGCCGGAGACCAGGATCAAGCGGCCAGGCCGATGCAAGAACTGGCAGCCCGACTTGAACATCAGGAGGCTGCACAGGGCCACATCATCCGCTGTCTCCAGGATCTCTCTACACGGCTGGATGGGATTCAAACGACCCTCCGTGGACCTGTCACGTCCGGTGCGTCCACTACAGTGACACCAGCTGTAACCCCACCCACCTTACCCATTTCCAGTCCACATCTTCATCTTCCAACGCCAGCAAAATTTGATGGATCTCCAAGGTTCTGCAGGGGATTTCTCAATCAATGTGAAATCCACTTTGAGCTTCTACCTGGCAATTTCTTCAGTGACCGTACCAAAATTGCCTATATCATCTCCCTTCTCAGTGGCTCAGCCCTTGACTGGGCATCACCTTTATGGGAGAAGTCTGATCCCCTGCTATCCTCCTATACTGACTTTGTAGCTACATTCAGGCGCATCTTCGACGAGCCAGGCCGGATAACATCTGCTTCATCTGAGATTCTCCGTTTACGCCAGGGAACACGTACTGTGGGACAGTATCTTATACAGTTTAAAATCCTGGCATCCGAACTGGCATGGAACGACGAGGCCCTGTATGCTGCATTCTGGCATGGCTTATCAGAACGCATCAAGGATGAGTTAGCTACCAGAGACTTGCCCTCTAAGTTGGATGAGCTAATTTCTCTTTGCACGAAGGTTGATCTACGTTTCAGAGAGAGAGCAACCGAGCGAGGAAGATCATCTACTCCTAAATCTTCTGCTCCTCCTCCTCGTCAACCATCTCCATCCAAGGATGTGCCTATGCAAATTAGTCGTTCCCGTCTATCTCCCGCTGAGCGCCGAAGACGTCTCTCTGAGTCTCTCTGTCTCTACTGTGCAGCTCCGTCGCA
This sequence comes from Pseudophryne corroboree, assembly GCF_028390025.1. Lineage (NCBI taxonomy): Eukaryota > Metazoa > Chordata > Amphibia > Anura > Myobatrachidae > Pseudophryne > Pseudophryne corroboree. Next base: position 120,708,341 of record NC_086455.1, on the reverse strand, counting down.
CACTATCAATGCCTGTCCCAAACGTCCGAGAAACTCCAGATCCTAGCTCGCCAAGGAGAGGGCCGGCTAGGAGTAATGATCTCCTCTCCATCTCCTCATGACTGTAACCTCCCAGTGTCGCTCCAAATTGCTCAACGTTACAGGAACGTCATTGCCCTCCTTGATTCCGGAGCAGCTGGGAATTTCATAACCGAAGCTTATGTTAAACGGTGGTCCCTACCCACCGAGAGACTGTCCTCGTCCATCTCTTTGACTGCCGTGGATGGCAGCAAGATTTTTGACGCAGTCATTTCCTTAAGGACTCTTCCAGTTCGTCTGAGAGTGGGAGTTCTTCATTCTGAGTATATTTCTTTTGTAGTGATTCCAAGAGCCACACATCCAGTGGTTTTAGGCCTTCCATGGCTCCGTCTCCACAACCCATCAATTGACTGGACGACTACGCAAATACTGGCATGGGGTCCCTCCTGTGCTGAGACTTGTTTAGCCAAAGTTCTTCCTGTTTGTTCTTCCTTCCCCAGGTCATCTGATGTTCCGCCTCCTCCATATCAAGACTTCACGGACGTGTTCAGTAAAGCCTCTGCTGATATCCTTCCTCCTCATAGAGAATGGGACTGCCCAATCGACCTCATTCCAGGGAAGGTTCCACCGCGAGGCCGAACTTATCCGTTGTCTCTGCCTGAGACACACTCCATGGAAGAGTACATCAAAGAGAACCTGGCGAAGGGTTTCATCCGACCATCTTCTTCTCCAGCCGGCGCAGGCTTCTTCTTCGTTAAGAAGAAAGACGGTGGTCTGCGTCCGTGCATCGACTACAGAGGTCTGAACGACATTACCGTCAAGAACCGATACCCTTTACCCCTGATTACCGAGCTCTTTGATAGAGTTAGTGGTGCAACTATTTTCACAAAGCTGGACTTGAGGGGTGCCTACAATCTCATCCGAATCCGTGAGGGTGACGAGTGGAAGACCGCCTTTAACACCCGTGACGGACATTATGAGTACCTCGTCATGCCCTTCGGATTGAGCAACGCTCCAGCAGTCTTCCAGCACTTCGTGAATGAGATTTTCAGGGACATCTTGTACCGCCATGTCGTGGTTTATCTAGACGACATCCTCATCTTTGCTAATAATCTCGAAGATCATCGTTTCTGGGTAAAAGAGGTTCTTTCCCGTCTCCGTGTCAATCACCTCTATTGTAAATTGGAGAAGTGTGTGTTTGAAGTTAAAACCATTCCGTTTCTAGGTTACATTGTGTCCGGTTCCGGACTAGAGATGGATCCTGAGAAACTCCAAGCAATCCAGAATTGGCCTATACCCTTAAGCCTCAAAGGGGTCCAGAGGTTCTTAGGGTTCGCCAATTATTATAGAAAATTTATACGAGACTTTTCCACCATTGTGGCGCCTATCACTGCATTAACCAAGAAAGGTGCTAATCCGTCCAAGTGGTCCGAGGAAGCTACACAGGCCTTTCACCTTCTGAAGCAACGGTTCATCTCTGCACCAGTTCTGAAACAGCCCGACACCGACTCTCCTTTTATCTTAGAGGTAGATGCCTCCTCCGTTGGAGTAGGAGCAGTGTTATCCCAGAGGGCCAAAGATGGACATCTACATCCTTGCAGTTTCTTCTCCCGGAAGTTCTCCCCAGCTGAGCGCAACTATGCCATTGGCGATCAGGAGTTGCTAGCCATCAAGCTCGCTCTGGGGGAGTGGAGATACCTGTTGGAGGGAGCTTCCCACTCAATCACCATACTTACCGACCACAAAAATCTTTTATATCTCAAAGGCGCACAATGTCTGAATCCTCGTCAGGCCAGATGGACACTTTTCTTCTCTAGGTTTGACTTTAAACTCCAGTTCTGTCCGGGTTCTCAGAATCGTAAGGCCGATGCCCTTTCCCGCTCATGGGAGCAAGAAAATGAGTCCGAGTCTGCAGACAAGCATCCTATTATTAATCCGTTGGCATTCTCCACGGTAGGGATGGACTCTACGCCTCCACCAGGGAAAAGTTTTGTTAAGCCAGTTCTAAGGAAGAAGCTCATGCATTGGGCCCATGCTTCCCGTTTTGCTGGACATACAGGCATTCAGAAAACCCTTGAATTTATTTCTAGGTCCTACTGGTGGCCAACTCTGAAGAAGGACGTTATGGAATTTATTGCCTCCTGCCCAAAGTGTGCCCAACACAAAGTCTCCCGCCAGTCGCCTGCGGGGCAACTGGTTCCATTATCTGTTCCCCGTCGACCTTGGACCCATTTGTCGATGGACTTTGTTTCCGATCTACCTATCTGCAACAAGTTTAATACCATCTGGGTGGTAGTTGACCGGTTCACCAAGATGGCACATTTTATCCCTCTCACCGGTCTTCCGTCAGCTTCCAAGTTGGCTCAAGTGTTTATACAAGAGATCTTCCGACTTCACGGTCTTCCTGAAGAGATCATCTCGGATCGTGGAGTACAATTTGTAGCCAAATTTTGGCGAAGTTTGTGTCAAGCCCTCCAAGTCAAGTTAAAGTTTTCCACGGCTTACCATCCTCAGACCAATGGTCAAACCGAGAGGGTGAATCAGGACTTGGAGGCCTTCCTCCGTATATATGTGTCTTCCTCTCAAGATGACTGGGTTCAACTCCTTCCTTGGGCCGAGTTCAGCCACAACAATCAATACCATTCCTCATCTTCTTCTACACCATTCTTCATTAATTATGGATTCCACCCTAAAGTCCCAGAATTCCAACCGCTTCCCGCAACTTCTGTTCCAGCAGTGGATGTCACCTTGCGTCAGTTTTCAAATAACTGGAGGAACGTCCGCGCAGCCCTGCTTAAAGCCTCATTCAGGTATAAGAAGTTTGCCAATAGGAAGCGTAGAGCGGTTCCTGCTCTCAAGGTGGGTGATCGTGTGTGGCTGTCCACGAAGAATTTGAGGTTGAGAGTTCCCAGCATGAAATTTGCACCTCGCTACATCGGACCCTTCAAGATTGAACAAGTCATCAATCCTGTTGCCTACAGGTTACAGTTACCATCCTTCTTGAAAATACCCAGGACATTTCATGTTTCTTTGTTGAAACCGCTGATCCTGAATCGGTTTCATTCCGCACTTCCTCCAGCTCCCAAAGTTCAGACTCAACGGGGAGTCGAGTACGAGGTGGCCAAGATTTTGGACTCACGCTTCCGTTACGGTCAGTTACAATACCTCATTGACTGGAAGGGCTATGGTCCTGAAGAACGCTCTTGGACCAATGCCTCAGACGTCCATGCTCCTGCCTTGGTCCGAAATTTCCACGCAAAGTTTCCTTTAAAGCCTAAGAAGTGTCCTGGGGCCACTCCTAAAGGGGGGGGTGCTGTCACGATCCGGGTATCTGGACGCCATTACTTACCCTTCAGGTGCCTCCTGAGGCTGGCTCAGCGTTCCAGGACCGGATCCCGCTGTTCCTGAGTTTCCACATGCAGAATGTCAGAGTGGTGATTTCATCAGCCGCGGCCTCCGCTGTGCCCGCGTGGTTAAATGTGCGCTTGTCAGTCTGGCGTCTCCTGTCTCCTGTGGCCGGCGTCGCCATTACTGTTTCAATTCTCACATGGATTACAAACCAAACTTCCCTCCAAGTGTCTGCATGGGCGCAGCCATCTTGGATTTTGTCATCTGATTATTTCCACCAATCTGCTGTCTGTATTGTTGATTTGCATAATTGCCTAGCCAACCCCTTCCTTGCTGCAGGTATAAGTATGCTGTGCCTGAGCAAGGAAGGCGTCAGTGCTTTGGTTGTCTAACCTAGTTCCAGTTTGTCTCTCTCCTGTGGTTGTCTTCCAGGTTCCAGCTCCTGTCTCCAGACTTCTGCTATAGAGACCCGCACCAGCATTCCATCTGCGGTGTAGCCTGACTCTCCGATCCATTCTGGACTCACCTGTTTCCAGCTACAACAATCACCTGCTTCCAGCCCAGCTTCCAGCAGTGTACAGCTTCTCTTAAAGGGCCGGTGTCCTTTCTGCAGTTTACCACTCTCCACCGGTATTATTATTTCACCGCTCTCAAACAATCACCTGCTTCCAGCCCAGCTTCCAGCAGTGTACAGCTTCTCTTAAAGGGCCGGTGTCCTTTTCTGCAGTTTACCACTCTCCACCGGTATTATTATTTCACCGCTCTCAAACAATCACCTGCTTCCAGCCCAGCTTCCAGCAGTGTACAGCTTCTCTTAAAGGGCCGGTGTCCTTTTCTGCAGTTTACCACTCTCCACCGGTATTATTATTTCACCGCTCTCAAACTCCAAACTTCATTATTATTTCACCGCTCTCAAACTCCAAACTTCATTATTATTTCATCGCTCTCAAGTTCGTTTATTATTTAACTGGTTCCAGCCAGTATCCACTCCGTACCAACAACAGTCTGGTTCCAGCCAGTATCCACAGCAGCCGTTTTACCTTCAGCAGCCCAGCCTTTCCTGGAACATCAGCTGGTACGATCCTGGGTTCTCTCCATTGCTACAGTCAGGCCTGGTAAGGACTTTCCAACTAGAAGATTATAAGAACTGTCTCACACTACCAGTGCCTGTGGCCCTTGCCACCCTGTAGTACCCAGGAATTGTATTTATCCTCTGTTGACTTTTAGGTTTCCTTTTACTGCTGCTGTGTTACGGAGTTTGTCATAATAAACATCATTGACTTTTATCCTGGTTGTCGTGGTCACGCCTTCGGGCAGTTATTCTACATGTTACTTACATGTCTAGGGGTCTGATACAACCTCCCAGGTTCCGTTACATCTCAGCCCCTACAACTGAGGCTGCCTCCCGTCAGCTCAGGCCCTCAGTTGTGACAAAACCGCTGAAAACAGCTGTATTTTAACATTGGATGGCTATCGCTTTCAAACCATTGAATGGTGGCAGCCATTGGAAAACGAACCATTGATTGGTGAAACCATTGTTGTCAGTAGAAAAATATTGATGGTGTTAAACCAGAGAACATTGATGTCCATCAATACTCTACAGTCTTCTCAGACACACTCTTACCCCTTTGAAGCAATGCTCCATTACACTCTACTATCACCATCTTGTGTCTACCAGACCCAATCGCTCCAGCTGTACACAATGAATCGTCTGAAGGATGTCCACCTGTGTCCATAGCAAGAGGACATCTGGCTTTGACATTTGGGCTGGATACAGCCCACAGAGCTTCCTGAGGCACCTGACATCAGCTCTGGCACCAACACAAGAGGGCTACCTGGAGAGCAACTGGCTCCTCACATATCCAGGCTGGCCAGTCTTCACTGTAGGAACTCTATAGCTCTTCCTGCCTGCTGATGGTGTGCCCCGACGCACAACCCTACTGACGCGCAGTGACTTGGTGTAAGAATTCTTGAGCTGATTTGTGCTGCTCCTGCTCAAATTGGGCACGCTGCTGCATTATTATTTCTCTTACGTCCTAGTGGATACTGGGGTCTTGTACTTTAGTACTATGGGGTATAGATCAGGTCCACTGGAGCCTGGCACTTTAAAACTTTTAGTGTGTGTATGTGTGTGCTGGCTCCTCCCCTCTATGCCCCTCCTACCAGACTCAGTTTAGAAAAATGTGCCCAAGGAGACGGGTGCACTGGGGACCCGTGAACCGGTTTGTGGGTCCCCGCTGCAGTGTTGGCAGCAAGTCAGCGGCGGTCACGGGCCCGCTCTGGGCTACAAGCCCGCAGTGCTCACTGTCTCTGAAGGCTTGTGTGAACTGCTACAGACAATATTTAAGGTGTTTTTTACACTTGTGGCCAGTATAAACTGCTTACTATGGCAGTCTCAGTGTGCAGAGCTCTGTGGTTATGTCAATGGGCAGCGGACGCTGATTCCAAAAAGGGTGTGGAAAATCTTCCCTTTACAGTTGATGCCTTGTTTGGAGACAAATTGAATAAGTGGATCTCCCAGGCAACGTCGGGTAAGTCTACCTATCTGCTAGACGTTCTTACACCGGACCCTCCTTGCAGTCCTTTCGTGTGGCAAGGTTCAGAGGCAGGGGCTGAGAAGTCTCCACCACTTCCAGAGGATCTCGTGGTAAAAAACCTGCAACTGTTGTCTCCCTGGAACATCCCACTGGATCCCCTGCCGCTAAACATTCCGCGTGATGGTTGGCCCCAGTGACGAGGCAACTTTCAGGTAGTTGCTCGCTTTCAACACTTCGCCCACGTGTGGTCAGAGTCCTGCCGGAATTCTTGGGTGAGGGACCTCATTTCCCATGGATACCGGCTGGAATTCCAAACTCTACCTCCTCACAGGTTTTTCAAGTCGGGCTTACTAGCTTTACCTGCAGCAAAAGTTACCTTGCAAGAGGCTATTCAAAAACTCTTGCAGACAGGGGTGGTAGTTCCTGTACCTCCTCCGTTATGCAACAGGGGTTTTTACTCCAGTCTTTTTGTCATTCCCAAACCAGACGGTTCGGTGCGCCCCATCTTGAATCTGAAGTCTCTCAACCTGTATCTGCGGGTGTTCAAATTCAAGATGGAGTCCCTAAGGGCAGTGGTGTCCGCTATGGAGGAGGGGGAGTTCCTGGTGTCTCTGGATGTCAAGGATGCTTACCTTCCCATTACGGTGTGGCCTCCTCATCAGGCTTACCTCAGGTTCGCTATATTGGACGACCATTTCTAGTTTCAGGCCTTACCCTTCGGATTATCCACAGCTCCAAGGGTCTTCACCAAGGTCATGGCGGAGATGATGCTGCAACTGCGCATGATGGGAGTCAACATAGTCCCCTACTTGGATGATCTCCTACTAAAAGATGTGTCCAGGGAACGTCTGCTACACAGCATCGATCTGACAACTCGCCTTCTCACGGATCATGAGTAGATCCTGAATTTCCAGAAATCTCACCTGGAGCCTGTCACAACTGAGGGTTTAAGCTGACGGGAGGAAGCCTCAGTTGTAGGGGCTGGAATGAAGTTAAACTTAGATGGTTTAATCAGACCCCTGGACATGTAAGTGTGGAAGGAAACCCGAAGTGGTGACCATGACAAGCAAGTTAAAAGTCAAATGAAAGTTTATTAAACAGACTCCGTATAATCACAACAGTGTTCACAGTCAGTATTAGCAGTGGCAGATAATACAGTTCCTGGATCACTAAACCATAGAAGGTATAACAGGGCACTGGTAGGTTGCAGAACAGATGTTATAGTCCTTGGGTAGAATAACCTTACCAGGCCAGGCTGTAGTAGTGGAGACAACCGAGGAACACGCCAGTAGGTGTATAAGATGATGCTGGTAACTGGAATGCACTGAAGGAGTCACTGGACGGAACCAGCCAGATGGTGGAGATACGGAGTTAAAACTGAAAGATGCTAGGGTGCGTGGAAACAGATGAAATGAAGAGTGGTTACCGGTGGTAGTGGATACTGCTGGTAAGTAGAAATCCGCTGGGAGAACACCGGCTCTTTAAGGAGGTTGAATTCTGTTGGAAGCAGGTTGCTGGAAACAGATGGGTTAATAGCTGAAAGCTTGGAAGCTGGAAGCAAACGAAGTAATAGCTGAAAGCTGGAGCAGTCACAGAGGATTGCAGAGTCAGGCTGCACCGCAGGATGGAAAGCAGGTGCGGGTCTCTTTGCGGATGCTGGAGACAGGAGCTGGAACCTGGAGAAACAAACCACAGGAGAGAGAGACTGGAACAAGGTATGACATTCAAAGCACTGACCTCTATCTGGCCCAGACACAGGATACTTATACCTGCTGCTATGCAGGCATTGGCTGGGCAATTATGCAGATTCCAGCAACGGTGGATTGGAGGAATTGGAGCATGTGATCAAATCCAACATGGCTGCGCCCATGCTGGAACCTGGAGGGAAAACTGGTTTGAAATGAAATGTGCAAACATAATGATAATGGCGGCACCGGCCACGGAGGACAGGAGACGCCAGATGACTGTTATATGCTGAGACACTTGGAGGGCAGCAGAGGCCGCGGCAGGCATGATACATGATTCTGAGAACCTGCAGCAATAACACAGTAACGGCGGCGGAGGCCGCGGAGGACGGGAGACGCCATGTTGGATTCAAACATGGCGCCGCTGTGGTAGTGTCTCAGAATGACAGGAGGGATGTGCAGAGTGTTGACACAGATGAGATCCGGATTTGGAACGCTGGGCCAGTCTCAGAAGACACCTAAACGGCAGGTAATGGCGTCCAGATACCCGGATCGTGACAGCACCCCCCCCCCTTTAGGAGTGGCCCCAGGACACTTCTTAGGCTTTAAAGGAAACTTTGAGTGGAAATTTCGGACCAAGGCAGGAGCATGGACGTCTGAGGCATTGGTCCAAGAGCGTTCTTCAGGACCATAGCCCTTCCAGTCAATGAGATACTGTAACTGACCGTAACGGAAACGTGAGTCCAAAATCTTGGCCACCTCGTACTCGACTCCCCGTTGAGTCTGAACTTTGGGAGCTGGAGGAAGTGCGGAATGAAACCGATTTAGGATCAGCGGTTTCAACAAGGAAACATGAAATGTCCTGGGTATTTTCAAGAAGGGTGGTAACTGTAATCTGTAGGCAACAGGATTGATGACTTGTTCAATCTTGAAGGGACCGATGTAGCGAGGTGCAAATTTCATGCTGGGAACTCTCAACCTCAAATTCTTCATGGACAACCACACACGATCACCCACCTTGAGAGCAGGAACCGCTCTACGCTTCCTATCGGCAAACTTCTTATACCTGGATGAGGCTTTAAGCAGGGCTGCGCGGACGTTCCTCCAGTTATTTGAAAACTGACGCAAGGTGACATCCACTGCTGGAACAGAAGTTGCGGGAAGCGGTTGGAATTCTGGGACTTTAGGGTGGAATCCATAATTAATGAAGAATGGTGTAGAAGAAGATGAGGAATGGTATTGATTGTTGTGGCTGAACTCGGCCCAAGGAAGGAGTTGAACCCAGTCATCTTGAGAGGAAGACACATATATACGGAGGAAGGCCTCCAAGTCCTGATTCACCCTCTCGGTTTGACCATTGGTCTGATGATGGTAAGCCGTGGAAAACTTTAACTTGACTTGGAGGGCTTGACACAAACTTCGCCAAAATTTGGCTACAAATTGTACTCCACGATCCGAGATGATCTCTTCAGGAAGACCGTGAAGTCAGAAGATCTCTTGTATAAATACTTGAGCCAACTTGGAAGCTGACGGAAGACCGGTGAGAGGGATGAAATGTGCCATCTTGGTGAACCGGTCAACTACCACCCAGATGGTATTAAACTTGTTGCAGATAGGTAGATCGGAAACAAAGTCCATCGACAAATGGGTCCATGGTCGACGGGGAACAGATAATGGAACCAGTTGCCCCGCAGGCGACTGGCGGGAGACTTTGTGTTGGGCACACTTTGGGCAGGAGGCAATAAATTCCATAACGTCCTTCTTCAGAGTTGGCCAGGCGTAGAGTCATCCCTACCGTGGAGAATGCCAACGGATTAATAATAGGATGCTTGTCTGCAGACTCGGACTCATTTTCTTGCTCCCATGAGCGGGAAAGGGCATCGGCCTTACGATTCTGAGAACCCGGACAGAACTGGAGTTTAAAGTCAAACCTAGAAAAGAAAAGTGCCCATCTGGCCTGACGAGGATTCAGACATTGTGCGCCTTTGAGATATAAAAGATTTTTGTGGTCGGTAAGTATGGTGATTGAGTGGGAAGCTCCCTCCAACAGGTATCTCCACTCCTCCAGAGCGAGCTTGATGGCCAGCAACTCCTGATCGCCAATGGCATAGTTGCGCTCAGCTGGGGAGAACTTCCGGGAGAAGAAACTGCAAGGATGTAGATTTCCATCTTTGGCCCTCTGGGATAACGCCGCTCCTACTCCAACGGAGGAGGCATCTACCTCTAAGATAAAAGGAGAGTCGGTGTCGGGCTGTTTCAGAACTGGTGCAGAGATGAACCGTTGCTTCAGAAGGTGAAAGGCCTGCGTAGCTTCCTCGGACCACTTGGACGGATTAGCACCTTTCTTGGTTAATGCAGTGATAGGCGCCACAATGGTGGAAAAGTCTCGTATAAATTTTCTATAATAATTGGCGAACCCTAAGAACCTCTGGACCCCTTTGATGGTTAAGGGTATAGGCCAATTCTGGATTGCTTGGAGTTTCTCAGGATCCATCTCTAGTCCGGAACCGGACACAATGTAACCTAGAAACGGAATGGTTTTAACTTCAAACACACACTTCTCCAATTTACAATAGAGGTGATTGACACGGAGACGGGAAAGAACCTCTTTTACCCAGAAACGATGATCTTCGAGATTATTAGCAAAGATGAGGATGTCATCCAGATAAACCACGACATGGCGGTACAAGATGTCCCTGAAGATCTCATTCACGAAGTGCTGGAAGACTGCTGGAGCGTTGCTCAATCCGAAGGGCATGACGAGGTACTCATAATGTCCGTCACGGGTGTTAAAGGCGGTCTTCCACTCGTCACCCTCACGGATTCGGATGAGATTGTAGGCACCCCTCTAGTCCAGCTTTGTAAAAATGGTTGCACCACTAACTCTATCAAAGAGCTCGGTAATCAGGGGTAAAGGGTATCGGTTCTTGACGGTAATGTCGTTCAGACCTCTGTAGTCGATGCACGGACGCAAACCACCGTCTTTCTTCTTAACGAAGAAGAAGCCTGCGCCGGCTGGAGAAGAAGATGGTCGGATGAAACCCTTCGCCAGGTTCTCTTTGATGTACTCTTCCATGGAGTGTGTCTCAGGCAGAGACAACGGATAAGTTCGGCCTCGCGGTGGAACCTTCCCTGGAATGAGGTCGATTGGGCAGTCCCATTCTCTATGAGGAGGAAGGATATCAGCAGAGGCTTTACTGAACACGTCCGTGAAGTCTTGATATGGAGGAGGCGGAACATCAGATGACCTGGGGAAGGAAGAACAAACAGGAAGAACTTTGGCTAAACAAGTCTCAGCACAGGAGGGACCCCATGCCAATATTTGCGTAGTCGTCCAGTCAATCGATGGGTTGTGGAGACGGAGCCATGGAAGGCCTAAAACCACTGGATGTGTGGCTCTTGGAATCACTAGAAAAGAAATATACTCAGTATGAAGAACTCCCACTCTCAGACGAACTGGAAGAGTCCTTAAGGAAATGACTGCGTCAAAAATCTTGCTGCCATCCACGGCAGTCAAAGAGATGGACGAGGACAGTCTCTCGGTGGGTAGGGACCACCGTTTAACATAAGCTTCGGTTATGAAATTCCCAGCTGCTCCGGAATCAAGGAGGGCAATGACGTTCCTGTAACGTTGAGCAATTTGGAGCGACACTGGGAGGTTACAATCATGAGGAGATGGAGAGGAGATCATTACTCCTAGCCGGCCCTCTCCTTGGCGAGCTAGGATCTGGAGTCCCGAACGTTTGGGACAGGCGTTGATAGTGTGCGACGGAGCTGCACAGTAGAGACATAGAGACTCGGAGAGGCGTCTTCGGCGCTCAGCGGGAGATAGACGGGAACGACCAATTTGCATAGGCTCATCCTTGGATGGAGATGGTTGACGAGGAGGAGAAGCAGAAGATTTAGGAACGGATGATCTTCCTCGCTCGGTTGCTCTCTCTCTGAACCGTAGATCAACCTTCGTGCATAGTGAAATTAGCTCATCCAACTTAGAAGGCAAGTCTCTGGTAGCTAACTCATCTTTAATGCGTTCTGACAAGCCATGCCAGAATGCAGCATACAGGGCCTCGTCGTTCCAGGCCAGTTCAGATGCCAGGATTTTGAACTGTATAAGATACTGTCCCACAGTACGTGTTCCCTGGCGTAGACGGAGAATCTCAGATGAAGCAGAGGAAACCCGGCCCGGCTCGTCGAAGATGCGCCTGAATGATGCTACAAAGTCAGTATAGGAGGACAGCAGGGGATCAGACTTCTCCCATAACGGTGATGCCCAATCAAGGGCTGAGCCACTGAGGAGAGAAATAATATAAGCAACTTTGGTACGGTCACTGGGGAAGTTGCCAGATTGAAGCTCAAAATGGATTTCGCATTGGTTAAGAAATCCCCTGCAGAACCTTGGAGATCCGTCAGGATGGAAAGCAGGTGCGGGTCTCTTTGTGGATGCTGGAGACAGGAGCTGGAACCTGGAGAAACAAACCACAGGAGAGAGAGACTGGAACAAGGTATGACATTCAAAGCACTGACCTCTATCTGGCCCAGACACAGGATACTTATACCTGCTGCTATGCAGGCATTGGCTGGGCAATTATGCAGATTCCAGAGACGGTGGATTGGAGGAATTGGAGCATGTGATCAAATCCAACATGGCTGCGCCCATGCTGGAACCTGGAGGGAAAACTGGTTTGAAATGAAATGTGCAAACATAATGATAATGGCGGCGCCGGCCACGGAGGACAGGAGACGCCAGATGACTGTTATATGCTGAGACACTTGGAGGGCAGCAGAGGCCGCGGCAGGCATGATACATGATTCTGAGAACCTGCAGCAATAACACAGTAACGGCGGCGGAGGCCGCGGAGGACGGGAGACGCCATGTTGGATTCAAACATGGCGCCGCTGTGGTAGTGTCTCAGAATGACAGGAGGGATGTGCAGAGTGTTGACACAGATGAGATCCGGATTTGGAACGCTGGGCCAGTCTCAGAAGACACCTAAACGGCAGGTAATGGCGTCCAGATACCCGGATCGTGACAGAGCCGACCCAGCGTCTTCAGTTCTTGGAAATGATACTGGACACAGTATCTCAAAAGGTGTTTCTCCCTATGGACAAGGCCTTGGCTATCCAGGCTATGGTCCGCACGGTACTCAGTCCTCGCAGGGTGTCTATCCATCTGTGCATCAGGTTACTGGGCAGGATGGTGGCTGCTTACGAGGCAATCCAATATGGCAGGTTTCATGCCCGGCATTTTCAACTGGATCTGCTGGACAAGTGGTTGGGTTTTCACCTGCATATGCATCAGGAAGTGACCCTCTCTCCGAAAGCCCGGATTTCTGTATTATGGTGGCTTCAACTTCCTCACCTACTAGAGGACAGATGTTTTAATATCCACCCATGGATTCTACTGACAACGTACGCCAGCCTCCGGGGTTGGGGAGAGGGGACCCAAGGGGCCCAGTTCCAAGGGTTGTGGACAGTTCAGGAATCGACTTTACCAATAAACATCCTGGAACTCAGGGCAGTTTACAATGCTCTTCTACAAGCCTCCCATCTCCTGAAGGGTCAGGCGATCCTGGTTCAATCAGACAATGCCACGGCGGCGGTGGTGTACATAAACCGACAAGGAGGAACAAGAAGAAGAGTGGCAATGCGAGAGGAGTCAAAAATCCTCCTCTGTGCGGAGGCCAATGCAAGGGCCATCTCAGCCATATTCATTCCAGGAGTGGACAACTGGGAAGCGGACTTTCTTAGCAGGCACGACCTCCATCCAGGGGAATGGGGCCAGCATCCCCAGGTGTTTCAACAGTTGATCTGCCGGTGGGGCTGTCCGCAGATAGATTTGATGGCTTCTCGTCTCAACAAGAAGCTCTGCCATTACTGCTCCAGGATGAGGGATCCGCAGGCCGTAGCAGTGGATGCGCTGATGACACTGTGGCCGCACGGGTTCGTGTACCTGTTCCCTCCTCTAATCCCGAGGGTGCTAAAAAGGCTAAGAAGGGAAAGCGTTCTGGCAATTCTCATTGCCCCGGATTGGCCTTGACGGGCAAGGTACTCGGACCTTCGGGCCTTGGCTCTGGAGGATCCCTGGCCTCTGCCGCTTCAAGACGATCTACTTTAGCAAGGTCCGTTTGTCTATCCAGACTTACGGCGGCTACGTTTAACGGCTTGGAAATTGAGAGGGAGATTCTAGCAAGAAAAGGTCTTCCCTCCCGGGTTATTTCCACCATGGTCCAGGCCAGGAAGATAGTAACGTCGAAACATTATCATCGTATCTGGAAAAAGTATGTTTCCTGGTGTGAAAGTAGAAAGGTTCCTCCTGTGGAATTTAGAATTGTTCGTTTTCTACTTTTCCTGCAAGAGGGAGTGGATATGGGCCTATGCTTATGCTCCATCAAAGTCCAGATTTCGGTGTTCCCTCTTTTCTTCCAGAAACAGCTTGCTATGTTGCCTGAAGTACAGACTTTCCTGAAGGGTGTTCTTCATATGCAACCGCCCTTTGTACCTCCCACGGGTCCGTGGGACCTCAAAGTGGTTCTGTCTTTTCTCTAATTGGATTGGTTTGAACCCTTACATAGGGTGGAGTTGAAATTTCTCACCTGGAAGACGGTGATGTTATTGGCATTGGTGTCAGCCAGGCGTGTCTATGAATTAGGGGCCTTGTCCTGCAAGAGTCCTTTTTTGCTTTTTCATGAAGACAGGGCGGAACTTAGGACCCGTTCTCATTTTTTGGCGAAGGTGGTGTCAACTTTTCATGTGAACCAGCTTATTGTGATTCCAGTGTTGTCTGATGCTTCTGTGGGCCCTGAGTCCTTGGATGTGGTCAGGGCTCTGAAGATTTATGTCAAAAGGACGGCACGTCATCGGAAATCTGACTCGCTGTTTGTCCTTTATGATACCTCCAAGATTGGTTGGCCAGCTTCTAAGCAATCTATTGCTCATTGGCTCAGGTTGACCATTCAACAGGCCTATACTTCGGAGGTTCTGCCCTTGCCGACGTCTATTCAGGCCCACTCGACGAGGTCAGTGGGGTCCTCCTGGGCGGCTGCCCGGGGTGTCTCTGCCCTACAATTGTGCCGAGCTGCAACTTGGTCTGGTTCGAACACGTTTGTTAAATTCTGTAGGTTCGATACCTTGGCCAAGGATGACCTTCAGTTTGGTCAGGCGGTTTTGCAGGGGTCTCAGCACTCTCTCCCACCCGTTTGGGAGCTTAGGGATTTCCCCATGGTACTAAAGTACAAGACCCCAGTATCCACTAGGACGTAAGAGAAATTAGGAATTTAATACCTACCGGTATTTTCTTTTCTCCTAGTCCGTAGTGGATACTGGGCGCCCACCTCAGTGCTTCGATTCCTGCTTACCTGTGTAAGTGTTTGGATGGCCCGCCGTGGTGGTCCCATTATGCTGTTGGGATAGCTGTGCTATCCTGGTTAGGGTGGTGTTGCTATCCTCTGTTCTGGTTAGCGCCCTCCTTTCGTTCATGGTTGTGTGTAGGCTTGTTGCCTCACCGCTGTTGTATTGTTCTTCTCTCATGTTATGTCCGTCTCCTCGGGCACAGTTTTCCTAGACTGAGTCTGGTAATAGGGGCATAGAGGAGAGGAGCCAGCACACACACACACACACACACACACACACACACACACACACACACACACACACACACACACACACATTAAAAGTTTTAAAGTGCCAGGCTCCAGTGGACCAGATCTATACCCCATGGTACTAAAGTACAAGACTCCAGTATCCACTGCGGACTGGGAGAAAAGGAATTACTGGTAGGTATTAAATTCCTATTTATAGCTGGCCTATGGAACGTCTGTGTGGTACCACAGCGACCTCAGGATGGCTCATATATCTCTGCTGATATAGTACTCTCTCCTGACAGGAGAAGTAGAGCATGGGGCACTTGGACCCCCAGAACCTCTCTTTAAGCCTCATTCCTGCTCTCTGCTACCCCAGCATCTCTCACCTTCACCTCTCCAAAACAACGCCCCAAAACACTCTGGGCATCTGTGGCCACTTCTCGTAATGGCCATGGCATTTTTACTTACCTATGCAAATGCAAGAATCCACTAAAGTGTGCAGAATATCCATTCACCGGAAGCCTGTCCCGCGCACTGGGCATTGGTCTGTAGATGCAGCTGTCATCACTAGTACCAGGACCTACACCAGCCCCATGCTAGGTGCAAACAATCCATCAGAAATAGACATCCTATCCCCATCATCAAAATACCACAAACATGCACGGGCATAAACTGCCCATGTCACAGAATGGGGCTGTTCTTGCAATCACATGATCGCCACCCAGTTACCATCCAGAAACAGCCAGTTCACAGAAAGTGTGGTCCATCAGAAGACAGATCAACCCATTTGCAGTAGGGATCTCCATCAGTTAGTATGAATCTGATCCAGTGCATTGGCTTTCGCTGTTTTCCTCCTTTCACACATTTGCATTATACTGAAAGCCACCCTGCTTTCCCAGTTGCGCCTGACTGGAAACAGGCCGTCTTGGGAAACAGCTGGTCTGTCCCAGCATCTGTTACATGCATGCTGCTCCTTGGGACACATTGCATATCCTTAGTGGTCTGTCCCAGCATCTGTTACATGCATGCTATCCTCCGGGACACATTGCACACTTTAGTGGTCTGTCCCAGCATCTGTTACATGCATGCTGTCCTCCGGGACACATTGCACACATCAGTGGTCTGTCCCAGCATCTGTTACATGCATGCTGTCCTCCGGGACACATTGCACACCTCAGTGGCCTGTCCCAGCATCTGTTACATGCATGCTGTCCTCCGGGACACATTGCACACCTCAGTGGTCTGTCCCAGCATCTGTTACATGCATGCTGTCCTCCGGGACACATTGCACACCTCAGTGGTCTGTCCCAGCATCTGTTACCTGCATGCTGCTCTCTGGGACACATTGCACACCTCAGTGGCCTGTCCCAGCATTTGTTACCTGCATGTCAGTCCACATTTGCTCCCAGTGTTGTACTGGGACATGCAGGGCCCACCGGGGGAATGCAGTAGCAGTTTAGAGGTGTGGCTAGTCTCCAGAGGGGTGTGACCAGCCACCACAAAGGCTTGGCTAACCATCAGAGAGTGCATTGCCTGGGCCCCTAGATAAATATATATATATATATATATATATATATATATACTAGGTGCTTCATCG
The DNA here is from genome assembly GCF_028390025.1 of Pseudophryne corroboree. NCBI lineage: Eukaryota > Metazoa > Chordata > Amphibia > Anura > Myobatrachidae > Pseudophryne > Pseudophryne corroboree. The sequence goes on along the minus strand of NC_086455.1, from coordinate 120,691,576 downwards.
CGCCCTACGGGCGCTCTTCACACCGTCGGAAGGGGCTGCGCCCCTTTAACTCCTGCAGAGACGCGGGACGTCGGGGAGGGGACACAAAGACGTGGGGCGGCGGGGAGGAGACAGACAGGGAGGGGACACAGAGATGCGGGGCGGGGACACAGAGACGCAGGGAGGGGACACAGAGAGGCGGGGCGGCAGGGAGGGGACGCAGAGAGGCGGGGCGGCAGGGAGGGGAGGCAGATATGCGGGGCGGCAGGGAGGGGATGCAGAGACACGGGCGGCAGGGAGGGGACGCAGAGACGCGGGGAGGGAGGGGACGCAGAGACGCAGGGTACCAGGGAGGGGACGCAGAGATGTGGGGCGGCAGGGAGGGGACGCAGAGAGGCGGCAGGAAGGGGACGCAGAGAGGCGGGGCGGCAGGGAGGGGAGGCAGATACCCGGGGCGGCAGGGAAGGGACGCAGAGACGCGGGGCGGCAGGGAGGGGACGCAGAGAGGCGGGGCGGCAGGGAGGGGACGCAGAGACGCAGGGAGGGGACACAGACGTGGGGCAGCAGGGAGGGGATGCAGAGATGCGGGCGGCAGGGAGGGGACGCAGAGAGGCGGGCGGCAG